>NC_053415.1:15915000-16247500 GCF_016859285.1 Xiphias gladius
TTTTTTCTAAGACAGGAGCTGAATGGGAAAGGTGGAGATGCAACTATGGAAATAAGTGGGAGAAAACTTTTTCCGTATAAAATGTTTTTCACTCTTGCTTCCAAGATCCTCAATACATCAGGGGGAATCCAATCTGATTCCCAGGAGAAGATTTATAGTTGAAATAATTTTGTAATTCTTGTAAACTAGTTTATTTATTGCCAAACCAAATAAATACCGTCAAAAGAAGTCATGTCTTCGGGTTTCACCCTTTGCGTTGGCTTTTCTTGACTTTTGCTGTCTCATCTCATACGGTCCTAATACAAGTTTTACAATCTTAATCAAAGAACAACTTTTTTTTTTTTTTTAGATGAATTTACACATTGGCCTACTAATCTAAACATTCTCATACCACACAGTTACTCTAATGAGAATCAGTTTTATGTGGCTGTGTAGATGAGGATTGAGTATAAAAAGCTGTAGAGTGATGAGCATCTGGTCCTGATGTAGAAAGCTGGGAAGGTGCTGAACTATGTGAGCACTTGGCAAAAATACTGAATGAACTCAAGTGGTTGTTTGGAGGAAATTAAGACTTGAATTTCATTTAACACGTGTTCCCACTAGTTCAGGTACTGTAGCAGCAGTCCTGCATCAGTTACCGTGCTTTTCTCTTGGCAATAAGGGAGTGTTTATGCGAGATAAAGTCTGCTCCACACTCTTTATTAATTTTACTTATAGACTACAGTGATGTCTCTTTAATTCAGAAAAAATCAGGCAGTGAAGTTCTGATATCATAACAGTTAAGTAGTCTTAATTAAAGCTTTATTCATTTTTTTTTTAAAATGATACAACGTACAAAGAAAGCCTATGAAAATGTATCACAGTGTTTTAAATTCAAAGGATTATTATTAACAGTGAAAAATGAGTTTGAAAAAGGGAATTTGATTAATATTTTAATAAGAAATTAAAACCACAACAGTACTTTCCTTGGTATTTATTGTAGCCATATTGCCAGTTGACACAATGGTTCCTACATAAAATTTAAAGCCAAGGTTGCCTCATGTTTTCATAATCCCCAACCCCCCCCATCTGATGACCTGATATCATTATGTCTTAGTGTTAAACCCTTTATGTGCCTGTAAGACATTTGTAGAAGTGAGATTAGGCAAATTAACATACATATGTATCACCGGTTCAACCATGTTGACCTTAGAGGGACATACAATGGTTTCCTCATCCCTAATTTGCCCAGGGCTGCCCCACAAGCATGTGGATTATCACCTGGTTTCAATGGCTTGAGATGGATCATTTCAGTATTTTTTCTGACATGAATTATACATCAATATCATCTCTTTGAGGATATTTTCCTCTATTTGTTTGCAGGAGTCTGCTTCTTGCTCACCTGGTTGTCATAGCATATGTGTGCTGTGTCCAACGCTGGGAGACATACAGCCAGCGCTGGCTTCTCTGTGAGGAACCTCAAAGAGTCTGATCACTGACTTCTCCATCTAATTTTAGGCAAATCAAAGTGTGAAAAGTCTCTCCTGAAGCAATATCTGTATGATCAGGTCAGGTCAAGAATGTTTATGAAGGCTGTGTGTCATATTACCTGTAATCTCCAGAGTATGAACTGCTGTATTTCTTACTTCTCTATGCTCCCAGGAGGGAAAAAATGCCAAAATTATCTTGCATTGCACCTTTTCCGCAACACCTCAACGTGGCAAATCAAAGCCTCAAAACCATACATGTCACTGTGCCCAAGGTCACCGAAAGAAATAGGAAATCTCTGTGTACTGTACAGCCCATCCCTATAAACATGCCACACAGCCTCTGAAGTCTGACTCTGCTTTTAAGAAGTCCAAGTTTGTTTAATACAACATAATGCAATAATTTGACGGACCCCTGCTGGAGTTCAGAGAGGGAACGCTTGAATTAGGTTGGGGGCAGGTGGTTGGAGGTGATGGGTTGTGGGGCAGTTCAGGTAATCGTGGGTTTTTGCGAGTGAGACGAGTGAACTACACTCATAGCGTGTACCAGATTGCCTGGCATCAACACATCCATGATTAAAGCAAAATGATCATAGCCCTACTATTATTTATCACTGCATGTTAATATACATGTTAGAGCCCTTCTTATATCAAAAAGAAAAAGATATCTTTAATTTTTACACCCTGGCTGTAGCTGATGAAATCCTACTTTTATACATCCCCTGTGTGGAAACATACAGGCCTCGTTGCTGATGTGAGAATATGTAATTTTGCATGTTGTTCCGTTTTGGGTCTTGGAGACCCCCCGGGCCATCTTTAAGCAGTTAAAAAAAAAACATACATAATGCTGCTTTATCAGTTTAATACATAATGAATTTTCCTAATTTTAGAGAATTTCTTTTTGACACAACATATTACAAAAGTCCATCACAGAAAATAACAAGTTAGTTTTATTTGGGGTCTCAGAGACCTGGAATTTTATAACAAGTTTGTTCATAAAAGTTCTAGAAGATCCTAAATACAGGTTTGTTAATGACTTTTGCCAACCAAATCAAATACATCTTTCTTTATAGCCCAAAAATATTTCCTTTTTTGGTGTTGGTATATTTTATTTTAATTTCCATTAATGGGAAGCGTTACCACTTCAATACTTTTCCAAATACACAAGGTCAGAAGAAAAGAAAAGAAAATGTTTAAAGGAAAACGAGATTGATTTTTGCCGTTTTTAATATTATTTTTATGGCATTGTAATTCATGGGACTGCAAACAATAGGGAAGTTGAGCAGGTTTCAACAAACCACAAGACTTAAGTTTTCTAATCAAATAGCGGAAGTCTAAGTGAAATAATTGGAAAAACGGATATCCATGACCTCCAAACTATAAGAATTCCTGAGGTAGATTTTAACCTTCGTCTCTGAACGGCGTTTAGTCTTTCTTAATACCTAAGTGGAAACAGGGCTGAAATGGGATTTAGAGACCAACCTGAGGATGTCTGTTGTATCAGAGTCCGATTAAAACAAAAGGAAATGTGCAAAGTGAGAAGCGCCCTCTGATCTTACAAGGCTGTCTAACTCTAAAGCTCCCACTGCTGTCTAAAGGAACTCACTGCACTAATAACCTTATATTCATATTCAGTGTTATTCGGAAGGATTACTATTTGACAAGCCATGTTCAGACATTGCAATGGCTGGTTTGAAAATATACAATTGGAGAATACTATACACAAGCATAAATGCAGAAACTTCAGGAAAAAAACAAGCACAGATATTTTGGAGTGTTTGACAAGATTACATATTTTCAAAAAGATCCTATAGCTGCTCGGTAGCCACTGAAATCATTAATAAGTTAATAAGTTAATAACCTAAAACAGGAGGCATAGGATTATTTTATGAATCCATCAATAAATTAGAATAATGTCAGTGAACAGCCTTAAAAATGTTCTTTAAACTGACATTACATTTTTTGTTCCATTTCCAAATGACCGCTGGCAGAGATTGCTGGTTCTTGTATTAATTCTCAGGTTTTCAAGGAAAACTATATCTATCATAAGTAGAAATAATGAAGTTGAAGAGCTGATGCCCTGAGGAGCAGTCACAAAGAATTATATCTTTCTATAGCACAGGACACAGGCAAAAGATAAGTACCTGTCAGTTGGCATACTCTCTGCTACATGTGCCTATCAATAAAAGAGATTATTTTCCCCAGTTATTACAACAAAGATCTGGGGGGCTCGAAGATTGCACCTTTAATGAGAAGGAATGATTTCCTCATGCACACTCACAACCACACTTGAAGTGAGTGAGCTGTAATGCCATCAATTTTCCCTCTCTCTCGATTTTACAAGAACTTATTAAAATGAAATATTGCCAACATTAATTCACAGGGATTATTTATTACATTTTAACAGGATTATGGTGTGCAAAGCTTGATTTGGGATTCACACCCTGCATTGTGATATCAAGGTTTAGCAGTCAAATTCTGCAGACTTGTTGTAATTAACAGTGGCAAAATAGATCATTTCCAAATGATATGTCACTCCATAACTAATCTTTGTGTACTGAAATGTTGTAATCCTGACGAATGGATTCAGTGGACGGAAACTTGTATTTTGTCTCCATCATTTGGCGGACGGCTTGTCATTCCGCTTGCAGCACTTTTCTGTTAAAGAGACTCTCGTCCAGCCTGCAAAAGGTGATTTCTTCATATGCTTTTAAGTTTTAAAGTGTCAGGTTTAGTGCTTGTGCTTGTTGTTTGTTAGAGCTGACACTGATCTCATGTCTGCATCTGTCAATTTTTTTTTTTTTCCCCCACACACTGTTTTGCAGCCATGGTGTAACACACCGGAACAACCATATAGATGCCTTGGTAATGCTGATATAAAGAACCCAAATGTATGTACCTTGATGACAGCAAAGCAATACTTTGTACGGGTGCCTTATCGTATTCAGCAGAAAATCCAACACTTGCAGAACACGTCTTTAATCTCAAAACTTGGCTGGTTCATGAAACGTGCCATTAGTTATACTGATGAAGGAGCATGACTTCATACCTTAATTGGGAAGTAATGTGAAGGTCCTCAGAACAAATCTATTATGAATGGTCCTACTAGATATCACACGCAGGGGTCTGTCAGACATCCCTTACTCTTTAGCCAAATCACCACGCTGTGCCTGGTCATATTGTGTTGTGGAAATTTTCCATGTTCTATGTTACCACAAATAGGGTTAAATTGAAGTTAATGGCTTTTTGAACAAAGTATTTATACTTGCTTTGTTTGCCTCTGTGTAGGAAGAAAGGGGATCTATAAAAGGATGTGAGACAGGGAAAGCAATAAAAAAGTGTGTCCTTCACTCTCACTGTGCAACTAACAAAAATGATGAAAGGCTTGGAGCTGCTGAAGTACATGCAGACACAGAGACATCTCTGTTTCTCTCTTCTGAGCCACTGAGAGGTTCGCGTCTCTAAATGTTTTTCTTAATTATTCCACATGTAAGAGACATGGTTTTATTCAGCCTCTTCTTCTGCCAAGTAAATAGCTGTCAAAGTTACCAATAGCAATTAAAAGTATGGTACAAATAAACACCAGAAGCATATTACATTGAACTGTCTAGTGCTGCTACATATGACACATCCTTGGAAAATTCGGAAACTTTCAACGTGTTAATTCAAGCACACTGAAGTTGTTTGTATGAAAAATAAAATAGGTCAAGTCGAACACTGCCCTTTGACAGTCCTTTTCAAACCCGGGAATATCACCATGTTTTTCTCCTCCTCAAAGAGACTGCACCCATACAAACTCTTACAGGAGACACAAATGAACTTGAATTTCTAAACACAAACCTCTACACTTTGATATTAGCGCAGACAGGTGTAAAAATATACATAGCGAACACAGAGCAATAATAAGAGATGTATGTATGTAGGGCGCAAAAGAAATGCCAAGTCGATGCCTGGTGCTGTCAGGTTCACTTTCCTGTTGCGTCATTCACCATGCCGTTCACAGTGAAGCCAAATATGGCAAAATCCTCTATTTCTCATACCACGTGCCTCGCGATCTCTTGTCAGACAAACAGAAGGCTGAGCACCGTGAATTGTTGGATGTTTGTGTGTGTGTATGTAAGAAATGAGTAAACAGGTTGAAATATATCTCCCTTAATTTGATGCACAATGCATCTTGACAGCTGATTCAATTCATGTAGATTCGAGATCCAGTGTCACATATCAGGTCCTTTCTGCTCAGATAAAGAAGTTAGTTTAGCAGCAGTCAGCTAATAACGCCATATCGCCACTCTACACAGCGAATCAGGCGTTCCTATTTGTCCTGTAATATTATCACCTCATTCTGACCCTATCTAACCTTTTACCTGTACAGTCAATACACTCAGAGGTGATAAAAGACCATGAGTGAATGGAGTGTGTGTAATGTTGCAGCCAGCAGCGATTACAGAGGTAACATGAACACTTGGAAGCGATACTGAGACTGGGCTTTTTGTGCCTCCGAAATTGCTGGACAGCTCCGGGGCTGACATTTAAAACATAACATCACCAAACAAAAAAACATTAAAAGAGAAAAGCTGAGCAGGGGGCTTTAAGCAAAACCTGAAATTCAACTTTTGGCGAAGGCAACTGACCCAAATTTCCTGCCCCTTCTTCTCCTTGACATGCTTCTGCAAGCCTGGGCCCTGGGGTGACGTATCCCTTACACAGGGATTGCCAGTGCATTTACATAGCATGGTTAATGAGAGATCAACACCAGGAAAGCGCCTTGAATATAAAGCTTTCTTGTAAAAATAATGAGCGAGCGATTGATCCATACTCAAACAAGCCGGTTTGCTGAGTTAATACCAAAGGCAGATTATAGCCAGTGCCAAAAGTGCCCTGGCGTGCGACGTCTTTTGCTTAAAGGGTCCCCAAACTTGTCATCACATTAGCACATGGTCAAGGAGTACATCCTACCACTCTCATAATCTGCTTTCCTGCACAATTAGCCTTCTATAATAAGGCAGCTGCCTGACAGCCGCCAGGGAGAAAGGGGGGAAATCACTGAGTTTCACACAGGATGGATGGATCGTTTACTGTCACTGAAATATAGGCTCTGAGGTGATTCTCTCTCCAACTCATCACCTACTACTGGTCCTCATATTGGGTCTGAATGTTATGACAACATGGAGGCTTGCTCTTCTCAATTGTGCCAAGCATCTATTGCACTTTGATGAAGCCAGACAAAGGATGCTAAGGGAGGGGGGTGAGGGAGAGAGACAGAGAGTTTAGGAGAGAGAGAGAGTGAGAGCACCATGGCCAGGGTAGATGTGTTTAAGCTCAGAAAATCTGAGAGAATCAGATGTTGGAGAGGGTAGAATGGCAGGGGATGGCAAGTTTTCTGAATAAAATAATAGATAATTTCATTCCGACAAAGGCAAGGAAACTATGGGCAAGAGAACAAAATAGCAGGAAGGGATGGAGAAGGGAAGGGGTTTGAAAAGAATAAGAAGAATTCAGTGCTGCTTCTTGCAAGGGAAAAGAAAAAAAACATTGATGACACCCGGTTCCATTCTTCCGCTCTCCCCTTTCTCTGCTCCTCGCCTCGCAGCACGGCGGGCTAAGCTGGGAGCTGTAATGTCATTAAATTGCAAATGCTTTTTTTTCATTTCCGACACACACTGTTTACTTATCTGGCAAAAACATATGTTGGAAGGAATCCGTTAAATTCTGCCCATTGCCTTGGGTGAAAGTGCAATAGAAACGGGCCCACTGAGCTCCTTCTGTCGTCTCCTTTTAGCACTTTGCCTTATCTACAAGGCTGCTTAGCAGCAAACTGGCGAGTTCAATGAAAAATGAAGATACAGTGCAAGATTAGGGAAGAACAGTGAGGGGAGAAATGCTTGGAGAGAGGGTCATCCCATTGCAAATGATTTCACTCCTCTCCATCTGCATAAATGACTATTTTTAAGGCATCTCCAGCGTCTGTATATTTTTCTCACTCTGCCACACATTTAATTTCACGCCCCGTGTTCTGAATATGCTTAAATGCATATCTCTGATGCACCTTTAAGCCAGAGGAAAGAGGATGGGGGGGGAGTGGGGAGGGTACGAAAGCAAAATTAAAGATAAAATGGTGTGATTTGCACTACAAGTCTATTACTTTATGGCATTTACATATAGTTTACCTCTGCAATTCCAAGATTTTTTTCTACCACCTTCCTATCAGTATTTGGGCTTGTATAAATATGTATAAATCTTTGTTGAGAAGAAATAGAATTCCTAGCACTGCACTGGAAAGTTTGAAGGGTGCACTTTCTTGCTTCAACTTCTTCTCTTGCTCCCACGAGACTGTCAGCATATCTGCTGGGGGTGTCCTTCCCCAGCTTGCCCCGACAAAGGCACAGGCTTCGAGCACTTTGTGCCCCATGATCCCTAAATACTCTTACCCTCATTGGATTGAGTGGGGAGAGGGATACCGGGTCAAGGCTTGGCCATGGCTTTAGAGGAAGGGCCTGGCAAAGCCTGACTCAAGTAAGGAGTGGCATCCTTGTCAAACAAGTGGGTGAATAGCCGTGTGAAAGCACAACATCTCCAAGTATGTCAGGAAGAATGTCATAGGCAATGTTTACAGAGGACCCCGGCCTCACACACAGGGCTCTCACAGTGACATGATGAATAGTGCCTACATGTGTGCTGTTCCTGTGCTATCAGGTCGATGTGTTGTTCTACGGTGGCGGGGAAGTTTGAGCTGCGAGTGGAAAAGCCCGCCCCAAACAGCAGCGAAGAAGAAGGCTGTGGATTGGCCTGGGAATGAAAAGGAGAGAGAGAGAGGCTATTCAGAGCACGATTCCTTTCCTTCATTGTCTGCCCGCTTAGATTTGAATACGCTCACTCAAAGCAGACGAGAAAAATGCTTCAGCCCTGTGCATTGTTGGCTTTCTCTCTCTTCTTTTCTATTTGCAATTAAATGCATTTCAAATGGAACAACTGTACAGAAAGCATTTCTGATAAGAAGGAATTCCATTGCCTTTAACCTCCTTTGTAATGGCTTTGCAATTTTTGAGCATTCTTATTATGAGAATTGCACAATCAAAACATATCTTTGAATAGAAAATGCCATACAACTTAAGTATTGCTTCATTGAAAATTAAATTGCATTTAAAAATCATTTTTTAGTCTTCTGTGTTCCTCTTTTCTTAAGCCAATCTTAGTGTTTCTGTTTTATTGCTTTGTGTGTAACATTGTGCCTTGACAGGACCCTTGTGTCCTGAGCAGTATCATACACAGTGGTCCTAAGCATGGGATGAGATCAGTCAATTAGAATTAATGTCATCTGGTCATTTACAGCTAAACACCCTCCATATGTATTGTGTTTGCTTTGTGTGCAAAGCATCAACTGCAAAACCAATCTCATCCTCCAGACATGAATTTTTGAAGGATTTGAACGCTGTAAATAACTCCAAACCCTCTCTTACGAGGTTTACCCCTGGAGCACTTTGTAACTTATCAGGGCTGCCTTGTGCCTCCTCTAATGCTTGCATTATGCTCAAATGTAAATCGGTAAGCTGCCAGAGAGGTGGGCGGGAATTGCTGAAGAAAGAATCACTGAAGGGTCTAGCCAATATTCTGATTGGGGCATAGCAAAATAAACAGTATAGTTTTGTTTTTTAGAAACCAGTTAAACAAAAATGTATCACAGAGCAATTGTTTGTGAATATAACAGAGTAGTTATATTCACAAACAATTGCTCTTTAGTGTTACACACTTACAGAGATTCTAGCCTAAGTAATGAAAAGTGAGAATCCTGCCTTCGAAATATTACAATATTTGACGAAGTCTCGAGAGTTGTAGGTTTTCATTTTCAAAATGCCAACACGAGTAGAAATGGAAACTCTAATATATTCCGAGTGAATGATGCCCAGGGGTCTGTTTTGTATTTCTAATTTCCATCTCTAATGGTACAAGAGACTGATTAGTAATTAGGACAGACCCATTTAAATGCATGTAATGAGCATTATAGGTTTCACATATACTGTGCACTTCATACTGATGAAAATGGATAGCATCTTCATCAATTTTAACGCATGTTGACCTTTAATGTCGATTAATCTACAACACAGTTCTTCATGCTGCTTGTCCTTGAATTGGCTTTATAGTGTAATGAGTATATCATTGGAATCTCCCAAGTAATTGACCTGAAGCATGTTTTGCAGCATAACTATTAATCTTGTTTTCCAGTGAATAATTTGATCAGTTTGCTAGAGAAGTGGGTTACACCAGTACAAACTAGTGCAGAGGGATATGTGGCCCCTAGATATTAATTTGAAGATGGATAGGAGTCTTAAAGAGGATTAAAACTCTATACAGGCCACTCATTTCACAAGACTGCATACCACCCAGTCCACTGTATATACTGTCAGTCACTGCTTGGTATGGTTGAGATTTGAAATGGTGACAGTTAAAGTACAAAGATGTCCAATCCTACACTATTTCATGGCATGTTTAGAGGAGCATCCTGAAGGAAATGCAGACTGTTAAGGCGAGTCATTCCACTGAACCAAGGCCACCAGAAACAGCAACACTGCCCTCCTGCCACAGTCTGCAGATACTGCATTTACCTTATACAGTTTCACTCTTTCTCTCAGACTTGTGTATACTGTCAGACTGAATATAAAGGAGAAATACTACAACAACTACTGCTAATGTTTGCATAGCATTTCTTTTAAGGTCGGCTTTTTAGCATTTGTGGTTTCTTAATGCAAAACAAAGGATAATAGGCCACGCTTAAAAATTGACAACTAAAAACAACTAGAAACATCAACATCATATCAGGGGAAACAGCAGAAAATAAAAATGAGATACTAGAAAGACATATGCAGCTTTTGTAGGATATTGACATAGTATTGTTTGGAAGAGGAAGTCTGTCACAACTGTATATAGGCGAGATTGATCAGTTAGTAGAGGAGAGGGATGTGGATTTTGATAAATTCTTAAGAACTAGGCATCAAAGGTTATCTCAAGATTTGAATAATTAAAAACATTGATTAGAGTTATGGTGTTAATAAAATTAGTTAGATAGTCATGGCAGTATTAGATCATGTGATCATGTGACATATATTTTTAAACTTATAATGAACTTTAGGGAGCTTTTAATTTGAAAATTGATAAGCAGCATTCTAATTTCATCTTGTCTGTTGGTTTATGATCATTTATTTTTGATCTGTGGGGACCCGTGCAAGAAATGACCGAACCACAGTGAGGTTTACATGACCTGCTCTCCATCTCCTGCATTTGCAGAAGAGTAAAAATACTTTAGATTTGGTATGGGCTGATTTACTATTACGAATATGGAGAAGAAAGCCCAAAAGCCCAACAGGGGCTGTTGAGTGGCTCCTCACATTACATATCATTAATAAAATACAGAAATACAATCAAGCAAAAACATTTAAATTGGTTGCTTTTCACCATTTTCTAGGACACTGAGCTCTGTTGTTTGTAAATGTACCTGAAGTGGTCTTAATTAAAATTGTAAAAGGCCTTCCATTATTTAGTGAACACATATTCCTTTAAAACTTATGCAGAGTGGGTTAGGTGTTAAGTGCAATATTCACAAAGCTGTCAAAAAAATGGATGCATTTCTCCATCCACATGGTAACATCTGTGTTGAAAGACTATTTACAGACAGGTTTCATTTGTCCTACTTCAAAGGTGCATCATGGACTATTCTGCACATCCTTATGTTGAACCTGAGAAGGGGAACTTCATATGAAAAGAAATAGCAGTAAATAGATGCAATAAGCTTTATAACTACTAAGTGATATGCAAATCGAAATTAATTCTTGCCACTTCTCCTTTGTTTTGTATTTCAAATATATTCCCATGGTGTCTCCTCAGAATAATCCTATAAAACAGCAGAAATATAGTGGCAGTAATCTTATTCTGTCAGTATGATTTTCTGAAACAGATCACAAGAAGAAATAAAACATATTTTTTTTAATTAGCAAGACCAATCATCCTTTTATCAGTCATATTTTTCACTCTAACAGACAATGTCTTGCATGCCACTATACATACTTGCTTATTTCTCCATGGCTCTCTGGCACCATCCTGTGTTTCTGTAGGAATAATGGAATCTGTTTATTTACACATTTTGAAGAAGTCAGTTTTAGGTGGGAGGCATTTCCAGTAGGTAGTCCAAATAACAGAGTCAAAATATCTGAGAGTAATAATAATTTTGTTGAGAGAATTCAACAATACACCGATATTTGTGCCGTGGCTTTTCAGTATCACAGTGCAGTTTCAATTTTGGCCAATCTGATGGCTGGTTCAGTTCAGTGTTACCATTTTCAATATACTGCTAAAATGCAATACTGCAATAAAAAGTACTAGAATCTTAAACTAAAACACATGAATTAAAACGAAATACTAAACAAGGCCCTTTTAAAAATCAAGTCCAGAGGGCACATTTTTAAATGTTTATAATCCAGTGTAAATTACTCTACTTACAATGCTGTTTTTATATATCTTTAAACATGTACAATAATAATAATAATAACAAACAGCTTCAAATATTTAATCTTTGTTAAGTGTGAAACTGTTTAGATGTAATAAAACTTCAGTGACAGTTGTCCTTCATGGACATGATCTTTGAAGGACAAAGAGCATGCTATTCACTGATATGTGTATCAAACACAAAAATGTAATGCATGTGTGAGCACATGAACCTATGTGAGTTCATGGCGAAGGAGCTCTTTGCGCATTTGCTTGTGTTTTTTTCATTTCTCTAAATCTCTGGGCATGTTTTTCACTTGATAGTGTTTGATTTTATCTCGTCTTTGATTTGATTTAAGTTTACGTACTGCTTTGAAATGGATTACGCTTTTTGCATGCAAAACATCGAATTTTCCTACACATGACAAGCCATGACTATGATGAACAACAATGGAATTAGTGGTTACACTCAACCCTGTCATTATTTTTTCTCTCACTTACATGCTTGCAGACTTATTTACTGCAATAAATGTGAAATAATTTTTATAGAGAAATTCCATTTGACTGCCAGGAATTCTGCTCACTAATCCGGTTGAGTGCAGTGAACCTCACAGGGCCTGTTTTGTAAAGGACTCAGTGGTCACACATGAATTTTCTCATAGGGCCATGTTTATGTCTGCTCTAAGTACAGACTCATGTTTATCTGATGCTTTACCTCTTTAAAGATACTTTGGAGCTGGACACTGATTTTAAATATGTCACTTTGACAGGAAGATAATCACCTCCAATAAAGCGAATCCATGATTAAGTATTTTTCATATATAAACTGACATTTTGAACTTAAGCTGATATTTAAGACTAAATTCTGAGTTTGGCACCTATAGAGAATATTAGCAAAGCACAAATGTGTTTCCAGAGAGAAATATCAAGTTTTATGCTCGGCATCCTCACTGGAACATATATTGGTGTCATGGTGGGATTATATCCTGTTTTAATCTTGTGATATACTGTATAACATATGGCATGCTGTCTGATGCGATGAGAATGCTTCAAAAACCAGACAGTCTCCAGAAATTATGATAGCAGGGGAGGAATGGTGTTTTGAGACTAAATTCACTTAGGACAGAAAATTTTATAGTTTTATTTCTTCTTAATCTTGTATCAATAATGGTGTGCTGCACCTGTTAATTTCTAGTTTTCTTAGGAACTGTAGCCAGTAATTTATAAAACAATGCATAATGTTCTCTTCTGTGTGGGGGAATACAGACTCCCCTTAACTCTAAATACGACATGTACTTAAACAGTCAGCAGTCACATGCCAGGGTAGTGGAATGCATCAGGAGGTTGGGTCAAAGAGACGAGTCTAAGAATCAAGGGTTTCAAAAACATCTGGCTATATATATATATATATATATATATATATATATATACACAATTCAGTCACAACATTAATTAAAACAAGTTACTGGTTTTAATGTTGTGGCTCATCGGTGTATGGTTTAAGTGTTAAAAACAAACAAAATAGAAAATGAGAAAGACACAAGATGAGTTTATTCATTTTAAAAAATCACTGATTGCTCCTCATGTCTGTGTCTACAGTTCAAGTCAAGCTCAACTTTATTTTTCAAAAAAACAGAACATAGAGAAAGGAAACACAAAATGCATACAGGTAATAATAAATCCATAAAAACAACGTGTGTCCTACATTCTACCCCTCTAAATTCAGTGATGAATGGGACAATTGGTCACATGAAATCCAGTCATGCAACCTCAGCATCATTCTCTCAGTTTTTTAAAGAGGTCATTGACGCAATGAGGTTCGGTTTTCAATGAGTCTGAAGCAGACAAGGTTTTTTCTGCCTTTCGGGCATTTTTGTGGTTCAGACTGTTTCAAGGGAACTAAACTTTGAGCTCTCTGTTCGCAAAGGACCACACCAATATTTTAGCCTTGCTCATTTACTACAAACTGCATATTCTTTGCATTTCTGCTTAGCATTTCTTAAGACAAAGTGAACGTCATGTCTGCTTTAGCTGTTGTCAGTCTTTCATTAAGGTAGCACTGTAATCCAATCGGTAGTGCAGACTGGGTTTCAAAAGTTACATTACAGTTTGGACCAAAAAACTGTACTGTACTGTACTCTATTACAGTTCTGAGGAGCTTGTACTTTAGTTGAGTTTTTCCATTTTCTGCTACTTAACTACGACTCACTCCACTACAATTCAGAGATAAACACTGTACTTTTTACTCCACTGTATTTAATGATAACTTTAGTTACTTTGCAGATTCCGATTAATCATACAAATATAATTAACAAATAAATGATAATGTAATATTACAGGTTAAGATGAGAGTTCATTGATCCTAGGGGAAAATACACAGACTACCCAGAATTATATATATTTATTAAAATTAGTCCCACATTTACCAGCCACAACATTGAAGTGATGTACACAATAATTATCTAAATATATAATATACATATACATACACAATATTCTCAAATGGGTTATTCTACATAGTGAGTACTTATACTATTTTGATGCTAATACTTTTGTACTTATCTTTAAGTAAAAGCAAATTTTTGAATGCAGGATTTAAACCTGTAACACAGTATTTTTACATTGTGGCATTTCTACTTTTGTTTAAGTAAAAGATCTGGTTATCAGATATCAAATAATTCCTTAAAACTAATTTTTTGATACTTGATATATGTGGTTATTTATTGTTTATTTTTGTGAATTTCACAGACATATACCAGGATTGATACAGTAGAACAACAAGGCCCACATTTCCAACAGTTGGTCTTTTCTCACCTCACATGCACAGCAAAGGGTGTCAGCTGAGACCTGGGTGAAAAGTTTCATTAAAGGCAGCTTAGGAAGCTTCTGATTTACTTGAAGTAATAAATCAAGCTCAATTTAGTGTTTTGGTACAAAGTAGCTACGCAACAGTTAATAGTCCCTTTAGGCAATACAGTCTGACATCCAGATCTTAGTCCAGCTCACAGCTCTGCTGTCAGGTGATCATCACAAGACCGAAGGCTTAATCCCCCTTAGCTCTACAAAAGAGAGAGGCGAAATTATAGGCTTTCTAAATGTGCATGTAACCAACTGGAACACAACATGATTTGGGTCTAAGTGTTGTTTCCACTGATGTTAACTATCACCAAATCTAATTTGAAGATACACAACGGGGGACCGTAGCAGAGTGAGATTCTACGCTCTTCTGGGGAAACTAATTGACTGTTTAACTGCTGAAAGTTGATCTACAAACTGATTTTTCACCATTGACTGGAGGAAACAAACAGGTGAAATATAATGAACGCCCTGGGTCTCAGTCTTCTTTTTTTACTCCTCTGGCCGGACCCTGCAGAGGCTCAGTTTCCTCGAGTGTGCTGCACAGTGGAGGGGATCCTGTCCAAGCAGTGCTGCCCTGCTCTGGGCTCAGATCCTGCCAATGTGTGTGGCTCTCTGTCGGGGAGAGGAAGCTGCTCTGCAGTTCAAGTCGACAACAAACCCTGGGGAGGACCGTACAGACTGAGAAATGTTGATGACAGGGAGAGGTGGCCAACCAAGTTCTTCAATCAGACTTGCAGGTGTACTGGTGAGTGCTGTACAGTTTCATTAAGATGCTAAGTGAGCAGCTGAGGGAGCGGTAGAGTCAGTTAAATCATCAACATCTTCAACATTAAATTTCCTGTGATTTGACGTTTAGTTTGCCATTGTGTTGCAGGTAACTTTGCAGGTTACGACTGTGGCCAGTGTAAATTTGGCTGGACTGGACCTAGCTGTGACCAGAGGAAAACCCCTGTGGTGCGGAAGAACATCCACTCCCTTACCCCCGAAGAGCTCCAGGAGTTCCTCAATGCTCTGGAACTGGCTAAGACCACCATCCACCCAGACTATGTTATTGCCACCCAGCACTGGCTAGGACTCCTGGGACCAAATGGAACCGAGCCACAGATTGCCAACATCTCCATCTACGACTTCTTTGTGTGGCAACATTACTACTCAGTCCGAGACACTCTTCTCGGTAAATGAGCATGGTCACATTTCTCGACATGAAACCTTTAGAACTAGAGATATGGATGATTCTGTTTAATGGGAACATAATAATAACAGAAATATTAGGAATATAAAATAGAATTGTGTTCATTGTAAAATCCCCATTTATCCAAATTAGCTCTGATAATATATTACAGATGCTACGCTCACACAGGAAATCCCTTCTTTTTTTCTACAGGATATTACTTTTTTATAGCCTTATTTTAAAATTGTTCCAGATGTTTCTTGATAAAATAATATGGGTAGGCTAATGTTTTTTCTCACTATTTTATGCGAATTAAATCTCCAAACCGTATTTCTTTCTTACCAGTATATTCACATTCATAATTATTTACTTTTACTTAAAAATTAGACGTCTACATTTTGTCCCGTATCTTAGCTGATTAAATAGGGCTGTTTATGGTTGGATTTTAATTTATTAGTGGTTTTTCATAAGAACTCATAAGTAATTTGTGCATTATACATGAATTAAAAAGTACTAATATGTCTTTTACATATAGTGTGTGTTGATCACACTATTGTCATGTGATGCTACAAAGAGGAGCTCATCCAGCACTTTCAATTTCCCTGCAGGTCCGGGTCGCCCATTCAAAGCCATTGATTTCTCACACAAAGGTCCAGCATTCATTACCTGGCACAGGTATCACCTTCTGAGCCTCGAGAGAGAGCTACAGGTATGTGTAATCTTCTGAGAAAATCATGGTTTTCAACTGATTTATTTTTATTTATTTTATTCATTTATTTTGGCATGACAATGGTTCCTGAAACAGTGGGTTGGGAATATATATATAAATTAAATCTCTCACTTAGGGTTATCATGTTTCATTGTGTTATTGTTTTGTATATAATATTTGCTTTTTGCATTGGTACATCAGTGACTGATATCTTGGAGGTTCTTCGTTGGTGATAGCTAAATAAAAAGCAGATGAAAAGTACACTAAAGCTAAACTATTAAAATGTTTTTTTTTATTGTATAGTGTATCCATTATCATTAGTTTATTAATCAATAACACTTTGATGAATGCATTCTTAACAGCACAGAGACCCTCCTATTGTGTTTCTAAAGTGAATCACTCTGCCTTAAGGTGAAGATAACTTGCCCAGAAGAAATTTTATTTGTATCGTATACTGAAGGAAACCTTTTTAATGAACAAAATCAGGATGAAACACATGATACTTATAATTCTTAAATGACTGTGGAACATTTTTAAGATGCACAGTTTTTGATCAAAAATCTTCGAAAAAGAGAGAGGGAATGACAGAAGAGAGATGGCAGACAGAAAACTCAGGGAAGAGAAATACATGAGAGGTCATGCAAAGATCTTAGACTGGAGTTTCTGTGGCAATCAGGACTGGTACATTGGCTGTCAAAAACCCATGTTTCTGTCCAAAATAACCATTTCTGATACTAATGTAAACTAATATAAATAAAATGCGTCTGTTCCCTGTAGCAACTGACTGGCAATGAGAACTTTGCGATCCCTTACTGGAACTTTGCCACAGGGCAGAGTGAGTGTGATGTGTGTACTGACTCCCTGCTTGGGGCCCGAAACCCAGACAACCCCTCTCTCATCAGTAACCAGTCCAGATTCTCCAGATGGGGGGTGGTGTGTAACAGGTCAGCACAAAATATTAAAGGTGGCGGGGGGGACGACGACGCCCAATAATTATTGGTTGGAGTAACATGAAATAAACATTTTGGGGAAAATTAATGTGTTTTCATTGATACAAATCAGCCAATCATTTTAATACTTTAATTGTTTCCCTTTCAGTTTGGATGACTACAATCGCCTGGTGACTCTTTGTAACGGCACCAATGAGGGTTTCATTCAGAGAGGGATAATGGAGCAAAGTAACATGTCTCTGCCCACCATGAACGATGTCAGAAGCTGTCTTGGAATCAGGGACTTTGACAGCCCTCCCTATTTCACCAACTCTTCCTTTAGTTTTAGGTATAATTCTACTGTTTAGTATCAATAATAATTTTAAATTTATACCTTCTACTTCACTCTAACTGATGATGCCAGCAATTGTCTAGATTCCACTTGAACTTTAGATTGAAGATGACTTTTTAACTGTGGTTTAAATAACTTCGTGCTTCGTAACTCACAGAAATGCTCTTGAAGGGTACGAAAAACCAGATGGAGAACTGGATGAATCAGTCAACAACCTTCACAACCTTGTCCACTCCTTGCTCAATGGAACCAGCTCTCTGTCCCACTCTGCAGCCAACGACCCCATCTTTCTGGTCAGAATCTAATTTTCGTGGTTTACACTTAAATGGCTCGGTAGAGTTGTTTTTAAAATCCCTGTGGTTTTTCTGGTTGTTTACCTTGCAGGTGCTCCACGCTTTCACTGATGCCATTTTTGACGAGTGGATGAGGAGGTTTGTTCCATCCAACACCACCTTCCCAGATGAGATGGCCCCCATTGGTCACAACAGGGAGTACAACATGGTTCCCTTTTTCCCTCCGATCACTAATGATGAGATCTATATCACATCTGAACAACTGGGATATTCCTACGCCATTGCCCTAGGTGAGCAAATGTTAAAAGAATTAGTTTAAAGGAATAGTTTGACATTTTGGGAATTTGGAACATTTTGATACTCTTGTCGAGAGATAGATGAAAAGATCGACTCCATTCTCCCAGCCGTATGGTAAATATGAAGCTCCAGCCACTAGCCAAGCCAGTTGGCTTAGTGTAAAGGCTGCAAACTGGGGGAAACAGCTAGCCTGATTCTGACCTACGGTAACAAAATCCACTTACGAGCATCTCCAAAACTCACTAATGAACATGTTTTATCTTCTTTGTGTAATCTGTACAAAAACGTAAGAGTGAAAACAATAGGTAGTAGGTAGGTTTTATGGGGGCTGTGACTATATCTTGGCCAGGTGCAGTGACTTCCTGGAGTCTCAGCTAAGTGGCTGCTGGTGGTAGTTTCATTATTTTCAACTGTGCAGTGAGTGGTATCACGTGTTCTCATTTAACTCTTGCCAGAAGGCAAATAAGTTTTTTCCCCAAAACATCCAACTATTTCCTTAACTTTCTCAACTTCAGTCTGACCTCAGATAAGACTACAAGTACATAAAGTCACATCTCTGTCTTTAAACTCAAGTCTCTGGAACAGACTGCTGAGTGATGCCAGCCTGTTTGTCAAACCATAGACCATTTTTTTTTCAATATATGAGACAACAGAAAGCGGAGCAGAGCAGAGACTCAAGTCTTGTGAATGCATTACTTCAAAGCACAAAATACTGCAATCATAGTATTTTGCATTTTTGATTTTTAGCTTTGGAGTACATGCTTACTCATGGCCCCATCCTCTTTTGCTCCCAGTTCAGCGTTTTGAAATTGACAATTTGGAAGTTTTTGTTGCAAACCACAGTATGGGCTTAAAAGGTAGTTTTAAAGTCAGAAGTAAAAGTTTAGAGCGGAGTAATGTTGAGTCATACATGCTGGTTCGCAGCCTCATCAAATCTATCAAATCTCTCTTTGTTATATGGGAGCATACATTTGAAACATCCAATTTTAACATAAACGGTGACATTTACATGTTGTTTTTCTGCCGCAAAGAGGTTTCCATGTACATCTCCACCTGTGCTTCATCCTTACAGATGCAGCCGGAGGGCCATCTGTGTTTGTGCTGGGCTCCACTCTGGGGGGAGTCTTCATTGGTCTCCTGGTGCTTCTCCTTATCTTTGTGCTCTACCTGCGTCAACGAAGAAACAGTGGGTTTGAACCTCTGATAAAAGCAGACTTCACAAATAGAAAGTACACAGAGGAAGCCTAGACTTCATCTGTTGTTCTGAAACACACTTCAGTACCCATACATACCTAGGGAGAGATGGAGCAGCCAATCTACAAAGCCCAGGGCTGAAGCAAGAGGAAAATATTAATCTTGTAAATTAATTGCACTTGTATGTTTTAGATATTAAGAGTAATTTCATACAAGAACAATAATGCGAATCATACTACTGAAGAATATCGATAGAAACTTACTAAAAGTTTCAAGTGAAACCAATCAAAATAAAGTAATAAATATTATGGAAAATAAATCTTTCCATAATATGTCCCTTTAACAATTTCTTTTTATAAGTTGCCAAAAATACAGGTCTATTGGAAAGTTTTTAATAAATATTTATTCTCAAGAACAGTAACAAAACACAAATGCAATCATCTTAATTGCACTGAAAAACAGTAAGGCATATTTGCTCATCTAGTTCTTCTTCCCCTCTTAGTTTGAAACTGTATTCAAACTCCAAACAAGCTTTACCTCATTAGGATCTAAATTCACATAGCTATGCACTGATTGTAAAAAATGCTGACTTCTAGCATTTTCTGCTAATTCTGTTTTTCAGGTAATTTGTCTGACCAGACAACCATTTTCAATATTTTATTGCAAAAATATTACCATTAAAAGTTCAATGATACAAAACATAAAAAGGGCATCCTGTAAGGTCAATATTCATAATAAAGAATCCTTTTAAATGACACATTTGACAGATTTTCTCTAAGGTTTTGTTCTTACAATGTGGATGCAAACGCTGACTTAAATGCAACAAAGACAAGCTCAACAAATATTCATTGATATACTGCGAAAGGTATAACACAGGCTAATTCTGTGGATATGAAAGCTTAGCTGGCCTGGTGGTTATGGAGCTGACGGGCTCTCAGAGAACAGTGGACGTACATATAGGCTGGTTTTGTCCGCTCCCCTCAGCAGTGCCAGGCCTCTCACATTCTCTGTAAGTACGCTCTACTGAGGAGCTTCACTGAAGCATTCAGCCCTGTCCAGTCTCCACAGATTCTCATTTCACAGGTGACTGTAGTCGGCTTCAAGCCTGTCTGTGCTGCAGACATAACCATTCAGGCTTTGCAGATAAATTTAGGGACCCTTTCTTTGCATTTCCAGTACCCACTGTGTGCTGTTTGCTACTTCTTCTCTTAATAATTCCCAAACCTTTTACATAACTGTGGTAGTAATTTGTTTTAGAAAATTTTGTGATTTACAACTTGACTTTTTAATACTTTCTGACAGTATTTTAGTTTTGTTGCTACAATGCGCATTTTAACGACTATTTTATCTAAACTGTTACAGCAGTTACAGAATAAGCTTTGGCTATTAAATCACATACGCAAAAGTGGCTAACACACCTTTTTTTGTTCCTGTATTTGCAGTTCAGTATTTATCAAACATTTTTGTGGAAATAAGTGTAGAGTATTCTGAGGATGCAGCAGGAAACTTTTATAGACCCCAATTACTGTAGATTAATATAGAGATTTTAGCTGCACAAGACCTCTTTCAGTGATGGTGATTCTGTGTTGAATTGATGTGCTTTTCATGGTGCAATGTGCATGTCCATTTACACAAACCATACAGGACAAAGTAATGATTTTAGATTACTGCGTAGGACTTCCACTATAAAGCTGTATAATGTCACCAGATAATCAATCATTAAATATTAGTGAGACTTAGAATTTGTTTAGCCCACTCTGACATGAAAGCATTGATTTTACTCAAGGACCTGCACCCCACAATACTACAGAGCCAGCATCACTATGGTGGCACTACTGTACATTGGTGGCACTGTCTCCATCCATCCATTCATCCATTTTCTGCCGCTTATCCGGGGTCAGGTTACGGTGGCAGCAGGTTATGCAAGGCATCCCAGACGTCCTTCTCCACAGCACTGTCTCTGTATGACAATAACTTCTCCATAATAATTCTGTCCAGACTGTCTACTCCTGAGGCCAAGCCTGAGAAAACCAGCATGATATGAGAATAGTTTGCAGATAATAAATTTGTTGCAAGGCAAATGAGTATATAAAAATGTCAATCTTATCCCTTTTAACATAATGTGAGTTGTATTACGAGGTGGCTGTTGAACAATTTCATAGATAGCTAAAAGCAGAGCAGATCTATGACCAACTCATCATTAGGTGTACGTACAATCTTGCCAAATGCCATGGTTGAAAATATCGTAAAACATGACAGTTTTGATGAATCTTGGATCACTTCTCTCAAAAAATCAATAAATGGCACATGAGTTAATGATGATGGAAAATAGATTCAATTAAAATTTTAGGTGGAAACCACATGTTCCTGAATTTTATGTCATTTAGATCATTATCCTTTGTATTTGTTTTAAAATATAATATTGAACACATATGAAACTTATTGTGCCTCTTTTAGGTGCATCAAATAACCACATTCTCAACATTTTCCAAGACACAAACAATTTTTGCATTTAAAAAATCAAAACAATCAAAGTGCGTGTTATACTTTTCAACATGGAGACCTACATTAATACCTGCCATATGTGCAAGAAATACTTTTTTCAATCTCTGAAGCAGAGTTTGTTGAGTTGGGTCGGCATCAGTCTTAGATGGTGAAGTGATGCCATAAAATATCAAGTCTAAGGATGGCACTGCACGATCTTTGGGAAAGTGGGAAATCATGATGCATGACTGCTCTCTTTTTCAGAGCAGACTCCTCTAGCCTCAAGGCGGCAGCCTGAATACTGTCTGCTTGACTGTAGCTCCAATCTGCCTGAATACAAAAACTGCAAAAAATGAAAAAAAAAAAAACCCAAAACCCTGCTGTCCATGTGTGGCCCATTCTTCCAGCATTATCTCCATTGTTGGTGGAGTGCCAGGGCTAAGAGGGCCAACATGGTTGGCAGGGCTACAGAGGGTGCGTGGAGTGGAGCTGAGTCACCGGCAGGCCCGCTTCGGTCAGCTTTCACCACTGGAGCTTCGGTGGCAGCACTGTCCATGTCTGTGGGGCAGGCCTCTGTGCAGCCACTGCCACTGCCTGAGCCACTGCCTTCATCACCTGCAACGTCATAACAAAACACAAGCCAGACTGAGCACATTACTGAAATAGTAGAGTAATGTTAGTCAACCATTCAACCGGATTTTACAATCTTAAACTGTCACATTAAAGCTACAATATGCAGCTTGCTTCACATTAAAGTTAAAACTGCAATAATTAATTTATTTTTTATATTAATAGTGGATCAAATGATCATGTGCATGTGAAAGGAGTCATAACCATGTGGGTTTATAACTGAGTCTTGACTTATAGTTATGAACCCAAGTTTGTAGTTCTCTTTAGCGCTATGGTGCATTTTAGTGTCTTTTAGCTCATTGTTTTGGTTTTATAGCCAGCAACCTATCTAGTTTTTTTTTTCACTCTCACTGCTCTCATCAGTATCCCTTTCTGATGGTTTCAGATGCAAGTGGCAGGCAGACAAAGTTAGCAACTCGGTGATAAACATAGTGGAGCATTCGGCCAGCCATTTTTCTCAAGAGTTGGTGGTGACCCAAAAATGAGCTAAATAGAGAGTGACTACATTAAGTAAACACCAAATTAATTCTAATACTACTACTGTAACTCACAGATTGATATTGATATTAAATCATTGTTTTTTCCACAGCTTGTGTTGCTGCCTCCAAAGGGCTAAGAAAATCGGCTAATAGAGGCTTAACAAGAAAAAAAAAACATATTCAAAACCACTCTGTGTTTGTATGTGACTCTGTACATTCCGTAAATCCCAAAATGACATTTGAACCAAATCTTTTTGGCTTTGCTTCAAGGTTAGGAGACAGCTTATCAAGATTAGTGACAAGCTGGAGCATGAACTTGACCAAGTTGGATGGAGATGGTGAGGCTAAAAATATAATTCCCGTCTAAAGGGAAAAAAAAGTTGCATGTTGTCACGTGTCTGCATGGCAATAGCTTACTTGAGTCTTGAAAGTAGATATCATTGCCGTTGTAGGCATTTTTCAGCTTGTTGGTCATCACCCTCAGAGCCATGATCTGCTGGCGGATGAAGGTGTCTGGGCGGGTGATGTCCACGCCCACCTCAGGGTTATTCACCTGGTTGGTCAGTCCATCCTTTTGGACTTCAGGGAAGTACCTTTCAGTGTAAAAACACAACAAATTATATAAATAATTTGACTTTATTATTTCTGACAAGGTGCTTGGTAAAAGGAAAAGAAAGACGTTGTTCATAGCCAAACTTATTATCTGACCTCTCTGATGTGCAATGAATTCTCATGATCAGAAGTCTTATGTCTAACAAGAAAGACCACAGAGAAGTTAAGGGTGGAGTGACTGCACAAACATTTTGCTGTTTTGAGATGTGGGTCTCATTCTCATGATGCACTTCACAATTGCTCTTTGAGGACAAATCAGTGTTGGCAAAATGACTGTTTGACCTAATCATGATGGGTAACATCTGACTTACTTGGCCGATATTACTCCTGGGAAAATGTCAGGTGCCTGCATTCTTTTTTGATAAGTACCCAGCAGGCTATCATGTGAGGGCATTCCACAAATCGTCTGACACAGCAGTATTTGTTTACCATAACCCCAGGTCACCCTGAATTATATACACCTCTGAAATATTACAAGAGGTAAAATTTGATCCCCATGACTGATTTTTCTTTTTGGTCACAGAAAATAGCAGCAGCTGACAGACACAATACCAATATACAGAGTTAAAATATTAGTTGTAGGGGTTATTTAACATTGTTTGATCACACAGTTGACGTTGTACATATTGGTAGCAAACTTTGGTTAACTGTGACCTCAGTAATGGCTGTAGGCAATTGGAGTGCTTGTGCAAATATTTGCCTTGAAAATGAAATCAGATTAACAGAGGAAACACCAATCTGGTAGCACATTTTAAAGAAGTAAAACACAATTCAATAAAATAATACCAAGAAAAATGCAAATAGCATCAAAGCAAATTATACAATATATTAAAGAGTGTATCCATGGACCAAAATGATCAAATCTTTAGTATTTAAAAGACCACATCTTGTTTGTTTAGTTGACGAATCACAGTCAAAGTATGCCAAGCGCTTGCATAGCTGAGTTTAAATCGGTGAAAGTAACTAATCTGGTCCTTTATTCCAGGATTAAAATGATTAACATAGGCCACTTGAACAGACATTGGACTTCTAAATAACCCTTTGTACTAGCTTGCATTAGCCCTAGGCACTGGCGCCCTCACCTGCCCTTGGTGTGTCCATTCCAGCACTCCTCATCACTGGCATTTCCAGCGGTCACTCTGTCCTCCACACACATCGCCTCAGGCAGGTTGGACCAAAATTTCTTGGACAGCTTCAGTTTTTCTTTTATGTCAACCACCTAAGCAAAGACAGGGGTCATTACACGGAAGAAGAAAAAACCTTGTATAAACAAAGTGAAGCTGTTGCAGCCCTAAAGTTACAGTGGATACAGTACATACTGGAACACAAGAAACATGGGCGCTGAAAAGAAAATATCATCTTAAAGTTATATTTAAGATAATATTTATTATATTATCAAATTGTGATATGTGAATTGGATGCACATTTGCAACTAATTTGGAGTTTGTTTAGTAAGATATTATTTCTCCCGAGCCAGAAAATAAATTACAAAATATAGCAAACAGTATGGCCAATACAGTTTCTTTTAAAAGTTTATAATAAACCTCCCACACACACATTGTCCTTTATTTATGCTCTAGCACTCAAACCCTTACAACATTATTCATTACATATATCCTTGTAAAAGCATCTGAAAGAAAATGCAGGCAAGGATTTCCCTGATGTTTCTGATATACAGTATATGAAAGACGATACTGTTTAAATTGACCTTTTTAGTCGAGTTAAAGATATCCTAACTCTGCTTTTTTGAGTAAAACCTGTTACTCATGATGCAGCTCTTTTGTAAATTCACTATAAAACTGCCCCATCCTCACTTATCACCATATCTTATTCAAAAAAGGCTATAAATCATGGCATTTAACCCTGATACATCTTAACCCACTTCAAAAAAAATCATTTGGATTTAATTTTCCTTCCATGTTGACTATTGCAGGTTTGCATCTTGAAAATTAAGACCAAAGCAGGCTTGCAGCAATAATTTCAGCTTGAATGTCAGACTTAAATGATCCTTTGCTTCCTGGCCACGTGACACAGTCAGATATCTTTTCCTGACTTGAGCCTGTTGAACTCCAATCTTTCATCAAACCAGAATTTGACATATTTCACTGAAGCTGAGGGAAAGCCTGATAGCAGCAGGTTGGCCCATTATCTTTTTCCGTCTGACTTGCTGTTGGCTTATGTGAAATTGTAGTGAACCTGAGCAGAACATGAAAGGTGCTGTACTGACTGTGTGACGCTGCTGTAGGCCCCGACACTGCTTTTGATGTGTTAATCCTGTCACACTGATGCCAAAGCATTTCAGCGGCTCTGATGCTGCCCAGAGGGTCAAGGCTGCACTCAATGCAAGAGATTGACTGGCAATGTTTGACTAAACTGCACACATTAAGTTAAGTTTAACAAGTGAGAGATTCACAGTTTTTCTCAGGATCTGCCAGCAAAACCTGGCCTGCGAAAATGAGTGAATTACACTGGGATTGACAAACCCACATTTCCACAATGTAAATATTTAATGTGCACCTCCATTAAACGTGGTACTGCCATGTTTCATGTAGCTGAAAAGAGACAAATAGTTCACTTCGTCCAATTATTTTAGACTACTAATAATGTCATTAATATTGTCTAATATGCAGTATTGACACATAAAGCTGTGCTCAGCAATGTATCCATTATAACAGTGAATGAATGTTGAATGTTTTCGTATTTCAACCAACCCCCCCCCCCCCAAAAAAAACAAAAAAAAGAAAAACATATAGTCTTAGCAGCTGTATTGCTGCTAAGACTATATATATTGCTGCTCCCGATTGAGACAGAACATTAACTAACAGGGAATAAAACAAAATAACTGCATGAGCCTAAAGTACCCCAAATGTCCGATTAAAGGAGTAAAGTTTCATAAGAAGAGGAAGTGTTGAGCCTTTTCACACATTAATAAATATGCCTCTGGGAAGAGTGTGCCTCTGTCTTTATTGCGCATTGCCCATAAATAGATAATGTGACTGCAACAAGCAACCCTGGCGTGCAACCAGCTGCAATGTACACTAGATGGCACTATGTCTTTGAGGTTGGGAAATGTGGAGACGAAAGCAACTGGAAAGAAAACACAGAGAGGAAATAAACGTGAGAAATACATTTTAAAAGGAAACCAGTTATGCTTGCTAATGATGTTTCTTTCACATCAATCTTCATGTTTACATGAATCTGCATGTGGTCTCACGTAGAACAAGTACTTGCCAGGGAAACAGATGTAAGTAGGACGGCTAATGCAATACACACAAATCTACAGTATGTACAGGAAAAGCATGTTACAGTATGACTCCAGTATGATGATGGTATGTGAGGAAGCTGAGAGGAGTGTGGGTAGAGCAAAGATCCTCATTATAATCAACTGTCTGTTACTGTCAGGGCTTATATTGTCATTAATAATCACAATGAAGATCACAGACAAAACGCCTCCCCCTCGGCTCACATCAGGATATTACATTGTGTTTGTTTTCATTGACATACTAACAGATGACACATATCATTATGTGTAATAGCTATTCTGATTCCTGATGACATTAAAGGTGGCGTTAACATGTGATACCTATGCCTCAGTAATGAGGGCTAACAAGGCCGCTGATAGAAGCATTTACTCACGGGATGGGCAAGCCATGATCATTTATATTAGAAATTTAACATCACAGGGCTTCAGTAACCTGTAAGGTTAAACAAAATATAAAACATTGCCAACATTTGCATCTGAAGGTATTAGAAGTGCCGGGAAAAGACAGGCATAAATTATCTTATATGCATTAATTGTGCAAGTGTTTTCAATGAATGCACTCTTCCACTGACATAGGCTAATGTTTTAAATATGACAGATAAATGCAGATTTTGTTTTCTTTTTTCCCCAACACACAGCCATACTGCCACACACACTCACACTTGGCACATCAATATGCTTATCACTGTGTAATAAAAACCATCTATCTCCAAATATGGTGATCTTTAACTGTTCAGATGACCTAAAATATTTAGTGTTCCTTTATGGGTTGATAAAATTATATTTCTTGAACTAAATAAACCATTTAGAAAAACCCATTAGACCATCTAAAAAATGTATTGCTAGAAAACTGAAAAGCAGCAACAATTTACTTTAGGTCTCGCTATTTAGCATTTATAAGAAATGTACAAACATTTAATAGATAAAAAAAACAAAAACAAAAATATGCATTTGTTGGCCTTAAAGCATTGCAGAAAAAAGACCTGTTTTTTGAAAAGCTTTGGTTTTCACAATGGATAAAATTAGATCATTAGATAATTCTACCCTCAACCCAATTTAATGTATTACACTTGTTAATGTTTCTTTTACATAAACGGATTTCTTTTTCTTTCTTTTCATCTAATTATAGTGTAAATATGTCATAATTGTATTATAGTATATTGGAATTATTACATTGTAATTGTATTAGCAATTCTTTTCTTGACATCAAAGTTTAATGTTGTCACATACTGTTTTGCACTGAAAGAAAGAATATAAGAATTTAATATATTTTCTACTTTGCCAAGGTCTTAGTGATGAAGGCTCATCCTACAGGGCTGCGCATGGCCTTGCTCTCATTCTGTTTTATGCATCACATCATCTATATTCTATGTTTCTTAAAGGCATGATATATATTGTTCCTTATGCCTAGAGATGCTTAAGAGAGAACTATAATAGAATATTCTGCTTCACATTAAGGACTGTGAAGGTTCTCAGTCATACAGGTTTTTTATTAGGATATTTACAAAGTGAAAGGTTTTATCTATTTAAATTCATTATAAAAAAAGAAAACACGGCTGCCTGACTTAGTACTGCTTGATATTTACATTCAGGAAGAAAAACATTGCAAATGTTAGTAAATGTAATGTTTAAGATTTGTAAGTGCTAAAGGTTTCAGTGGTTCAGCTGGACAACTTTTCTCACACTTTCCACAATATCCTGAACACACCTTTGAAAAAGAAGATGGCAGGTTACCCTGGCCAGGTTTATTGTATATGTGTATGTATATATTTATGCTTATATATAAACACACACACACACACACACACACACACACACACACACACACACACACACACACACACACACACACACACATATATATATATATATATGTCAGGCTTTGGCTACATAAACACTTCTTGTTAGTAAGATCAATTCATTGTTGGTTAAGCATCATCAAGTTATACCTTGAACAGGAAAAGCTCCGTGCTCTCTCCTTTAATCTTCAGCCACTGTTTTTCTCTTTTACCCTCTGTCTCCATGCCTCCTGTCATGAACCATATTCTTTCTCATTGTGTTTCCTTCTCTCTCTGCCTCCTCACTATGACTCACGTCTCATCTCTCTTTGTACTTTCTCTCTGTTACCTAGGTCCTAAGTGAAGGTTACCTCAGTCCTAAGTAAAGGTTGCATGGCTACTTGACCCATGATCTTAGAACAAACTCCTGTTCTAAGGAACTTTGAGGAATCAAGCCTCTGGTCTCTCTCCTTCCACTGTGATATCCAGCGTATGCCTTGTCATCTCTGGACTGCTCTTACAGCGCTCCTCTTCCACCTTTGCACCATGTTTTCATTTTAAACCTCTTGAGAACCAAAATTTAAACGAGTTGTAGGACATGATTGTAGTCGCTACTAATTTTCATGGTACTTAATATATGCTGAAATTTACACAAATGTTCTGTTCTTGCTCTTCATGTCTCTTTCTTATTTCCCTCAGGAACAGGAAAACAGGAAGTTTACCAAACATCACTAAACCACAATACAGAAGATTAATTCAGCAATAAACAACACTGACACATAGCCTGTAATTTATTACAGCTCACATAGCTTCGCTTGCCAGGATCCTAACATAACCTTATCTTTTTCCTTTTTTTTTTCTACCATAAATGAAATCCACCTAAACATACTGGATATACAGTACAATGTTTATTCACTGTTAAAGGTAACTGGCTTGCTTGAATGAACAAACATGAAGAAATGTTTACAGAGAATAATTATTTACAAAAACAACAGTATGAGTTACTGAGATAATGGTGTTAGCAGGCTTAAATTCTGTGTGTTTACAGACACTCAAAGTATTTCTTACAATATTTATCATCTGTCTTGTTTTTGTGTGCATGCACCTGAGTGCACACACAGAGCTTTTCTGTACGCGCGTTACCAGGGTGGCAGCTGCGTACCACCTTTCAGCTCAGCACAGAAATGTGAGTGAACTGTACCATTAGTTTTCCGATGCCCTTGCCTATTCTCAGATCAAAAGCTGACGTGTCACTGGCTTTGAAGCTATAGTCCCACTCCTGGCAACAGCACAATGTCAGGGGCCTGAGCTCTTATCAGGCTGCGGGATGATGCCCGGACGTGGTGTCTGCCTTTCAGTAAGACAAAAAATATGTGGCTAGACTATCTCTCTAACTTTTACTCTCGAAAACACACACAAATCATGCTCGTAGCGCTGCCAAAGCTGAGCTACAGTGTTCAGTGTGTGCCCAGGCTGTTCTGTCAGCTGCTAAATCTCCCTTTCTCTCTCTTGCAGACGCAAAAACACAGCTTATTGGGCATTCTGTCCCGACAGTTAAAACACCTCTATCTTGTTAAATTAGCAATTATAATTTTCCAAGCACCTATCTGGGGATGTAATTGTGTGTGACACAGAGCATATCCCTCTGGTGCTAGTCAGAGCTAAATTAGCACATGTTCAATCTAAGCATAGACTCGGCAGCAGGTCTTACCACTAAACCACAAGGAGCAGACAACTCCTCGATCAACTTATTTTCCCTGGCAACTGCTCCTCCTGTCTGCGTTAAAATAGTTTTTCATTTGATACGAATGCAATATTCTTCCTGCATCTCAATTACAGAGGTCAGGGAGTCAGTTCTGCTCATACCAAGACCTTGGCCATACCATGAGTCTCTCCCTGACCAGTGACCACTTTGAGGACAGACCGAAAAGTTTCTCACAAGCAAGAAGGCCACAGTAAGAATAACTCTGCCTCTTCATCACATTCTTGTTTGGGTTATATTGTTGACTGAGCCAATCCTAAAAACTAATACACTCCCCTGTCTAAGTCTGGGTGCACTATGCGGTAATGTAACCAACAGATCCACTGCCACAGTGTCGAGTATCAGGGGGCTGAGGCCCTGTGGGTGTATGTCCCCGGACACGGCTATTTAATCTGGTGTCTAACATGTCATAAAGCGCTCCTCATTGGCTCAGGTCTTACCATAAACCAAGACCTGCCACCTGGCTCCAAAGCACTTTTAGCATATTTAAAAATCGGAAGCGTAGAAATAATATTGGCTAAACCAAAGCATACCAAGTAACCAAGTAAATTTCCTCTGATAATATTTTGAGCAGTAGTTGTATCCACTTTGTCATGTCTCTTTTGCCCTTGTCTGAAAACATTCACCTCAAAGGTGACTGGCGGTGTTGCTTAGAGCAGGTAGCTACCAGAGTGCATATAGATGTGGGCTGTTTTCATTCAATCAATATCCATCAACAGAGGGCAAAAGCAAATATGTTTCCCCTCTGTGGCTTCACAATAGATGAGACTGGAAAGACATCGCTCAGCTGTTTATCTTGCTGTACTCACACAGATGGGAATGGTACACCGAAGCAAATCATTGGTCAGAAAACAGCACAAAAACCACTTGCAAACTAAACGTGGTTTGATATGACAGTGCAGCGCTGGTTGCTGCCCTCCACTGTTGGGCTGCATGCCATGTGTTCATGATAAACCTATTGCAGCGTTATTCTGCGGGCCATTGCTCTTTTGTCATCTCCTAGCTGAAACCACCCTCCTTGTTTCCGTTGATTATAACTCATTATGTCCTAGCATAAATCTGCCACAGCAGAATACAACAGCATGATTTAACACGGAGATCTCAACAAAACCTCAGCCGGGGCAGTGCGTATATCTTTCTTATATCTCCTGGTGACAGCTCTGCCAGTGACAGCACTGTGAGATGGTTATTATGCTGCTTTCTGGGGATAGATACTTGAATCTGTTGCTATTGAAAACTGGCTATTATTTTGTATATGTTTGGATTTTGCAGCCTGGGTTTCGCACAATAGTGGGAATGCTGAAAGATCAACCTTCGTGGTATAACTGACAGAAGCTGAGGAGAAGATACTATTGAGGCAATAAACAAAAGCAATGCATATTTATCACTTATCAGTGTTACACATGCTTTAAGATTTAAAACTGATTACCTAAAAATATACTGTAAAACAGAAACACTGTTTTGATGTAACTGCACAATACATGATATTTGATTTGCTGCCATACTGTCTGACCATGTTGTCAAATTTAGCTTTGATACCTTACTTCAGTGAGAGTAAGTTGAATACTGAGTTAAATCACTCTGTTCTGTGACACTCAGAAGGCATAACTTTATTTTCAACTTTCAACAGTCTTCATAGCTGTTGTAGGAGAAATAATCCATCATGCTGTAATTTAAGGTGATGGTGAATCTCAATGTACCTTGAAAAAACTAAAAAATGCTGGTTCCAAAAATAGCAGACACTGTATTGTTAGAAGAGATTACAAACCAACGACTTTGGTGTATTCATTCTATATATATATATAGAGAGAGAGATTTACATTTGTTTAAAAAATTATTAAATTAAAATTATTATAAGATTAAAAAACACTAAAAGAAGAATTATATCTTAACCCTAAAAAGTGGTGTAGTCATCCCCTGTGATTTTAGGGACATTTCATATGATTTTTCATTACTTGCAAGTTAATACAGAGGTGGTGTTAGAGCCCAACCTACCAACAAACCTTACCAACTGGATTTTTGTCCATATTTCACAGGGTATGTTCAGGTCTTTCCTCTTACAAATGACATATCGCTGTATGTTGTTGTCGCTCATGTTGTATTTACATGCTGCCAGTGTACACTACTGTATGTCATATTCAGTGGCCCGTTTGACATAATATAGCCTCAGTCATTTTACTGAGTCCCATGATAACGACACAGTTAGGCAATATGGCTCATCATGGTGAGCAAAATTTATCACACATGGCTCCCATGGTGAGGAAAAATGACAGAATATTGATGAAACAGTGGTGAGTTTGTGCTTGTGATTCGCCCAAGGCTACGACAGGAGAAGTTTGAAAAACGGAGATGATTAAAGAGAAGCTATGCTGTGTGGAGAACAGAGCAATCATCAACAGGACTGGTCTCTCCCTGCTGCCCTTGTTCCCCTGAGAGGCACGCAGCCTAGAGTGTAATGGGGCCAATGTACGTAATTAATGCATTGACAGATATGAAAAGTTGCAGAGCCTTTATGGCACCAGCATTAGTCGCTGAGAAAAAAGGGACAATGTACGGAGTGACTCTACTATTAGCATTAATAGTAACTGGTATAAACAACTGGTATGAACAAAGGAAAACCTGAACCATTTTAGTTCAGCTATTATGAAATATTTTATTTAAATACAGCATTGGCAAATTCTCTCGTGCCCTCCCTCTCTCTGTTTGCCTTCATTTATTTAACCATGTTTTATGATTTCTTAACATTTGTTTGCAACTACAAAAACACCCAGAACAGCTACAACAACTGCAGCATTCAATTATCTACAACTCCGGAAAAACTCCATTTACACTTGTCATTTTAATTTAGCGTTTACAACTGGCCACATACAGCATATGCATCTTTGTAAGATAGATAACAAATCTGAATTGGTGCATTTCTTGGGGTATACGTAAACTATGCTAAGCTCTGCTCCATTCCAGAGGGTGGGTCGTCTGTGGCTTTTCGCCATGTTTGCTTGAGTTTGCAGAAATAGGGCGATTGAGGTAACCTTGTAACTTGTTTGGCGTGAGATCCAATCACAACGCGAGCCTGGACCAGTTACAATCCAAATGTAATTCTATTCTGCATGCATTTATAACTTGTATATGTGTGCTTGCTTATACAGATGAAATATACAGATACGGAACACATTTTAATACCAGGTGAAAATGAGTCATAAGTGTACATGATATATTATAAGCAGCTTAAATATTACAAAGATTCAAAAGACTTAACTTCATACAAAACTGGCAAAAACTGACACTGTCAAACTTTTCCATTCTGTTTGCTTTAAATGCAACGCTATTCCAATTTCCTCAAACCTTTAACTGTCGCCAAGTGCTTGCTCATGGTGAAATGTTGGGTCTCTGTAAAAATAACCATAAAGAGCATGGTCTAGACCTGCTCTATATGAAAAGTGCCCTGAGATAACATCTGTTATGATTTGGCGCTATAAATAAAATTGAATCGAATTGAACTCTGCATGTTAAATTTAACATCGAACCAAAAGAGAAAAGTGGAAAAAGAAATCACCACTTAAGGAGCACATGTCAATGAATTTCAGTGCAGTGAAGTTTCAGGGGAAACTAAGAGGTGGGTGCGACTACAAAAACTTCACAGGAATAAATTAAAGGGTTTTGAGGACCTACTGTGCCTAACATTGATTACCTACCCTCATCTATAATAGTGTCAATTCAAAAGAAATATTAGGTATAATACATAAAATAAATACACATGCATACATTCAATTAAAAGAAGAACAGGTGACACAATAAAGACGGATGCTTTCCAATACTAGATTAGGAGAGACCTCCTAAATCACATCTTTATAAAAAAGGCTGTAAAAAGTAATCTTTCCTTCTTTTTTTGCATCATTCATCATCATATTTTCCGTTCTACCATAAAACAAAAGCATCTAACAAACAGCAGGATCCTACCTGACCATACATAATTGACTATAGTTGACATATTCTACTGTGTTTGAATGGCATTTTCAGCATTATAAATACTCTTGAGTGGCCAACATGATGCGACTTTGTGAACTTGTAACTTAGCAAAACCAGGTAACCCAAAGAGACCCGAAGCTCATATTTTTCAAACTACAGAACAGCGAAAGAGGCAAGCACACGGCTTTGAGATGCTCAGAGAAGATTACTCGACCTTTGAGTTGAGATTTCTTTGTCACACATAATGTTCCCCTACAATATACTGTTCTGTAGCTTTGGGTCAGGATGATGTGAGTAATAATTATAATCCAGAACAGAGTTATTTTATCTTGCAAGCTGCAATTGCTGCTTTCTTGTAAGCTGTTTTCTAAAAATGTGTTTTAGACGGGGTTTCTTTTAGTATTCCTTGGTGCAAATAACAAGAACAAAACAGGCACTATTTTTTTCTACATTGTCATTCCATGCATTTTTCACTCTGCATTTGTCAATGTGTTACTGTATTAACCTTATAATAAGTTTTTCTATGATGTACCTCCACAGATTTTTGATTTTGATTTTGAGCCCATTTTCAACCAGTTCTGTGTAATTTCATCCCCATTAATTTAATTTCATCCACTACCCGTGTAATCGAAGAATACACACAAATACAATTGACTTAAAAATAAAATCATACAGGCTTTTGCAGAATAAAAGATCACTGATTAAATGTAAGGACTTTTGGCCGGACTGCAACATGAATATCCACGAATGTTGCTGACTGACTGACTGAGAAGTAGTTTCCCCATTGGCCGTTGCTCTCTCAAAATACACTGATGCAAAAAGTATCTATTAGGTCACTAGGGGGGCGTTTACAGGCAGCGTGCAGCCAACTTAGCGCCTCTGTTGCGAGATTCACCAACTTTTGAGGCCCCGTTAGCAACTTTTCTTCACAAAAGCCCCTATCAAAAAGTCTACTGACCTTTTGGACAAACCTTAGATACTTTGCATAGAATAGAGTCACCAGTATTGCCCTACAAGTGTGAGGTCAGGCTTCCTCGCCGCACACCTCTCTATGCGTCTCATTCAATCGACCGCACAGCAGTGACACGAGCTTCTAACTTTCTCTCTGAGTGATCATTTTAAAAGCAAATATAGCCAAAATCACAGCCTTTGTCTTAATTTATGCGAATGGTGATTTTGTCAGACGATGTCGCGGTTATAAAATCAGGACTTTAGCAGTGCAGAGCAGCAGCTTGGAAATGGCTTGGAAGTGACTGCTGGTTAACATGTAGTCTTGATGACCCGCGTTTCACTTACTATTTCATACTTGTTCCGTTATCTGACAACAGAAACAGAAAACCTGTAAATGAGAACAGCCTTATTGGGAATTTGGCTATATTAAAAAGCTGTATATATGAGCACAGAGAGTAGGAGAGAAGCAAACAAATAAAGGGCGGTCCAGCGAAAAACTAGGTTTTGACCTAGTCTTGTTAAAAATGATGAATGGTCGTGTGTTAAAACTTTGAGTTTACATGTGATCAATCATATGATTGGTTGAGAGCTGCTCTTTAAGATTAGTCTTTGCGTTAAGTTAAACTGAGTTGGTTTATAATTGTGTCTTATTCTTCATTTTTTTTTTTTTGTTTAAACCAGTAACTGGTTTTAATGTTGTGGCTGATCGCTGTATATTAAGCCTGTGAGTTATTTCCAACCAAGTAGGGTTCATTGTTCCTATTCTCCCTGTCTCTTTGATAACATTAGTAGTGTTGTGTTGTTAATGACAACAGTGAACTGTGGAAGATAAGTATTCTATGGTTGTTGGACCTTCTGGCTCAATGTCTTTATCTCACGACAGAACCAAGGTCATAGAGCTTTGGTATATTGTATAGCTGTAACCTCAATTCTCTGATAGCCTCATTGAGATGCGTCTCTATAGGATATGTGCACATCCCTCAGACACATTATTTAATTATATCATACCTCTTGATACAAATGCCTCAATTATACTCCCTTGCGGATGCACACACAGACAGCCTCCGCACAGAGCCCCGCGTATATCTGATGACGAAATTTTCGTCACTTGGACCCTAGCGGACCCTTGCGTACGTGCGGATGCGGAAAGCATAACACAAACCTTAGGTGATGGATGTGTGAAGTAGAGGGAGTCTACCTCCCATTCATAGGTAATAGGTGCCTGAGTTATAAGTCCTCCAACTTAAATCACCATATAGGTTGTTTGTCCCTACCCCCGGATACGACCCTTTGGAGCGTACCAGCAGCAAAGATACCCGCCTTTCATTATAATGGTAAAAATAATATGATCTCTAGGAGCATACCAACAGCAGGTGTACCCATGGTGTTCCCCACCTTTGTTGCCACTGTAACAATAATAAATATGCGGTTAAGGTTGTGGAATGGTCACTGGTTAGGTCTAGGCCCAAAAACTACTTGGTTAGGTTTAGAAAAGATCATGGTTTGGGTTAAAAATAAGTACTTCCTTAAGGTTAGAGGACCTTTGTTGTCATAGTTCCAATAATAACCCAGTGGTTAAGGTGGAGTAGTCATGGATAAAAGAAACAATGTTGACTGTCGGTTTCACAAGGGCAACAAACACCTGTGTCCTCTGTGAAAGTCCTATGTTTTGTCAACGCATCCATTTACTCCAACCTCCTCCTTTGTGGCTCTATATACTATGTCACCTAACTTCCTCCTTTGCTCTCGTCATAATCACTCCAGCCGCTAGAGGTCACCTAACAATAAAAAGTAACTTTGGGTTGTGAAAAGCAGCATGTATAGACAACAGAAGGGGTCATTGTTTAAAGGAGGACAGACTCCTAAGTTAACGGGGTGGGAGTGGTATGTCACCTCTCTGGGCTGTCCTTTCCCCAACCCTGAGCTACAGTGTCTGGGAATCTAACCAATGACCGAGAGTGCACTAAGTGCTTTATTTTGAAAGAAACCTGCAACGGCACTGTCTTTGAGAGAAGACCGTGTGGTTCATTGTCCTTCTCAAAATACTTCTACTTGCTTTTTAGCCGCAATAGGTCAACTCTAGGAAATAAAAGCCAGCACTTCTCCATGTCTGTATTTTAAATTCAGACATGCAAATTACACTTGGTATACTTTCAGCATTTTCTCCATATTCCTGTGCTCTGCTTTGCATACAGAACAATATAGAACATGAGCACACAGATGTGTCTGTGTGTCGCAGCTAGACTACCTACACCACCAAGAAAAAAAAACAAGACCCATGGAACATGGCATGTGTGTTTGGCATGTGTTTGTCAGACCCTGATGAAGACCTAGAGTGGAGATGCGTTGGTCTGTTTTTTTGCCTATGTACGCCTGAGGATTAAATTAATATAATTTCACCTGAAGAAGTGGTGCCTTAGCTTTCTCTCCAGGGTTGTATGCATTCTTCAATATTTAATAATACTTCTGGGATCTTGTTTTTTTGTACTTTTACCTGCATCAGTAAAGAGCAACTGTTGGACCCCTGCAGCGCTTTCGTCTCATTACAACAGCTACTTTTTATTTTTGCCATTATGATAACAGAACAGAAGTCAATAGCCTTCCATAGTCAACCGTATGTTTTTTTCCTCGCCTATTCCATTCTTTGGACTTCAGAAGGGGCAGTTGCGGCAGTATTACAGAGGTAGAAAAGGCTCCACCTGCTTTAACATCATGGGTGTGGCTGTATTTTGGCTTTCTTGTAGAATGTGGAGAAAATAATGAAAGAGTTGCTGACAATACAAAGACTATCTGTAAGTTGCGCAAGACGATAATGCCCTACACAACAGCTAACACAAACAACATGAGCACTCATCCCCAGCACTACCATAAAGACACTACAAAGGAAAAGGACACACTGAAAAAACTGCCAAGGGAACAACACTGCTGAAATCAGTTTCTAGCCCTCCTCCACAAACCAGCTAAAGAAATAACTAAAGCAACTGGCAGCTTCATTGCAACCAGCCAACAAGCATTTATTGTAGTCAGAAGCAAGGACTTTAGAAAGATGGTCTCAGTGCTAGAGCCAAAATACCAAGCTCTATCAAGAAAATACTTTTTTAGTATAGTCAGACCAAATGGCTATGGAGAAATGCGACAAAATGTTATGGAAAGCTTGAAAGAGGCTAACTGCGTTTTGCCTGTCACAACAGACAGGTGGACCTTCTGTGCTATATCACAATAACAGTGCACATTATGAGGGGGAACTGGGAGATGGCTAGCTATGTCTTGCAAATGTCCTCAGTTTGAATTGCACTTGGGAGCTAACGTTACAGATATCCCTATACTGACTGTAGTGGAACTATGGCCTTTTTTTTTTTTTAAGTGAGCTGATTGTTCAAGTGTTCAGCCCAGTGCAGGGCCAGTCCAGACCCTACACTTGATCATTTTGCATATATGGGTTGCAACTGGAAGCTATTTTTGAGGACTGAGTTTAGACTGTTTGTTTCTCCTTTTAGGTTTGAGACTTTGCGTTATTTTACTCATATTTCATTTTTTTATTTTATTTTAGAAGATTTCATATTTTTGATAAATATTATTTACACTTTGCTACATAGGGAAAGGGAAGGGGAAAAAGATGGGGAAAAGCAAAGGGAAAAGGACAAATAAAGCACATGTATTCTGCAGTCATACATTGTTGCCATTGAACTTTTAATTGATTTTGGATTGAATTGAATTGTAAACCCCATATCATATATCGAGTCATACCAAAAAAAAAAAAAAAAAAAATTCCATCCCTACTCTAAAGGCCTCTACACGTTTACCCTAAGAAATATTGGGACTCCCAACATCTCTAAAATAAATTGCAGGAAAACCCTGGATCTCTATTCCTGGCATTCAACTCTATCCAGCTCTACCCAAGCTCCCCCATTTCCCCACCAGGCAGCCAGCAGTAAACCTAACACCAAGTAAATAATTCTTCTGCATGTTGGATCTAATGTGTTAATGCTTGAAAAAGCGAACATACAGCAACCTACTACCACTGCTGTGTGGGAACAAACAATGAAGATGCACAAATGCCAGTGTCTTCAGGTTTCTGTCCATTGTAAAATGGAGAATATTAGCATGTGATGTGACACAGCTTTTCATATTTGCAAGCTCACCAAAAAGCCATGATTAAAAATGGAAGTTACTTTCTCTTTTAGCTGACCAACAGTAAAAACAGTGTTAAACTGAGAAAATGGTGCCTCAACATCATGTCTGCTTTGGTAAGCTCTTTGTGTTTTGCTCTTTTGTGTTCAAAACAAATAGCAGAGACCGCATGACTAGTGTGTAATGCACAGGTGGTTAATTTGAAAAGGTAGGGGGTCACAATTTTAAAATACAGTATACAGTCACTAAAGCACCTTTTTAATTTATGGGTATTTTCTACATTTCTCTGGTTATAAATAAATAAAGTGTTTGGGTTGCACACAAAACTAGTCAGACGAAATCTGTTTAAACCCATTTAACAAGTGGTATAGAAAGGGTGATTTTCATTTAATGTTACTTTTGGAATTTGTTGAGCTTTAATTTTAACAGTCAAATATTTACGGTTGAGATCCATCTCTTACCCAGGGAATTCAATTTACAGTCAAACAATGTCCTGAAGTATCACACCACATATACACCTCTAGACTATTTATTTTTGTATGGTCTTAGAAAAAGTATGAGTTATGCTAGAAGCTGTGGAATCTCCATAACTGCATGGCCTGGGCAAGAGTCAGTACATACGACAACTCAGAGAGTGGAGCTGTGGATACGCCCACTTTAATTCCATTAAGCTGTATCCAAAACAAGAATGTTTCGGTGTGGCTTGACATGTTCCTTGACTGCAGAAATATAATGCATGGGTCACGATTTTGGGAAAGTAGAGGTTGTGCCTTTTTCCTGACAACCGGGTTCCACAAACCACACACGGATGTTTTACTCAGTGTTTCCCACTGAACATGGCAAAGAATGAGAGAAAAGAAAAGATTGTGTGCATGAATATTCAGTTTTACTTAATGTTATACTATTACAAGTTATCCATGTACAAAGTGAATGAATGAATTATTCATCCTGACAGGAACGTGAGCAGAGAATGAGTGATATCACAGTTTCCACCACATACCATGCAAAAAAAACCCCTGTAAAACGTTTTTACACCTTTTTATGTATTCAGTCGTTCTCCCCATACACTCACTTCTAAGTCATGGAAGGCTGGAGTCCATGTATTGACTAAAAGTGAGGAAAAACCCTTGGCAGATCACTGGTCTGTTGCAAAGCTAACAAATGTAGACAATCACACAGTCACACGTAACAGCAATTTATTGACTTGCATGCCTTTGTGGTAGGAAACTGAAATACCTAGAGAAAAAGAAAATCACAAACATGAAGGAAAGTGCAAAACTTTCTTGTTGCGAGGCAGCAATTCTAAGCATTGATCCACCATGCTGCCACCTTTTCTTATTAAGAGGGCAAGCCACGAGGACAACACTGACTGCCTCTTTCTGACTTGACTGCATTCCAAGTGATGAAATGCACATGGGCAAGATAAAGAACGCAACAGACCTTAGGATATAAAGCACAGCGAACTGTCCTTGATCTAATGTCACAGTAATATTGATTGCTTTTAGTTATTCTTTATAAAGTCCACCTCAACTCAAAAATGTGTTTTGCCTGTTGATACTTCACCTGGAGGTTTGACCTTTACTGAGCAGATTGGTGTAGCCTATGTGCAGAGTTTGACAATAGAAGGCTTTTTTCCCTTTCATCTGCTGAAGGAGGAAAAGTTTCTCTGTGTTCACCTGAAAACTGAGTTTAAGACACGCATGTATGAGCACGATTTGGCGCCACCACAGCCACTTTGGACGCCCATCATGGTCCAATATTCAGCTTAGTATGATACAGAAACTTTAAACCACCAAGACACATACACTGAGCATGTACTTGAAGTAAGAGACATCTTGTGTCGAGCAATTTAACTTGTCAAAAGAAAAATATTTGTATATTTATAGGTTTTGCAATAAGGGAGTAGGAGTAGATGTAATTTTAGAATTTAAGGTAATTGAACTTCTTTTATGAAAAAAAAAAAAACACATCAGAAACTAGTAATTTTTCCAAACTCCAAGAGTGTCTTAAAACACATCTCAGATCATTTTATTTGAATAAATAAATATCAGGGGCCTGAAGAAGTAAAGATTTTGCAGTGTTTCACAAGAAAAAAAAACCAAAAGGTTAGACAAAACTAAGAAAAATAAACACAGTTTTCTGTTTATCTTGTTAATCCTCATGCAATCCCTCGTATTTATCTTGTGATCCATGGTCTGAAACCACTGTGAGTGTTTTCAAAAGTGTCCTGCATTTTGCCTGATGAGCATTTTCCACAATATTTTGTTAAGTACTTTTCTGTTTCGAGCGGGAGTCGGAATTGCTTTGGCAAGTCTAGACTAACCTTGGGGTGTATGCCTAAATGCACGCTGGACAGCCACTGTTGATTGTTGACTTTGGTTTCCAGAAATGTTTACTTTATCTTAAAGTACAAAAAATGTTTGACAGGGTGAGACAAGCAGAGAGACAGAGAGAGGGGAAAGAGGAGTAAATTATGTCTGCAAAGATGAAAGGGGAGCTATAATTTGTTTACAATTATAGCTTTTCCATTTGATGTGTATTGTCACAATATTTAACCTTCTATCATGTTTGTTTGAACTGAAAAACAAAAATACCATTGCTGATTTTGAATATTAAGTAACAGGTAAAAATTGGATTGGTGAAAACAGATGCTATTGCGCTTAATCAATAATCACAACCTAAATGGTATTTTTCTCCTATTTTGTCTCTTTTATTACTAGGAGCATTTTTTTTTGGAAAGTATTTGTTGCAAGAAGACCTTCTTCTTGAAAGTTTTTTCTGTGAAGAGAGCTTTCTGAATTTGTCAAGGATGTTGGAGTTGGCTAACGCTGAGAGTTTCATTTATTAATAAAACAAGCTTGTACATGAATAACCTTCAAGTCGCTAATGATGCTTTAATAATTTAAATAAAAAAAAATTATCTGATACATCTGATTGACTTTCAAGAACTATCTTCTGAAAGTTACATAAAAAAGGTCCTGTACTATGTAAAAACACAAGGTCATGGATCAGAGGATTAATTCTTTGACAAATATTGCTCCCTACAGGCACTTTCTACAGGCTAGTCTTGTTTTTGTCTGGCTCTCATTGTTTATGGTGCCATACTGATAAAATATGAACCATGTATTACACAAAAGCAACAAAGAGGACCGATAAAACCACTCTAAATGGAACTCACAAAACTTGTTACAAATGTCAAATTAAAAGCACCACCTCTAATCTCAAATGTGCCTCTGAGCCCAACAGACTGTTGTGCCTTTTTCCCCTCTTTGGACTTTAAAATCTTCATTTCTTTCGGAGCTTTGAGGGTGTGTGCTCTGACAGAATGTCAGGCAATTAAAGAGTCATGGCTCATTGAGCTGGAGGTGGGCCCACTCCTCCAGGCTCCTCTATAGGCAACAGAAGAAATGAACGCAGGCACTCCCTGCCATCCCTTGCACATTCTTTTACTCACAAACTTAGCAGTAAATCCAGACAAAAAGTTGTTATCAAAGCACACTTTTAACTATTGTCAACTTTCACAAGGCTGAGCAGTGTCACTGTCACGGGTAATTATCCTGTGCCAGAATGTAAACGAGGACAATGTGTGGGACAACAAAGACGTGCTCTCACAGGGAACCCAGTCATGTCCCTGTTGGATGATAAACACATAAATACGGTCACATTAATCATGGCACGACAAATAATCTTAATGTATAGCACAGTGGCACGAAAAAATAAATAACAGGGAGCAGTTTAAATTAAGAAATGCACGCTGAAGGAAAGAATCAGGTAAAGCCAAAGTCACTGTATTACTGTATTTTTGATTACTATCCTCAAAATACTGAACAAAATATTTGTTCAACACCCAGAACCCTTTTGAAAAGATCACTAGCAACATATTGAGGCATTGCAGCCTTACCACATTGACGGGAAGAGGCAAGAACTAGGTTCATAAACAACAATGGCAGGTTAATTGCTTTTCGTACATCAGTTACCACACTGTGCTGGTTTTTTCCCACTGACCACCTACCTCACCTCAGCTCTAAAGAGCCACAGAGATATAAAGGTGAATTTTGGAAAATCCATGTGATGCCTACTGCCACAACTCAGTTGTTCATATGCCACATAACGAATAGCATGTATCCTTACGCAACCTCAGCCAAATCCAAAGAAATATTTGGATCTAGTCACCTGGTAAGCCAACTTCCTGACACTGACGAGGTAAAGAAAAGAAATAAATATTAAATCATTAATATAACGTGGTGACTGATGAGTCCTCACCACCTGTTTCCTAATTAGCTAACGTGACCATAGCGAAGACCACATCCTGCTACAGGCTTCATTGGGCTTAAGTGACCAACAATTATGACCAAACTCATGTCGCCAAATATGATTTTGATATAGTTTGACTTGTTCAAGGACCAGTGGTGATGCAGACTGTCTTGTGCGCAGTAAGCCCTAATGGATTCTGTTTAGTTCAGTGGCCTATGTTTCATTGTACTACACCTTCTATAACAAATCCAAATGCTGTTTCTTAAAGAAAAAAGCCATTATTTTTAAATGATTACTACAAAGGTACTTCTTCTGTTTGCTCTGTTTTTTTTGTCACAACATGCTTTGTATAGTGGAAATTTCCTTTACCAAGATTATCTCGTGATCTAGCTACCTCAGCAGTCAGTACTGACACATCTATATTCTGCAAGATCGAAAATAGCATATTGCCTGCCAGTTTGCTGGGTGTTAAAGGCTGTGATTTCAACTGCAGCGCCTCAACAGAAACTCATTTAACTTCGCTTTTCAGTTAGAAATGTACAAAAGTAAGGTTATAACTCGGGCACTCATGGATTTTTAGGGCAGTTTTCTGCATGTCCTTGTTACGCTTTTGCTTGCCTATTGTGTGTTAACAACCAATGTTGTGCTGTTCGATGTTAGACAGCCGGAGACAGGCTGCAGGACACAGCAGATGCGTGTGATATCTAAAACATATGACCTCAACCAAGATAATTCAGGGTTAGCTGAACAAAGTTTTGCAACCTTTTCTGCTGTTAGTAGAGAATACTAAATGCTGACTAATACTTTGCTATTGTGGCACCGCGGCGGTTTCATTTAGTGTACAGTCGAAAACGACATAAACACTTAGCATGGGATTAAACAGTTTAATGCAACTTTTATAGTTCTCATATAGCACATTCATCAGTTTCTAAACCATTTTAATAGAAAAAGTGAACAATGATGGACATTTGTTTGATATAAACCTTGTATCAGTTCAGGCCACAGAGGGAGAATTTCCGCAGCTGTTAAATCCTTCCAATAAATACAGTGTATGCTGTAAGGGTGATGTTATTATTAGGAAACAGGTTTATGTCATGTGGTAGCTGGGACTGCAAAAGGCCTTCTGAGATGATGAAAAAGGAAGACGGCCTGTTTTCTCATGTAATCTTACACAAATTAAGTGTTCATTACCTTACATATTTTTTCTACTTTGTATGATAAAGTTCTCCAGTTATCGTAACCTAATCCAGAGGTACTACAAACTTATCACTAAGAAACATAGCAGTTGTTTGCTGTTTTTTATATTTATTTCCACTAGCAACTCTCAAGTTATTATAGCCTATATTAAAGGGGCAATAAGTGAGAATTGGCTAATTGTTAAAAATCATACTCCAAACAAATAGGGTACAGCACGTTACCAGGGGGTGTCCACCCCTATCATAAGAAACAAAGAAATGTACTCTTTAGTCCCTTCTACCTCCTCCCCTTCCCCCTTGCCATAGTTGGACGGGCCGTTGGGCATACTCGGACAAATCCCAGTGAGCCGATGCATCGGTGGGCCCATGGACTTTCAAAGATAGTGGTGACAGGAGTAGAGGACAAGCCATGAGAGGTCGAGGAATGCGAGGGACGGGCAGAGATGCTAGAGCAGCAGCGGCAGCAGCTGAGCTTGAGGAAAGAATGGAGGAATGTTGAAGAGAGAGGATAACTGTACCGCCGGTTTAAGGCCTACTCATGGTTATTACTTCTTTAGCCTCTCATGTTGGACTGAGGGCAGACTGGACGCTACAGTGACTCACTATTGCCTCTTGAGGTACAAAGTGGTACTGCGAGATGGGACGGGCCGATGCTAGGTGGTTAGAATGCTAACTTCAGTAGACACTGTATCTCCACATCACAATATGTAGAGGTCTGTGACATAATGTGAAAACTGTTATTTCTTCACATTCTGTTGCTAATCTTAGTTTATTTTTGAATGTTTTAAATGAAAATACTTATGTATTGCCCCTTTAATAGGTGACAGTTTAAGTGGCCGAAGTGGAGTGTTTCCACATTGACTTCAACATTCAACTGTGGTGGTTGCCACATGCTTTGTCATTTAACATATATTTACATGTATTAATTTCATTCATCAATATATTAAATCAAGGGTAAGTTCTGATATAGCCACTGTACACTACCTTCAATGACAGACATAGTTAGTGACCAGCTGGTGAACACACTGGAGCGTTTAGCAGCTAAAAAAACAGATATTTCCTTCAGAAGTTAGTGGGGACCAAAACAGAGCTAAAAGGAGATATTCGTCAAGTTGCCTGAAACAACAAATTAATGCTATTGTTTTCCTGTCAACGCTGGATGTGTACAAAGGCTGTATGCTGTTGGCTCACAAGTTATACTACTTGAAATGTCAGTGTTGAGAATACAGTTTGTTTTGGTTTCCTCAAGTGGCCACAAAAATCAGTTAATGCAGGTTTAATGTATTTGGCTATGAGTCAATGCAGCTAAATATAATATGTTGTTGCTAATTTCTTATGTGAAATCGCATATTCCAAAAAGCATTCAAACACTTACGGAAATTCCTAAATCTATGGAAAGTAGAGTTTTGAATCTCAGCGGAAACCTGACTGCAGTTGAAATGATGGATGTGAGCCTAAATGAGCCAAGAGACAAACCAAGCATTTTCTTTTTTCTTTCTAAACACCTTTTACAAAACGTTACAGAAATGACACAATTAGCAGCTTCTTGTGGCCAGATCAGCATGGATTCCTAAGGCAAACAAATGTTGATATGGAATTGAATTTTCTACTCGAGCACACTGGTCTAGTTATCATACGTCGAAAATAAGCTCCTGTCACTGAGCTCCATTTTGTAAGATTCTCATAGCAGGCTAATTGCCCAGTTATTCATGAGCAGGCTGTAGCCCCCACATCACTGTACCATTAGAGCAGATGCTGGCTGCAACACTCCCCCACCAGCTCTTCACAGTTCTCCCCTCTGCCAGCTCTGACGGCACAGGTCACCTGCTGATTGCTTTGCTTCCTTAAGGAGTTGACTCTATTAGCTATGGCAATAAGGGTCTTGGAATGGAATACATCTAGAATAGGTATGTTGGTTGGATCTCCAGAGAGAAATCCTCACTAGATGAGGACACCATGGCATGTGTTCAACAATCCCTCTGGAGTTAGCAGCTCGACTGTAAAATACCGTGTTTAACAGTTGATACTCTGATGCCATAATAAACCACAGACGCCATTATCGACCTCTGGACAGTTTCTGCATTAGAGCCCCTGATATATTAACAGAAAAATGATCCTTCGTTGCAAATTCAAAGACAGTATGTGACACTGAATCCCATGTGAGATCAAAATGAGACCATAACTAACACTTAACATGACAGCTGCTGCATGCCACTGGGATTAACAGGTCACAATGCTTGTTTACTGTAAGTCTCTGTAATGCTTAGAATACAATCCTATTCATGCCCATCCACACAATATTAATACATAATTTTGGCTTCCAGTCATAATACATAAAACAATACCAGATATTAGTCCCAGAAAAAAAAAAAAAAAAAAAAAAAACAACTGAAATGAGTATAAAATTTTGAAGCTTACACTGTGTTGCATCGCATTCCAAACAATCCTCTGGTTTGCAGCATAAAGGCAGGAAACAGAAAGTCTTAATTAATTCAGTGTAGGTGGAAGAAATCATTGATGGACATACAAAAGCTAAAAAAAAAACAAATGCTGTATATAAGACATCAAAAATGTGTGGAGAATTAATTAGGTTGTGCAAAAACATAATTAGTATTGAATAAAACAAATAACTAATTTCTTTAAGGGTCCAGATGGAAAAAAAACTGCAGTTTTTTCTAATTATATATTCATTTAATAAGTTACCAATTATTAACCTGACCGAAAGCACTAAGACATTTGATTAAGCATGTTTTAGGCACTGTGTCATTCCACTAAACCAATTTAATACATTTGATACTTTTCAAAGGTCAATGATGAAAAAATAATTTTTTGCGTTTCCGCTATAAATAGCTATAAATACCAACATAACTGAGACACAATTTGAAAAGATTCACTTTGAAAAGGTCTAGGGGGGAGAAAGGAAGGGCACTGTTGCTGCAAAGGTAATCCATGATGAGAACTGTCTCTCAGCTGAATTGGACTGTCAGCTCCATGTTAACCTTTACCCTGATGCAGCATTTTAGGTTTCAAGGTTGTTTGAGATGGAAATCCATGTATCAAGATCCAGTCCAACAACCATACAACTAATCTGCCTGAAAATAAAGGTGTGCTTTTTGGCAAACAATTGATATGGTCAGCCTTGCAAAATCTATCCATCTATCTTCTTTCATCCCCTTCTTTTCTGTTGTCCAAGTACACAGAGATAAGAAGGGTACGGAATGCAGTGCACCACACCTTCCACTGCCCTCATGGGGTAAAGCTGTTGATTCGTTAACAAACACAAATCAATATAGGGGCCTGAATGGAGGACAAGTACAAAGAATTAATTTCCGGCTCCAGGGGCTTACGATGGCAAATCACCAGCTTTAATCAACAGTGTCAAGTCAGAAAGACAAATGATATTTACACTGAAGCAGAGTATTGCCTGAAAATAGCAGCATTGGCTCTGTCTCCTTACCAGTCTGTCTAGGCTTGTGCCAGCTGCAGTGGTAGGCCGCTCCTCTGGGCTATATGGCCTAAAGCGGGCGTTGAACACATCCGAAACACCGCGGGTAGACCTAGTCATTCCTGCGGGTCTTGGCTGGCCACAGCCTTGAAAAACCTGCAATTACAAAAACATGGGCACCCAATTGTCAGGGGTTTAAATTACTTTGGATGCGGAAAATAGGGAAAACATGCTGTTTTGTTAAGGTCTTGTGAGGCATTCACCCCACATTACCAGTGTAACAGTGCTCTACGGCAAGCTGAGGTAACCATGTTGATAGGTGATTCAACTACGGGCTGAGACCATTGCTATTTAAGATGATAGAGTTAAGTTTTTACAGGCTTTTGGGAAAAGACCACATATACTTAAACCATAAAGAAAACTGCATCTGTTGCATGGGAAAGCCAACAGTGGATTTAGCTTTGAATGAAAACTGGCATGCCAAACTGTGTGGGCAGTAAAAATTCTTCACAACCACCTACATTTTTTTCTTTCTGACTACAATTTTGTGGGCAAAGAAAAAATGCAGTAAAGCACAGGAAACACATTAACTACTGTTAGTTGAACTAAGATTTTCTGACCAAAGTGAAACATATAATTCAAATACAAGACCTAAACTTGGACATAATTAGAACGTGTTGTACTACACACCTTAGACACAGCCCAGTATGACTTACAGCGAGCCCCCCTCTTACCCACTCTTCAGTTTGTGAGAAGTTAGACTTCCACAATCTGTCTGAGTTGTTACTTTTGTTCTCTGGAGAATAAACCTAATTGACATACCCTGTAGGAGACCTGGGCACTGTTATCTTGCATATTCATGATGGCCTCTGAAATCTTGACATCAATAGGCTCCATGACAGATTCAATGTTGAAAGGTCCCTCCAGTCTCTGCGCCACCAGCAGCATGGCATCTGTCATAACAGTGGTAAAAAAAAGTGGGGTGTTAGAAGGTGTAGAAGGAGGTGCAAAAACCAAACAAACTGGTATCTAAATGGTCAAGCATACAGACAATGTAGCAATTTTGGTCAAGTTTTTTTAAACTTGACAAAAATTGAGTTGCAGTGTTTTTAATCTACTTTGGAAAGGATTGGATTGGAATGTAACTGACCATCTCTATTTTCAGTCTATGTTTTTATTAATATTCACTATGTAGTCCCGCTCTAACGTTTAGTGATGCATTCCTGTCATGTCTGATGTGGCAGGGTCCAACATTAGTAGCTCTAGAGAGAACACAGCGCACTGCAACAAAGTAAACTGAGAAAACACATTGACTCATTTGATTACACATTAAGAAATTTACTGCAAATATGGAAAAACACAATCATAAAAAGAAGCAGAAAGGGTTCCACTCATGTGCCCGGATATCTTTCTGTTTTGTTTTTTTGTTTATGTGGGTATTTGCTTGTGTTTTCTGTATTTGGAGTGATTTCTAAAATGCAGGTGTCAAACTGGTGAATATGTTTTTTGTTTGTTTCTGTTTTCTCAAGTTGTCAGTCAGGCTGGAGAAAAAAAAGAAGGAAAAACAAAACAGGTAACCTTAGTTACTTTCCGTAGAAGAGAGTCGCCAGTATTGCCCCACGAGCTCGAGGTCAGGCTCTCCCTCCACAGGCACACCTCTATATGCATCTCATTCAATTGACCGCATGACAGTTACACAGACACGAATGAGCTTCTAACTTTCTCTCTGAGTGATCATTAACAAGTGAATATAGTCGAAATCACAGCTTAGCCATTGTCTATAACTTAAGTGTATGGTGATTTTGTCAGATCGTGTTGCAGTTATAAAATCAGGATTTTATAAACAATGAAATGGAAATAATAATAATTTTATGCAATCTTTCACTGGAGGTCATCGTTTTAAACAGCAAACTACTTTGTCTTTGCTTCTGATTACTACACAGTACTGTCAATTACCTCCACCTTCGCATCAAAGTCTCCCAACACGCACTCATGAAGCATGACTCCTTCTTGGGGCAAATTCAATTTTTATGTAGATCAATTTAACCAAGTCAACAAAATTTTGTTGCGCTGCATGCAACGAAAAGCACCGATGAGTCATAGATTTAATAGAACTTCTGAAAGCCAAGCACTCGTTCACATCTGCTGTGGGCAATGAATACTCAAAGGTCAACGGCTCATTAATATCACTGTGTGGACTTAAGCCAGAAGGCCTTGTTGAACATGAGGCACTTCCATTATCATCTTCACAGAGTCCATTTGTTTTCATCACATTCAATTAACACCTCTGATCACTTAAAAAAAAAAAGATTTTGCATTGAACATATTTAATATTTATAACTGTGATGGTGCAGATTTCGAAGTCGTTCAAACTAGTAAGGCAAACTTTTAGAGGCTAAGTGGGTTAATTGGTATTGCCATGAAACAGTGCTTAAGTGCTCTAAAACCCACAGGGTCCGTATGTTAATGTGCCAAAGTCTTTGTAAAGTCAGTTCTGCATTTGGATAGGGTGGCACAGGCAGTTGGAGATCACCAAACCACTAACTCATAACTGTGCAAGTTCCAGACCTGGAGACAGTACTTAGACAGTCTGTCAGGAGAGCTTTCTCCATCCACAGACCTCACAGGATAAGACCTCACCAGCAGTCTGCCATAATGACGCTACAATTATGTCCTTACTAAATAAGGTCAGCCCATCATTTGGAGACTACAGAAACAATGCTCTTACATGTTCGTGAGTGCCTTAACTGCCTATTTAATCTGCACTAAAATGCAGAAAGCAGCTTGTTGTTTTTCAAACAATATCATATGTTTCCTTTGGTTTGCTGCTCCAGTGACCCCACCCGTCACAAGAGAATGGAATCATTTGTGAAGACAAAGATAATTTTTCAGAGAAGAGATCATGGAACGGTGACTGAAACGGTTTAAAAAACATATATGAAAACAAGGAAACTTGTTGGAAACTTTCTAATACTCGGGTATGAAAGGTAGCCAAAGATTTGAAGAGGAAATAGGAGTCAAATACTGTACATGAGAAAAAAATTTAAAAAAAAAATCCTAATTACACTTCAGTACTTCGATAGCAGACCTGTCCAGATTTTCATTCTTCTGGGACCTGGGATCACTGATGGCAGGGAGTCGAGAAACATTAGCTCAGCTCTGGCTCCATTTCCGTTCCAATTATGTTGAAGCCTGAGCCTTTGAAGAGTTCTTCTGTTTGTTTACACTGTGGATTGCAAATAGCCTGTGATGCTTGCTGAGATTTTAAAATACAGACTATTGTATGTCAGTGCCAAATGGTTTTTCTACAGTAGCGCTTCAATCGCACCACCGTGCATCCGTGGGGGTGGAATTGTAGATGATACGTGCACCAGCAGAGAAATCAAATGAAAAACTAAGATTTGTTATTACTTGTTTATTAGCATTGATGCTAAAAGAAAAGCAACAGTTGTCATAATGTTTTTCTTGAGACTAAACTGCAATTAAGGCTGAATGTTTTATTTTTGTCTTGTGGTTCTTGAAAATAATTTGGCATTGCCAATCATCTTGCTGTTTAATCTGATTATGATGTAAATTCATTCAGATGCCTCAGGTTCATTTGCTTACTTTATTACAAACACATAAAGAATAAAAAAAAAATCTAAATTCAAGCATAAGGTTAAAAACTCTCAAGTGCAAATACTGAAAATATAGGTCAAGGGAGCCAGGTGGGAACAACTCATATTTCATAAGAAGAGAAAAGAAGAGTGCCTCCAGCATCAGAGGCGATGGCAATCTTTCCTAACAATGGTGACTTATCTGCAACTTATCAGATGGGCTTGACAAAAAGAGGGAGCTGGGAATTTTGTCTTCAGACCTAACTGAGGGAGAGCAGACAGAGACAAAGGACAGACAGGAAGACAGAGACCGAGAAGAGAGTAGGAGAATGAGAAGGGGCTCTGATTGAGTTGAGTTAGGCCAGGGTATGGCTTTGTCCCAGAGGAAGAGGGGCAACTGCGCCGCATGTGAAAAATTCTACCTACATGGAGAATTAATGACACCCATCTATGAAGAGTGCATGAAGTCCAGTCCACAGTGGCCTGGTTGCCACTCTGAGCCAAATTTTCCCTGCATCACTTTTTCAGCACTGAGATAGGCCACTGGCCAGCCGGAGGAAATCTTGTTATCATCACGAAACAGCCATGCAAATAGACACATCTTATCCTATTCTGAGCTGAGGTTTTTATAAACAACTGAGTTTGTACTTTATGAGATGCAGACATGTAAAACTAAAAGACACCCATGCTGTGAAACCACAGCATGATCAAAATAATTAGTTTCATATTGGAGGTTAATGTTTCACTTTGGAAAAATGCTTATTTGTGCTGTCCTGCTAAACAGCTAAAAAAATCTGAGGAGGTAATATTACTCTGGGCTCTGCCTCTTTATCGAGATTGATGTCCACTTAAATTCAGGCTATGTCAGCCGGTGGCAAGCCTCCAGCAGACAAGGACAAATAAGGAAAGTGAACAAGCCCATCTATGGCTCTTTGCCTGTGAGAGCTCCACAGGATGAAAAATGGCTCTAGTGTAATTTGGATTCTGTAAAGCATAGCTCATCTGTGGTTCAGTCAACCAACTAATGGTGCTATATGAAACGGTATAAAAATGGAAAGGAAAAAAAATTCATGTTGTCACTTGGTCACACCTTGTACTGATAAAAAAAAAAAAAAGTCCTTAAATGTACATACAGTAAATGTGCACAGACACACACGCACACATACATTTGAACACATACGCACAGACACATTTCCACATAATGTCAAAAAAAGATTTAAGCTTTGAAGTATTAATAACAATAAAACAGAGAAGGCACACTTAGACCATCAATAACTATTTTTTCTTATCACAATTTAAAAGCATGTGCAAGATGATACATTTTTTTTCATAATAAACCATTATGTAGAAGCTAAATTTCTGTATGGCTACGATAAACAAGCTGGTGATAATGTTGATCGTTTTTGTCGACCTCCAGCGACTTTTAAGGACAATCATAGAAAAGGACAATACTGTATCATAAGTATCCTCTGCTGATACAAGGATTACAAAGGGCATATTGTGACTATACTGTATAAAAACATATACAACAAGAGTTTTTCTATAAGATGTAGTTGACTATTGCAACACTCTGCTTTTAGAAGGATTGTAACCACGCTTGTTTCAAGGATCTTTGGATGACAATCTTGTCTGTCGACCACTTTGTTCCGGACTGAAATATCTAAAAATCTAGGCAAATATTCATGGTCACCAGTAGATTAATCCCAATGACTTTTCCTTCTGGTGCCACTATGAGTTTGACATTTTTGGTTCAAATTAAATTTCTATTAAATAGATAGCGGTGAAATTTGCTACCAATGTTCAATATTTTCAGAGGATGAATCCTAATGACTTTGGCGTTCCCTTGACTTTCCCTCTAGTGCCATCATGAAGTCAAACATTTTTACTTATCTATTTATTTAGCCAGAAAGTTCTATAGATATTTTATGTATATTACTTATCAAGTTAAATATCTCTACATTTACCGTATGGATTGGGCCAAAATTTGGTAAAGACTCTCATGGTTTCCAAACGATGTATCCTAAGATTTTAGTGATCTCCTGATTTTTCCCTTTCACGTCAACACAAGGTTTACATTTGTGGTTTGGAGTGAAATCTCCCAACTGTTGGATGGATTTCCATGAAATTTGCTTCACGTATTCAGGCCCCTCTCAGGATAAACTGTAGTCATTTTGGTGATCCCCTGATTTTTCATCTGGCACCATCAGGTCAAAATGTCAATTTGTCCAACACGGTGGGTCATGACTAGTTACCTGAAAAACTATTGAGATTCGCACATGGTTATAGATTTGGGTATGGACAGTAGGGACATGTCCTTACCAATGTCAAGGTGTTGCTGAATTGTCCCTACCAATATTTTTACCCATCTCAAACGATCTTGCCATTTTAAGTTCCCTCTGTGTTACCGGTAAAATCTATGAGGCCACCTATGAGTTTCCAGATTTGTGTGTTTTCTGCAAAATGATGGTTTTTAAGATAAAGAGTGAAAGACTGGCATATGGGGGATACTTGACTATGATCTGGCAACGCTCAACTTCAAACTGCATTACGCATTGTTGACCAGCTGCAACCCGGCAGTAGCAGTCATGGAGTTGGTGATGAGCAATGGTGAGTCCGAAGTGGTAAGTAATTATAGTTTAAAGGTTTCAAATGTCACAGTATTGAAAACATCTTCACTGGAAAAAATCAACATCAGTTGATGGTATATTTAAATTTAAATGGTTAAGTGTGAGCTAATTTGTGACGTGAAAATGTCTCCCAAAGCAAATTAAGACATCAGGTCCTTTTTAAAGAAGAACTGAAGTGTAAGTAACAGCTGAGATTAGCTAATAAGACTGTCCTGTAATCGATCCAAATGTATTTTTATCTGAAATTAGTTGGAGAAATTACTATTTTATGCCTCCCTCCCCCCTTCCATGAGTGGATCAAGAGCAGAGTGCTTACTGCATATGGGTCATTAAGACATGAACAAGTTATATCAGCAGACACATGTTCAGTTCAAGTAAACCTTCTGCAGAGTCAGGCTCTTTAAGTGCGTGTGTGAGAATATGAATCAGAAAAGAGAGATAGAGAACAAGTGTGCATATTATTTTGGCCATCTGACAAAAATGAGATGAAGCCAAACCTACGCCCTTGGATACCCGTCAGCCTCAGATGTGTGTGTTTTGTGCTGACAGTGTAAACTGTGTAAACTTAGATGGTGAACATAGTTAATATTCCCTGCTAAACATCAACATGTTCGCATGCCTACGTTAGTATTTAGCTGCCAACATGGCTCCAGACTCTTGGCCTTGTTTAAAAATAAAGCATGACACATTTGTCATCATTCTTTTTCCATTATTACTGTACAAAGTTGTAATGGAGGGATAACAGCGCACTAAACAGTGAGCATGGCTAATGATGCAAAGCCATACTGGAGAAGCACTGGTAGTGTACTGCCCTGCTAATGAAACTAAGCAGCATAATCCAATAATGAGCCATTCACAAGCAGATTGTGTTACTAATGGAGTTGGAGATGTCATGGAATGTGTAGTAACAACCCCTAGTCAGCATCCTTGTTTGCACTTTGTAAGAGCCACATATTACGGAGCACATTGCCGCCACAGAGCTCAGATGTGATCTGGACGGGCTCAACAGCTGAGCTGTACCAAGGAAAGACAATGATAGGCCTCGCTGCTCATGCAAACACCAGAGAGAATAATTTCTCTCTTCACAAAATTTCTCTCTTTCTGCAGGTTCGTAGAGGCACAGGTGCGAAGTGAATCTCTAATGAGATCTGCTCAACCACATCTTCATGTAATTGTGAGTGATTAGGCAAGCAAAGAACTATAAAACAAAATGGAAATTAAGGTTGTTGTTACAGATGCCTTTGCACATCAAAGTGAGGGTGTTTGAACCCAGTGCCACCTTGTCACAGTATATTCTAATATTTGTTCGACTTCTTTAGACAGATGACGTAAATGGGTGATACATGCCGGGTCTAACTCCTGTGTAAAGGTATATAATGTCAGGTAATTTCCTCAGCCCTCAGTTTCCAGGTTTACATTTTTCTTTCATCTTGGACCATTACTGAAAGACTTAAGAGTTTTATCAATGGTCTCCACATTTCAAATACACTGCAAAAAAGCCAATAAAAATATATTATTGAATGTTATTGAAGGTTTATTTAAAACAATCTTTTTAGGCTTATATTGTCCTCATTTTGTCATGGACTCTATTTTTCAGCATGAGCAAAAAAGTCTGAAATGGTTGGAATGGTCTTCACAGTAATATCCTGAACATCTATTAAGAAAACTAGATTCCAAAAAGTCAGACCAAACTAGGCAGGACAAAAAAAACACTGCACGTTTCTTTTTTTTAATTTTGTTGAAATGATTTAAGGCACAGTCTTTACTGCAGAGACTACCAAATGAGCAGGATAATAGGGGATTTAAAATCTAACTGGAGAGATCAGATTTTCCAAATTTTTTAAGTCATCTTAATGATTCAACAGCCTTAAATTACCACATTAAGTGAAAAGTTGGCAAAGGTTACTTTCACTGCACAGTGTTTCTTTGCTGAGGTGTGGCAGAGGGATAAGTCCTGTTAGTTAGATGTCGGTTTGTTGCTGGGACACAAAACAGGCAAAAACCTATACGCAACTACCAGAATAAAAATCCCCAATGGATCTGAATAACTCAGACTGCTGAAGCCCTACACTGGACTCTGCTGAACTTAAAGGAATAAAACCAGCAGGGACTCCAGAAACTCACTGTTCCCAGCAGACTGAGAATTTGTCCCCATCTATTACAACGTATTTTCTTTAGTAAGGTAAGATATTGCTTCATGGCCAGTAGGAACAGGAACACTCATTACAGCGACCAAAAAAATAATAAACCACATGCTGCACTAGTATTAAAAAAAATTCAGCTTACTTATAGAACATTTTTGAAAGGTATGCATTATTTTAAGAGGCGACGTCTTCTGTGTAATTGAATGGTTTAACGTCTTAAGTGCACTGATGATGTGTTACACCCCGGTGAGCTCCTTTTCTTCAGGCATAAGGGAGCAGAATTCATGTCTAGTTTGAATGTTATTACGCTGAAAACAAGAAAAATAATCTAAATTCAAGGAGCTTTATTTTGAAATTATGGCTTTTTTTTTAACTAAATTTAAGGGCAGATGAGTTTTATGTTACTTCCAAGATATTGTCAGTTCCTTTTTTTCTGATCCATTATCAGACTTTCTGTAATCTTAGTAGTTTACAATATATTTTGAAGTGTTGGCAGGAGGGAATTTTTTTTATAGTTGAGCTTTTTACTTACTTAACCTTTTGCCCATGGGCGGTGAAACAAGCTGCAAAGAACAGACAGTGCAAACAACCATTATAAATCCATTTAACTCCAGAGGTGTGGGTGAAATGGCTTTTAGGCACCACTAGTGTAAATCATCGCTGTTCAAAAGCATCTGTCCTCTGGATGGAAATTCAGACCTCATACAGGAAGGAAAAACACAAAAAGAAACAGAGGAAACTGCTAGTTTGCAGGTATTATTGAGGCTAATTTTCTTATGACATTACATTACGGATTGGACCCCATACAAGGTGAAGACAATGATGGCCACTCGTATGAAAAGTCTACATTTTCAATTAAACTTCATTACTTTAGATGTGGGTGTGGCTGACCTGTGGCTGCTTGCGAGAGTTCAAGTTCTCCCATTTTCAGTACGCTGTAGCTCTGATTTCAAAATATTATGAATTATTAGAGAAATATCAGATGCAAGGGGTTTTTCTGTCCTCCTTTTTCTTAGAGGACATTATGTAGAACAAGCAAAGCCTAGAGACTCATAATTATTTACACTCATAAATAACGGTAGAGGACGGAGTCTAAGCAGTTCCATGACCAACCAAGACATTAATCAGCATTGCAGGGGTAAAAGGCCCCAGATTTTGAATACTACACCTAAAGATGCAGCATTTACACTGGAAGATTGTGCTGATAAAAAGTGGCATTAGGGCCATATTTTTAAAGAGACAAATCAGAATTGATTCATGATATTCAGTAGGAGCAAACTGTCATCACGATCTTCTCTCTCTTTGCCTAGTGGGTTTTCAATATAACCCGTGTAACTAAGTACATTTACTCTACTACTGTAGTTACGTAAAGATTTAAAGAACTTGAGTATTTTATTTTTATGCCACTTTATAGTTTCACTATATTTCAGGGAGAAACACTGAACTTTTTATCTGACAGCTGGAGTTTCTAGTTACTTATGAAATTAAGATTTTTGCATAGAAAACATATGAAATACTTATAAAACATGATGCGTTGCTTACATACTGTTAGTTAAGTAAGATTTTCAATATAGGACTTTTACTTGTAAGGGAATATTTTTACTTTTTACTCAAGAAAAGGATACTTATTTACATACTTACTTTTAATCAGTGGTGGATACTCCTCCACCACTGATTATTTCATAGGTGACATCTGTCATAGGTTAATCCGTGACTGTCACCGTTCCCAGAGACTCAAGTCTGCAACTGCAGCTCCATACACAATTACATTAGATGAGTACCAAATAGAGATAAGTTTCTGCTCTTTCAATGCTCTTGCTCTCTTTCACTCGCCCACTCGTGTGCTCTCTATCTCTCTCTTCATTTGTTAGATCAGTTGCAGAGTGGATTAAATCTATTTTAAACATTAATAACACTGAATTAAATTCCTACCGTATGCTTAATTTAAATGCCTGTTAACTAAAGCCAAGTATTGTCTGGACCACATTCAAATCTATTTGGGAGGAGGGTCACTGGTTGGATGATTTGGCTGCTAGGCTCATGTTTAACCCGTGCCACTCTGTAGGTGTGAAGGGAGTTTTAGACTCCCTTAATTATGGTAAACTGTAAAGGTGTGAAATATTGTATATCAGTGTTTGAATTAATTATGGTAAAAGCACAAAATTCAAAACTCTTTAACATCCTTGTGAGCAGAAGATATTTTGGTCTATGTGTGGTCTGACTTGTAGCCATGGGTTGTCCACTCACAGCGTGTTTGGGTAAGGTTTTTTCCAGTCAATATTTTATTCATGAGGAATTTTTCACAATGGAAAGGATATGTTGCCGGCTTGAATTTTCATAAACAGTGGGGTTGTGGCTGGCTCCAGTTACCAAGTGAAACTAATCACCTAATTAAAAAGAAATGAGCAGATAGAATCGATGCAGATCACTTCCAATGTGGTGACATGTCTCTCCAGAGAGAACAGTAACAGCCTGTAAACACCAATCCAACAAGATTGCAAATACACACCCAACCAGTTCACTTAAAAATTACTTTGAGCCAAGGGCAAGTCTCACTATGAATATTGTGAAGTTGCAGGAGGAAATGTTCTATCACAGGTGTCAACTATGTGTCAGCAGAAAAAAAAAAAAAAGAAGAAAATTATAATGACATGTGGGGTGCAAACTGCAGAGGACAATATTCATCACCACAGCATGCAACTGATATTCAAATGACCTGAGAGGAAGAGGGCATCAGTTTGTACGGACAGCTTGATAAATAACATCAAAAATGGTTAAAAACAGTCTGCTTCAGAACGTTCTTCAACAAAAAGGATACACGACCGGAAGAGCTTTTAAGAAAACTACATACTGTCAAAGCAATCTTCTTAAAACAGATATCCAGAGATTTATGCAGCGAGCATAATGCTCTATATATCCCAGAGCATTTGGTGTGTGGGTCCTGATTATGTTCATTGCAGAGTTCTCAGGTGCATTGAACAGGCTGACAGCTGTTCATCAGTAGCTCCGTGCTCTAACTAATTCATGTACATGCACATGGAAAATGAAATGCATGGTTATAAGGTGATGCGGTACATAACAAAGCAACATTTATTACAAATTAATTTCTTCATCAAATTCTGGTATTTGCCACGAATTTATTGCAAGTATCCATACAATATAGTGTTTAAAATATTGTAATCAGCATCTGCTTCCATAATTAATGCACTGAGCAAGTCTTGTGATTAGGAGCAGAGTGGGGAGAGGTCAGCAAGGATTTGTTCTCCAGTGGGAATGGATGGATTAGAGACTGGCTACTAAGCAGAGCCCGTTTCATCTACTGTATGATTTATTTCAGATTTGATTTGTTCAGTGTAACATTAAGGAAGAAGTACAGATTACAGTGTGACATTCTAGCTCTATTTAGTTTATGTTATGTTATGCTCATTTTAGCTGCTACATGAACACATACTCACCAACACTACTGAGCAAAATTGTTACGTATTAAAATTACCAATTAGATGACCCTCTGAAACTAAAGCTACTTTAGTTTCAAGAACAGCTCCTTTCCAAATGCTGGTCATATCTTATCTGCTTGTGTAATTAATCATGTGCAAGCAAAACAAGCACATGGGAAAGCCCATTTGATCTAAGGTCGTTAGTAGTGCAAACTTACAAGATCTCCTCGCCGAGATGCATATGTGCACTGTGTGTCACATGAATACAAATACATAGGAATGATGTGATTTAGCATTGCAGTTTTTCCATCATTGATTGTACACTGGCCTCAACAACAAACAGTTCATTTCAGAGAAAGTGAAGCATCAAAGCAAAACATCCAAAAATGAAACTCTTGACGCATTGTTATTTTTCTTCTGCTGTGAAAGTGCAGTACAAAAACAGAAAAAAGATATTGAACGGGCAAATAAATTTCGGAGACATTTCACATTTCTGTGGAATATATATAGCATTCCAGCTGCTCTTCAGGCACACATCTGTTTTAGTTTGCCTCTGGCAGTTCCACAGCAGTCCCTTTTCGTTCCACAGTCACATAATGGATAAATGAAGGTGAGGAGTTGGTTTATGTGAACTGTGCATATTTTTGTTCAAGTTCTGTCACAAGCTGGAATTTATTTAATCAGAGGGTGTTATTTCCTGCAAGTGGAGTCTTGCAGTGAAAAGGTGCTGTAGGGAAAAATCATTGCTATCAGGGGCACAGCCTCCAGGTTTAAAGGATTTCTCACTCTTTGGTTGGATTAGTTTTCACCTCCCCAATATCTTGTCTTCTCTGGTCAGTGGAGCAGGTATTTGATGTTGGTCTGAATGGATGCCACAGGAAGCAAGATGAATATTTTAGCTGCAAGTCTGTGTGGGCTCTGCAGGATTCTCAGGTGTTTTCCCCAGTTTGTCTCAAGCCAAAGCTTATTCTTTTTAAGAGAGCTAATATAACCCATTCTGGCTGACCACTATATGTAAATAAAGGCAGTGTGACTAACTGCCATGTCCGAGAAATAACAATGCATTGGTACAGTATGATTCATAGTAAAATACTACCCATGTATATGGCATTACATACTACACTAATCTGTCTGTGCAGAACATGAAAGAGCGTTCTTCACAATTTAACACCCAGAGCCAAGTCGATACCTTTTCTGTGGTTGGACCTTCAGCTAATTGAAAATCTTTCATTCTATAATGAGCATGAAATGTCAGCGCCAAAAGATATAGAACTGGCATTTAATCTACACAGAGGAACAATAATCCAATTGACAAGAGTTCTGATAAAGACAGAATGAACATTGCTCCAGGATTAATGGCAGAAATGCAAAGTTGTCTAAATTCAAGTGGAGCCGCGTCTAAATCTGATTCTTTGTTAGGGGAGTGAATGTAGACATTCCTACTTGGACTGAAAGACTCTTGGTTGGTTTGTATAAGCAAGCAACAATCTCTCTTACTGACACTCAATTATATACAGTATATTGTAATGTATTAGTAGAGACACACAGTGTTTGAGTTTGTGTGTCCTCCCTGTTTCTCGTGCAGTCCAAAGACATGCAGATGAGGGGAAATGGTGACTCTTGTTTCGTCTGCAGGACAGGATAAGTGGCTTTGAAAATAGACGGAAGGAGATTAATATTGCTATATTCGGAGACAAACTTAAAAACACACTGACACGGAAGATTAATCTGCTGCTTGGCCTGTTGAAACTGTAATTAACAGACATACTGCAACAGCCAGTGATCATGCCCTGTTTACTTTGTTGATTGAATGTAAGCTCTGACAGGTGTTTCTTAGCAACCAATTTTGTCCATTACTGTGTTTTCAAAAACAACAGAAGCTACAGCGATAGTAGACAGTGTTTTATTTTGGGACAGTGTTATTCTACTGGTTTCATCAGCATCGGATCTTTTTTCGTTTTTAAAATGTACTCTCAGGTTTGCAACGGATTTTTTTTCTGAATCTATTGATTATCAGAAAATATTAACATATACTATAATATCCCAGAGTACAAGGTGATGTCTTCAGATGTCTTGTTTTCTCTGACCAACAGTCCATAACCCGAGAAGATTCAGTTTATAATGATATAGAAACAGAGAAAATCAGCGAATCCCCACTTGGGAGCGGCTGCAACCACGTATTTAAATGAGTAATCAATTATCAAAAATTCTTGCTACTTTTTTTCTATTTGTCAAATAATTAATGAATTGACTAATTGCTTCAGCCATGCGCTTCACCTCACCAATAAAACCCCTAAATCTGTATAACTGGTAAAAATGACATTGAAATACACTGTATTTGAGTTATTTTTTGTGCTGTGTTCCATTTGTTTTTGGGAACTTTATATTGTATACTGCATGTACATGAGTAAATATATAATTTTAAAGTAACAACACACACAGAGGTTGTGATTTTCATTCTGGGTACCACTTTTAGGAGTTACTGAACCAGTTAATATTGGTATCAGATCATGAACTATTATTCAGTGTGTCGGGTGTTGTGTCCAACTAAAAGGTGACTGTTAAACCATAATGACTCCACTAAAGTTGGTGCAGCATGCAAAATAGAGGAAAGATTGTCTAAATATTCATATCAGAGATTAATAATGCAGAAGCACACCATCATCTTCCATCTGCCACTCTAAAATTTAACATTCACTGCAATAGCTGGGCTAATGTTGGTTTATCAATTATAGTCTGGGTGCGATTCGCCAGCGGGGAAGGGGGGATTTCCCCCTCTCTCGTCTATATATCCGCGCCTCTGCTGGATTATTTTTATTCCCAGCGGGGACAAAATTTACACGATTTTTACCAAATGCTATAATAAGTTCCAGCACCAACACCCCCCGTAAAAGGTCATGTGCTGCTGTCGTGACACATCACAAGCCTGGAAGATGCTCTATGTATAGTGTTCTGCTTATATGCTGTGTGACCTGAATAAGTTAGTTCAGCTATAAAGTACTGACCTAAAATGACAATTAGTTTAATTAAATTTAAATTCATCTAAAAAGGTTAAAAAGAAATCTCCCCACAGTTCTAAATATAAAATAAAAATTTAAAAAATAATGTAAATATATACTGCAAAATATCGAGTGAATTATATATTAACTAATAAATTGAGAAAAACTAATATTAATCAAATAGAATGTGAGTAATGATGGATTTATGTATATAAAAGCAAATGTGAAGTAAAAACATTGAGATTCTTTCTGTCAAATGCAGGTATCTCACCCTGTTAAGTTTCATAAGAGGCAAGACTGTTAGGCCGTAATATGCAGTTTCATCCTTTTCTGACTGAATTTTTTTGACCTTTAAACAGATATCATTCCATATTGTAACGTGATGTTACAAAAAACCCAACAAATTTCCAACATGCCCCTTGGTGTCAGAAAAGAAGGCACCCTGTCTTTCTTTTAAGGACTTGATGAACACAACAAGTGTATTGTTTTGCAACAAGATGGAGTGAGAAAAATAAAATCTGTAATTATGTTTACAGTTCATTTTCATAATTATCATTCTGGTTCACTCACATCTGGTCAGTTTGTTAATTGTCCAAATAACTCTAAATATATCATGAATAACACCCTCCTTATAAATCTAAATGATCCTTTCATAAAACATTGTAGGTTAGCTTTAAAGCTAAACCTGCATCAAGCTGTCCTTTCTTTCTCAGTATTTGTCAGTTTGGTTTAAACTGCAGAAATTTCTAACAACATAAGTTATGGAGCTCAAAAATGACTGACAGCCTCTTACTTTACTCCATGCGGACCACCAATTACTTGTGTGTCCCTTGGAATCTGCATCGGTCAATGCTTTTGCTTTTGTTTAGCTCAGAGAAGTGTTTACTTTTAGTCCCACTTGCAGCTGGTGCTTTGCTCCATGCTCATCTGAGAACACCATGATCCACTGGAAGACAAATATGACTGACCCCAGAGTATACAAAAGAAAAAGTGCAAGAGAGCATACTGGAATTTGCGTACATAGTCTTCCAGGTTTTGAGTGGTTCATTATTGTGGGTTTATACTCCACTACACCCCTACATAACACAAGCCGGCATCTGTCAGTTGTGTCGTTTCTCCTGTCGCACTGCAGCTGCCCTGCCCTGCTCTTGCTGAACACCTAGAGCCGTTAAGGCCACCACGGATAATATGTGAAACAGATCTGCTTCGGTTCAGCAGCATGCCTCCACAGCAAAGGCCAACAAATTTTGTTTCTTTCCTGCCTGACATGCAATGTATAGTCATAGAAATAAACTGTCAGACATCATGCATGTAGGTGCAGTTTTGTATTATATCACCTTAGTAATATATCAACAATGTTTTTTTTCTATTGTTTTTGCAGAACAAGCAAAACTACCCCTGACCTAATAAATTACTACCAAAACACTAAATATAACAGAGACCGATATGCTCTGATAGACATTAAATAATGACATTGTTATCCACTGAAAAAATATAAAGGAAAGAAGTATAAAGAAATTTCTTATATATAAGAAATCCAATATGCACTTGCTCTTTTGCAGACATCTCTGTTGAGGCCATTGTTGATGAAAGTCTTTACTGTTGTCTCCAAAGTCTACATGTCTACATGAATCAATTATATCTTTAAATCTTCACTAGGATACATTTTTGATAATAACAACGAATCAAATGACACCTTATAATGTAATAAATGTTGGTAGTGCCGAAGATCCCACTGAGAATCAAAGCTCCACCGTAAAGCTCTTTGCAGCTTTCAACTGCTTTGACCCGCTCATTGTTTTGGTTCGCAGGTCCATATATTTGCAGTTATTCTCACAAAGACTGGCACAAAACTTTGTGCAGCTGTGTAAAGGTCCCGATCTTACACAAACTTGTTGTGCACTACATGCTCAGCGTATAATAGCCGAGTGCCACAGATGACGAGGAACTGGTGAGGAGAACCGAACAATAAGCATGTGATCAGATCTTTCAGGGCTCTGATTTGACCGCACAAAGGTGTGTTGACTTGTGAGCAACAGTCTCTAGAAAATCCTCATCAGAAATACAAATAAGGTTGTTTTCTTTTTTACCAACTTACATCTAAACACACACCTCTGATTGTGACATCACTCTGCTAACTACTCTAACTACCAGCAAGCAAACGGTCAGGTGCTGATTTTATATGATGGGAGGGGATGGCTGGTTGCCCCATATCACATTTGACTGGATATATTTGTGTATACACCCCAGAGTGCAAAATTAGTCATTAAAAATATTTCAACATTTTACGGGATGAGAAAAGACGGATTTTGAAATATATTTTTCATATATACTAAGAAGTAACAAACAATTCATGCAGGGACATGTGATCAGAACTTATAATTTTTATTTTACTGCATCTTTAATTCTATTTTAAAACACCCCAACAGTTAAAACTGCTGAATCATATTGTCTTTTTCAACACCTCGTGTGCAATTTCAATTTTGAGTGGTGGGATTTCAGTGTAGCAAGGAACAACCAGAGCTCCTTCCTTTATTTCCCACAGCACCCTAGTCACATTTTCACTGTCACTGCTCTAGTTCAATCCTACAGGATGAGCCTATCTAACTGACAGCAGGAATCATCTGTTCAATGCATTCTATTAAATATTAAATAAAAACATAAATATTACATTCATGTTTGTATTCTTTGTTTCTGAGCTGAACAAGTGCCCATTGAACTTCTCTTCACAAAACTTGACGCTCCCCGCTGTGCCCTTCTGCCCTTTTACAAGTCCCCATTTAGCCCAGCAGGAGGGCAGAATTCCATGAATAAAATCTTTTCATGCATGAAAATATTGATAGAAGAAAAACAAATAAAGCACCTTCTTATCCGAGGGCCCAATGTTTGTCAATTAAACCTGGTTACAATACAACCCTAGCTGTAACCTCTTTTAAAATAGGACGTCAAACTCTACGACATAACACACTGATTTATGTACTCCTGCATACTTACAAGTTTTACATTTTGTCTTTAATCGCCTTTTACATTTCATTTATCATGTCAATAAAGTTTGAAGAAAAAAAACGTTGTGAAAAGCATTACTTGAGAGTTACACGCGTTCACCTTGCATAAGCCAAAAGAAACACCAAACACTGTGGAAGCATAGAGAGACCATAATAATTTGAATCGTACAAACAACTGAATACATTACTGTGAAATTTAACCTTGTGGAAATTTCAGAGAGGGAAATTAAAAACCATATAAATTCAGATAGATTATTAATAATGTAAAAATATTTCAATGCTGTAAATTCTGTGGCATTTAAATTTCAACCTTATATAAATTCAAATTATTAGGGCCTTTCTTTACTTCCATAAAACATTAGCCTCAAAGTGCCCAAAGCATTTGTGTTTCAACACTAAGGTGTTTACTCTTTCATGAGTGTAACAAAAAAAAAGGTGTTAACTACATAAGGCAATATTTGTGATATTAAAACAGAATCCAGTTACTCCATGTGGTGTAAAAGGCTTGCAGCTTTCAGCTTATGCCTTAAAATGCTTTCAGTTCATTGTTGTAGTTTGCTGGTCCAAAACATGCAGTTAAAAAGATTATTCAACTCATACTATTATCGGTACAGTTTTTAAGCAGTTCATGCTACTTGCTGGATTCAGCCTGCTGTGTAAAGCAGCAAATAGTAGTATGGCTAAGGTGATGGTGACGTTGAAAACTGACTCTATAAATGTCTCATAATTGTGAGTGCTAATGTGATGTGCTTCTTTCCCATATCCACCACATCCATTAGAGCCATACACCCACACGTAAATACACATAAAAGCATTTAAAAGACTTACCAATATACTGGTTCCACTCTGGATCCAGGTCAGCTTGATTGGCCAGGCAGCCCTTCATGACATTCAGGCAGTAGTTCTTACAGGGTTTAACCGCTGGCATGCCCTGACAAAATGGGCAGTACAGCATCTTTGTCAGCGCTCGCGTACATGCTGGAGTGCTGCTTACCTGCAAGAACACAGAGTGTGACAGCAGTCATTAGCATCTCGACAGCTCCTACGAAATCCATGATAATTTTAATCATGGTCTGTCATTTAATAGTTAACCGGAAGATTTGAATGTTTGCCATTTTACATTTGAGGTTCAGCTGAGGTTCTTAGTAGTTTTAAAGTGAGTCGTCCAGAGAAGACTATTTGTCTGATACAATTTGAAAACTTTTGTTTTACCAGAAAACTATTGTCAGTTTATTATTTTGGAAATCATTTGACAAAGATTTGTATTAGTGTGCACATTCAGAATTGCCACAAGTGTTGAGGCAAGAGAGAGTTTCTGCTGAACAAAGACTTTTATCACATGCAATCTCTGTCAATCATAGTGTGTGGTATCACCGTCAGACAATTTGCTCTGAATTTAAATGTCAAAATGAAATAAAAACATGTTTATCTGTCCACTCTTCAGCCAGAATTAGCTTTCAAGCATTTTGCTCTTCAGTTGTTCAACTTTCTCTTTTCATTTCCCTCATTTCACAAATAAAAAGGTAGATATGATGTTACTGTGTCACAGGTGGAGTTTGAAGATGTCGGTAAGGCCTCATCAGTCATCATGATATACACACATCAGAAAATGCAAGCTACAGTAGACAGGATATGCACAAGTGTGTTTTCACAGATAATCACTCCACAGCTATGAAATTTCAGAAATCATGTTAATATGCACCGCACCTTAACTTAAGCTACTGATATAGGCCTTAAAAGAGCACAACAACACACTGAAATATATTATTATGTTGTACTGACAGGATTAATTTATAGGTAATGAGGCAGATATTTAATGGAGTGGGCTTTAAGAGACAGCTCTATTCACTTCTTCCTCATATTAGCTTTCGGCTTAAATTTGCCGACTGAGATCTCAAAACTGAGCCTGTATTTGTTTTCTGACTAAAACATCAATCACAGACTTTCAAAGCATCTCTAAAAGAGGATTCTGTTAATAAGTTAATGATAGGTTTAGGTGCATAATTGCACTGATACAGATATTCATTTAGAAATACTTCTGAACACATATGCTCAATATTAACAAAGACGTCTTACTTATGTTGTGTATAGCTCTTAAGTCATACATATGAGTGGAGGCACATTCATGTGGCTTTGGTCAGAGCCACAAGATTATCTTGATGTGTGAACGTTAAATTAATTTATAAGCTACAATTAAATTCATAATGCACTTAACGAGGGTGGAGAACAAGTACATAATTATTCATTTTAACCAACAACTGTGGTATTAATTGAGTGTTTCAATGTTGTTTTCTTAATCCAAAAGCTAGCTAAACCTTCACAACTCATTGAACACGATGCTTTTCAAATGTTTCCCAAGACAGATTATCATTTTGGGGAGACTAATAACTGTGAGAAGGATGGTTAGATTTAGATATACTTTTGTCTTTTTAGGGAGAAGACAAAGAAAAAAATTTGCAGCTTAATGGGGCACTGTGGCACATCAAATGAACAGTGGTAATTACAAGCATCCGGGTCATTCAGGTTCTTTTCTTCTAAATAAAACTGACTTGACTTGACTTGGCTGGTGTGGCCTGAATAGACTGTAGGTCATGTTGGTGAACAGCGGGAGACTAAAAAGAAATATTTGTATGTGTAATTCAGGAGGCATTGTGATAGTAAAGAATTACCCACAGAACAAACTACGGCACAAAGCAGGCCACTGGCTGGATCAGCGGTTCTGCTGTATCATATCTAAGGGGCTAAATCTTATCAGCGCTTTGCCTTGTGTAAGCTAGTATAGTGGCATTTGAGATAGCTAATACAAACTTGACTGCATGACCTAGTAAAACTGATATTTTTTTACATGATTTCTGAGTAGCATGCAGCACTCAACATTCTTTCTCTTCACACTCAAATGGTTTCACTCTGAAGCCCTATCAAGATGTTTGAAAAGAAAGCTCCTGGGTCACAGCTAATGGACTTTTTTTTTCTGTGAATGAATGCTTCCTTGAATCACTAACAAGCATCTTATTTAGCCATCTTTCAGGGTTACAATCTGCCTTTACCAGGTGTGTGCCTTTTACTACACCCAAACATGCCATATTAACACTTGCTAATGTAAGACTCTCTGCACTATGCACTAACAATTTTTGTTCTTGTTCTATAGAGGATGAATGCACTTATTGTAAGTTTCTTTGGACAAAAGCATGTGGTAAATGAATGTCGTGGCTGTGAAGAGGAGAAATTCCTATCACATTTTATTGCCGTATACCCCTTTATGTGAATGCACAACAAGCTGGACACAAAACATCAGTGGTTTCTTTCCATGTATGAAAATTAACATATGATACACTGAATGAGTTCAGTACTGTATTACAAAAACTGTATGTATGTATGTAAAAACTGTATTACAGTTGAAATGAAGATTATTCATTCCCCGTAATCTGCAAGACATTCTAGTGATTTTAATAAAATTTAATGAAAATATATCAACTAAGTCCTTGGTAAACAGTCGAAAAGAGTTTAATAATGAATATTTGAAGACGCATATTAAAAAATGCATATATTTGCGAACCTAAAGTTGAGCTTACTAATAGTACTAAAGGTAAATGAAATATTCCAACAATTCCTCCAACCTAAACTGCCAGATAGGTTGTCCCTACCCTCGGACACGACCCATGGGAGCATACCAGTGGCAGGCATTTATCGTCATGGTTACATTAGTAAACACGCAGTCAAAGATGTGGCACGGTCATGGTTTGCTTAGGTTTGGGCACAAAAACTACTTGGTTAGGTTTAGGGAAAGATGGTGGTTTAGGTTAAAGTAAGTACTTCCGCAAGGTTAGATGATCTTCGTCGTTATGGTTCCAAGGATTAACGCACAGTTATGGTTGGGGAACGGTCATGGTTAAAACAAACAACATCAACTATCCATTTTACATGGGAAACGAATAGCGGCCTCCTGTGTGAAAGTCCTGTGTTTCTTCGACCCATCCAGTCACCCCGACCCTTCCTCCTAACCTAACGCTGACTTTGTCACTCAATACTATACTCCTCCTTTGCTCCCATCATAACTACTAGCTACAGTACAATATCTAGAATTAAATATGGGTCGTAATAAGCTGCTTGAACAAATAACCTGTGGGGTTTTTTTTGGTTTTTTTTATGGACTGGAGGACAGTCCATAAGCAAAATTACTCCTACTATAATATTTTATCAAGCATCCTTCCTTTATTACCTCCACTAAACATTTCTGAAAGTTTCTTAAAAACTTCTGACATCTCTCTTTTGGTATTTTAGCCCATTCCTCAAGTTTTAACCAGCTCATTGGTGTCCATGCTGCCACTGCTTTCTTTAACTCCTGCCAAAGATTTTCAATGGGATTTAAATCCGGGGAATGAGATGGCCAATTACGGATATTCCAGAAACAATTCTTGAACCAAACTTTGGCTGACTTAGATGTACTATATGTTCAGTGATGTAAAGCTTCAATTTTCGGACTGAGGGCACCACATTCTTCTTCAAAATGGCCCGGTATTTTGAACAATCCATGATGCCATTGACATGGTCAAATTAGCAAGGTTCCTACACCTGCACAACATGAAGGACCCCTAGGACTGTTGGAATGTTTTTCTTGTCAGCCTTGTCCTTCTTATGCCTGGTATACTGCTGATCCATTGGTTCAAACAGTTCCACTTTAGTCTCATCACTCCATAAAAATAGACTCCTGGAACTCTCCAGGCCAATCAAAATTTTTTCTTACATATTCAAGTTGACTTTTTATGTGCTTTTTGGTCAAGAATGGAGTGAGACAACGTTTCTGGGCATGACGTACTTGCTTTTTTAGTGTTCTTCTTATAGTCTGAAATTGACTGCCTTCATCAGGTCCTCCTCCAGTCTTTGACAGTAATTGGTGTTTTTTTCCCTTGAGAAATTTTGTTCTCTCTTCCACACCCAGGAAAGTTTGCTGCTCTACCATGAGAATTAAACTTGTGTATGATACTGCCAACTGTGTCTCTTGGAACTTGATGTGTCTTGGAAATCTTCCTGTAACCACTGACTTTTGGGAGTAAAGAAATAATTTCTTCTCTTAGCTTTTAAGACAGCTCCTTTATCTTCGCTATATTTGCTACTAAGCTTGGCCACCTGCATAGACCAGATTTATATCTGCATCACAGCTGAAGCAAATTCAGTGTTACAGAGTTCCAGAAAGCTTAATTGTGTTCAGCAACAATTCGATGGCCTTGTGTACTAGCAAGTGATTAAAAAACATCAATATTTGATAGGGGGTTTAATAACCATGACATGAATTGGTTACAAAAAAATCCTTCTACTCAGACAGATCAAGTTCCATTTTTTCATTATCAATATGATAATGTCACTCAACTCATCAGCAAACCTTTATTATTTAAAACTCAGCAGGGTTGAATAAATCTCAATGTAACTGTATGTACCCAGTCACACAGTGATACAAGGCTGCCTTTTCTGTTAATACCTACAAAGAGGATCAATACGGTGTTGTTGTTAGTCAACCACAGAATCAGTTGATATTCAGCTCTTAGTTACTCAGAACATGTTATTTAACAGGCTGTAGTTGTTGTACAGGTCTTCTGTAGACAAGGCATACGCCATTGCCAATGTTGTTTGTGCTACATAGATACAGCGAATTTGCTGTGGTAAAGCACCACGTGGGCACACAACAGGTAGCTAGTCGGGGATAACATATGATATGTAGATTACGATAAAATCATAGAAAAACCACAGATCTTCATCTGTACTGCCATATTTCTAATTACTGAAGTAAACTGTTCCATTGTTGTACAGCAAGTTGTTCAAGCCTCAACTATGGAAAGTAATAGGAAATTGTATGTAAAATTTAATTTATTAATGAAATAATCCTCAAAACAATTTTACTAAGTTATTTGCAGGAAAAAGAATAACAACAGATGGTTAAAAATTAATTAAATAAGAATGAGACGACAATTAAAAAATTCCATTTTAAACAAACAAATGAAAAAACATAAGCTGAGCAAAAGTGCAAAAGAGAAGACACCACTTTGCCTGCTTGAGGAGTGAGGAGAAATAATTATTGTTATTACTATCAGCATTAATAGTAGCAGTAATAGTTCTTCATGAGTTTCTGCTTCCTCAAAGCTCTGCCAGGTTTTGTGTTTTGTCTCTTAAGCTGTGAAAAGAGATAAAGTACTGCATCATCTACTTTAATTCAATATACAGTATATCCCAACAGCAACAAGCATGGATGTGACATCCATGCTTAATGCTGAGACACTGTGCAACAGACACCTCTAGCAGGGTGTCTTATTCCATTATGCTAACACCCAATCCTTCATGATGAGTTTATACCCCGGGGGATCAAAGGGCTGCAGTCCCAGACACATGACCTGGATCTAAGGTCCCACTGAAATGTCAAGAGGTGAAGCTGGGGCATGCTGGCTTATAAGAAACGCAGGGCGTAACTCAGTAAACGCATACTAACAACACATCCTCTGTGGCTGCTTCCAAATGAGCCTCACCACTACTACTGGTGGGGGGAGCTGATAAAGACAGAGAAGGGGATATGTTTAAAGTTCAACAAGTGCACTATGGTGGGACTAACAAAAAATGAATGTTTTGATTTCTAAGAGAAAGGCAGGGTTACTATACTTTCATTGGCTTCTGTGTCTATACTGCACGGCAGGCCTATAAATATTTATAATATTGTTGATTATCCAATCCAACTGATATCAATACAGTAGTGAAAGGAAACCTGGGTGGCTGGGGACTTGCAAAAACAGTCCTGTTGTTGTTGAGTGTTAATAAATCCAAGCCTCAGCCTTTTACTTTGCCTTTAATCTTACGTTGAACATGATCAGAACTACACACACTCCCAGGGCAGTGTGATATACTGCAGAAGCTGCATTAAGATTACAGCGCATCAAACAGAATACTAAGGCTACGGCATGATTAATGCTTCTGTATACTGAGTTAACAAATATTAGGCAAGAGAGCAATAAACAGTGTTGGCGGAAATTTCTTTCTTCTCCTTTTTCATTGTCTGGGCATTTCTCCGGAGCAATCCACATACCCATCAACACTGTTTTCTAGACTGCACATGAAAAAGCCGCTTTGAGCCCAAAACTTCCTGAACACATGCCTAGTCACAGAGCCTAGTCAGAACAGTATCTGGCAGGAACTTGTTTGCGTGAAAAACCAGGGGGAAATGTGTGCTCACAGCAGAAACACTTAACAAGACCATGGGCCTTGTAAAATTTGTGTAGGAAACCGAGCAAGTTTTAATTTCAGCTGAGGTCAAATACTGACTATTTTCCAACAGAATCCGTCAAATCAAATCAAATATGGTTTTGTTGCAGGTTTTCAACTGACAGAAACAAGCAGTTGATGTGTTTGGGTGTTTTATAATCCAGTTAAATTTGAATTTTAAAAAAATTGTGAAAAACTTTTACCTTAGACACTCTCTGGGCCACCTCCCGGCCAACAGAGAGCCCTTGGACAAAAGTGCGTGCAGCGATGAATGCCCGGGTAACCTGAGCCTTGAGCTTCCTGGGCACGTCTCCAAAGGGCTTGAGCTGGTCGGTGTACTTACTGATACACTCCAGATAGTCCTCAGTGATGACGTACTGGGAGTTGAGCAGCGTGAACATACGCTCCAGTAGCCGCGACCAAAAGTCATTAAGCATTTCCTCCAGGTTAACATTCCCTCCTGTGTAATAGCGCTTCAGCTCAGCAAACAGGTTCTCAAAGACCTCTGAGTTCTGCATGTAAGGCTTGCCGTAAGTCCTCACAAACATCTCATTCAGGGACCTCTCTGTGTTCTCCAGCAGCTCCAGGAAGAATTCTGGGTTAAGAAGAAATGAAAAAGTGTTATTTATTGTCTGATTTTCTTTCATATTTGACTATGTTGGTGTGAATTATTCTGTACATGGCTTGCACAGATATGCCTTGATGCATCGGGAACCCTGCCTAAATTTGTGATTAAAATAGAATTACAACAAAATAACATTTAAATTACATGAAATGTGTGTGATTGCAAAACAGAATGCTGTTTCAAAAGGAAGTCTGCTTGATTGCAATTCCGACAGCAAATATGCTGACAAGAAAAAATATACAAAAATAGCATATGAGTTAGGGCGTCTGATGTTGATTTCATTTTGAAGAGAGATCACAGCTTTGCTGATTTTTATCTCCAGTAAACTACTTTTGACTTTGCAATAGGAGCCTTCCTCATATATTTCTGGAAAGCAATAAGTTCTGTGTTTGCTGTGCATGAGGTCTGTATTGTCCACATCTCACCTTTAAACCCCCAAATACATTACCTGCATTTAAAGAAAGCAGTGGCAGCACAGACTGTACCTTGATAGAAAGGATATATATTGGTGAATGATTTCCTAATTATAGATTCTGACTGGAGTACTGCTCTATATACTGGAAACATAAGGCTGTCAGATGAATTATTATCATTCCACAATACAGTTTGTCTGTAAGGTTTGCAGCCATTCTGCATTCTCCTTATTTGCACCACTTGTTGTCATCCTCATGATTTCTATGACTTCTTTGGCTCACCAGAAAATGATATCAGATGACAACATTTCTGACCATCTGCTATTCATAATGATAGTGCTGGCTTTCGTGGACCAAGATTAAAATTTAAATAGGCTTCAAAACTCTGCACATTTAACTGCAAAGTGAAATAGTTCAAGACTAGTCAGAGGAGACTCCAGTCCTATAAAGGGTAGTGGAGATTAGTGATAGTGTTAGTGGAGTCTTTTCTATTCTTACATTTTTGTTTTATATAGGGCAATATGTCCAATACAAAGCTTTAAGGCAGCATTAATAGATTTTTGGCAACTTGAAAGGTAGTGGAAAGAGCTGTAAACACAATAATCATATATTATTATCTCATAAATTTTTTATGGTGAATATGTTTGCAAACAGTAGCCTATTTACACATCCACAAGACAGATTTTGTTTTTTTCTTAATATTTCTGGAGACCATAAAAATTTACGTCCAATATTCACTCTCAGTTTGTAGTTCTGTTTTGATCCATGCAAACTCCTGAAAATAAATCTGGTTGTTTTAGATAATTCTCTGTGGATTAGTCACTATGAGCAGCGGCTTCACCTCATACATAGTCATTTAATTCACTGTAAATAAAAAAAATGTAAAAGTCTCTAGTTTCTCTGTGATATGGGGTAGTGGAAAGAGGAGTGACTGTCTGGACAAGCCAGAAATAAAACATTAAAAAGGTAGGGATAATTAAAAACAGTGAGCTGCATGGGTTGTCCGTGTAACAACGGGTAAGTTGTTAAAATAAAGAAACCCTGTTACTATTTTTTTTTTTTTTGTGGTCATTACAGTTAGTTATTCAATCATTATTAGTTAGTTGGACCATTAAGACTATACAGATGTTGTAGACTAGTGAGTGCATTTTACAGTAACTGCAGCCCATGATATGTATTCAGTATGTTCTGAACGACAAGTCCTCCAGCCTAAACAACCATATATGTCATTTGTCCCTACCCTCACATTTGACCCATAGAAGCGTACCAGCGGCAGGAGTACTGGACCTTTGTTGTCATGGTAACAATAATAAACACAAGGTTAAGGTTGTGGAATGGTCACTGTTTGGTTAGGTTGAGGCACAAAATCTACTTAAAGTGATGTAACGTTCATGGATAAAAGAAACAGCACTGACTATCGGTTTCATACAGGAAATGAACAGCGCTCCCCTGTGTGAAAGTCCTGTGTTTTGTCAACCCGTCCTTCCATCTCAACCTCCTCCCAAAGTGGACTTTAGCACTCTTTATACTACATCACCTGATTTCCTCCTCTGCTCCTGTCATAATTACTACGGCTGTTAGAGGTCAGTCTCATCCTGTGACTGTAAAGCATCTGTAAAGCATCTGTACAGCAGTTTATGGTAGCCAGGTCACATGACGTACTCTGAACACTCAGAGATCCATCTGGCACCTCTGAGCCATGCACATTATACTCACTTATCAGAATTGCTCTAACAAAAGTATAATAGATTTAAAGTGGTCATTAGTGTTCAGCAATTCAGGTGAAATTACAGATTACAGAAGCAGAGAAACAAAATGGCACAACTGTCCATGATATAACACCAAATCACATCTGATTCGTTATATGTTGCACACCTACTGAAAGTAAAATATGACAAGTATGCTCACAGAATGTTAAAATTACCTCACTCCTACACATGCTTTATTGCTGTCTTAGGAGGATATGACTTTTTCTTCCATTAGTGCAGACAGTATGCAGGACTTGTAGTGTTGGCCAATGTATGGTTATTCTGAGTATGCTCTAGAGTGAATGAAAGACTACACTGAGCAGTTAGTTAAATATGCAAAGCTCCAAGCATGAAATGTGCTTCAGCAACTCATTTTTGGTAATGAAAATAGTCACTGGTGCTGAGTGATATGCACACTGATTAATGACCACTTCAAAACTAATTTCATTTAAAAAGGTGCATTTTAGAAAAAAAATACCTCTCAGCATTAGCTGAGATATTAATTTAATATAACCGGAAAGTTATTGTTAATGTGGACAATATATTTGATATAATTCTAAGCTCTGTTTTGGAGTGATTATAATTAATAATTACATTATGGATGGCCTCAGTATAATTCAGTGACTACAATACTTAGTAAAAAAAAAGACATCTTAATCTAATTAGCGAAAATTCATGAGAGGGTTCATATTCTATAATAGCAAATTTAGTGTTATGTCAGAGACTAAAATTAACAGGAAAGCTAACATAAATCCTTAACCCATTGTAGTAATTGAGATGTCTGTCTAAATGAAGGGCTGCAAGAGCTGCAAACAGAGGATAACGATGCTGAAATCCTGGACTGGGGTGATTCTAATACACCTAACTTGCAGAGAGTTCATTACATTTCACTGATAAAGCTCAGTTTGGCTCCAATTCCTCATTGTGCGCACAGAGCTGTGCAGAGGTTACACCGAGCCATTCTCTCTGTGATGAAGAGAAAGCCTGTGTCTCCGTGCTTCCATAGCTGCTAGCTCTCATAGGAAACCTACTGATGGATGCTCTCCTAGATGTCAGAGATGTGTGTAGTCTCTATTTCAGCAATCTTGAAAAAGACCACTCTTATTTTAAATCCTTGAGCTTGATGATGGAAGAAGGCAAGTTGCTTGCTTTCCATTTAGAAACAGGCCACAGCTTTTGGAGACAATAGAGACTATAGAGTCAACTTGATTTGGTCTTACGAACATAAGCAGTTTAAGCAGCTTTGGATGGGATGACATCTACTGTGGAGATCCTCATTAGAAGTGGCCTGCAGAATTAAATTGGTAAATTGGATTGTTTTATGCTAAAACCCACAATCGATTGGAACATTTTTGGCACTCTTCCAATCTTAACACAACAAATATTGTGGAACTGTTCACAATTGCAAGGAGCTGGTATGACTTCTTGTAAATATAAAATCAGATATTCCTTAAGGGGACTAACCAATACTAAAATTTCTCAATTTATTTCTGCAGCAAGTGCAGCATTTGATTTCAAGGCCACACACCAATGAAAGGTACCAAAAGAGCCAAATACACTTAAAAAAAAAGTCAGCTTATGGTAGCCAGGTCACATGACGTACTCTGAACACATATCCACTCAGAGATCCATCTGGCAATTCTGAGCCATGCACATTATAGTCACTTATCAGAATGGCTCTAACAAAAGTATAATAGATTTAAAGTGGTCATTAGTGTTCAGCAATTCAGGTGAAATTACAGATTACAGAAGCAGAGAAACAAAATGGCACAACTGTCCATGATATAACACCAAATCACATCTGATTCGTTATATGTTGCACACCTACTGAAAGTAAAATATGAAAAGTATGCTCACAGAATGTTAAAATTACCTTACTCTCACACATGCTTTATTGCTGTCTTAGGAGGATATGACTTTTTCTTCCATTAGTGCAGACAGTATTCAAGACTTGTAGTGTTGGTGAATTCAATACAATATTTTTTTCTGGTCATTTGTCAGATGTGTCCTTTGCAAAACACATTCCTGCAAGCAACACATTGTCAGAACAATGTGTAATTTATTAGTGAAGCCAAACTGCGTAAACTGCAGATATGACATGGTTTGTTGGCCCTAATGCAGTAGCGTAAACAGCTGGTTATATCCAGCAGAGCCAGTCAGTGTCTTCTCCTACAGGACTTCAGCCACTCAAAGGGAACCCGTCTCTCACTTTGTGATTACTGAAACTGCATAATATAAAGTACAGTGCTGGGTTTGCAGCCTCTTTGAGCTCTCATGGCTTTACATAAAACTGTGAGGTTTGCTGCCAAAAGGGGCACTTCGAAATCCACACGTCAATCATAAGGTGGATCATTGATTGGTCTGACAGGAAGTGCTGGTCTACAGAGGGCTGCTTCGAGTGCTAATATATTGTGGAGTACATGACATGCTCACCTTTTATGTCTCCCATTTTCCTGTGTTAATTCCTGTGATTTTCCTATTGTGAGTCACACAGTGACAGGTAAAAGCACAAGTTTTCAATGTAAAGTCGCAGCTGCTAAATAAAAAAATAAATAGTATGTTGGTGAGTCCAAAAAATGATATCCAACAAAAAAGTTCTAATGTAATGAAATGTAATCTAATCTAGTCTAATCTAATCTCATTGGATTCTATTTTCTCATATATGAAAGTTAAGTAAGGGATTTGACATTCTGTCATCTAACACAAAGAGTCCTGTGAAAATAAATAAACAAAAAATAGAGTTTGAAAAAGTTAAAGTGAAATCTTCTTTATTTTCAAAATTCAAAAACATCAAAGCTTGTCCATCAGAAACCCTACTGAGGATTGCTACAGTCCCAGACATTCATGTAAAAACCCTACCGTCTAAAGAGGTACGTACTGTGGAATTTCTACCTGGATCTGGAACATTAACTGGATGGTCCAGTAAGACTTCTTAACTATAAGAATCGTTTTGTTGAGCAAGCATGCCCTTCTCAGCACCGTCCAGCATCACATTCATCTAGTCACACACACCCAGACCTGCTAGCCTGCCGTCACAGTAAGGTCTTCTATGGTTTGCAGCTTCTTTGGACTAATTTTGGGTTAAGTGTTTTGCTCCAGGGCACATTGACAAGGGCTGCTGAGGGAGGTAATAATTCACTTTTTATATTCTTGTTTAAGTATATAGTGAATTATTGGCACCCCTGAATTTTAAGTATACAATTTAGAATATCTTCAGAAATAAATGCAAAATGAAACCATTTTGTATAATCACAATATTTAATAAAATGTCCAAAATTAATGAACCAACAAAAAATGCTTTCATATGGTGAAATAAAAATACAGACATCAAATGTATGCTTGACGATATTATTGGCACCCTTTGGACGAATTAAAATTAGTTCCTTAAACAAAATAAGAAAACAAATAAGACTCACCTGTGCTTAATTTTCAGTGTTCACATGACCTGAATTAACTACTGAATGATGGTTTTACTGCATAAAAGGGGCTGATTGTTTCCAGTTTCTTTTCACAATGGCAAAGACAAGAGAGCTGTCTGAGAATATCAGAAATGCTATTATCAATTCCAAAGGCTACGAGGCAATTGCCAAAGAACTTGAAACCCCTGTTTCAAAAGTTCGTAATGTTATCAAGATGTTTTACAGTCATAAAACTGTTAAGACGCTTCCAGGACGTGGTGCTAAGAAGAAACTCCATGAGAGTAGTCTGCAAAGGCTGATTGTGGAAAAAACATAACGCAAGACATTTAAGAGCTTCAGGCTGACCTGGAACAATCTGGAGTGGTGGTTTAAACCATACGCTGCATACTAAAACAACTAGGGCTCCATGGGCGAAGGCCAAGGAGGACCCCACTACTGAAAGAAAGGCACAAAAAGGCAAGACTAGTGTTTGCAAAAACTTCCATAGATAAGCCACAGTCTTTCTGGGATCATGTTCTATGGACAGATGAAACCAAAGTAGAAGTCTTTGGAAATGCAGTGCATCAGTTTGTTTATAGGCAACAAAATGAAGCCCATAAGGAAAAGAACACCCTACCTACAGTAAAACATAGTGGAGGTTCTATCATGCTGTGGGGCTGCTTTGCTGCTTCTGGTACTGGAGGCATTGAATGTATCAAAGGAATGATGAAATCAGAAGATTACCAAGGCATTTTAGAGAGAAATGTGTTACCCAGTTTTAGAAAAAACAGGTTTGATGCGAAGGCCTTGGGTCTCTCAGCAGCACAATGACCAATAGCACACATCCAGCAGCACAAAAGAATGGTTGAAAAGCAAACGATGGACTGTTTTAAACTGTCCAGCAATGAGTGCTGACCTAAATCCCATTGAAAGCCTTTGGAGAGAGCTGAAATCTGCCATTGCATAAGGGCTCCTGCAAACTTAAGAGACCATGAATGTATAGTAATGAAAGAGTAGCCGAAACTAGTGCAAAAAGCTTCTAAATGGCTACAAGAAACGTTAAGAGGCTGCCATTGTTGCTAAAGGTTCTGCAGCCAAATAGTAGTGAATGGTGCCAATAATTGTGTTTGGGGTACATTTTGTGTTTGTATCATTTCACTATTATGCAAGTTTTGTGTTTTTTTAATTTTCTTTTGTTCAGTAACCTTGGACATTTTATTAAAAATATTCTGGTTATACAAAACTGGTTAATATGCATTTAGTTCTGAAGACATTCTTAATTGTGTACTTGAAATTCAGGGGTGCCAACAATTTTGACCAGCACGGTAAAACAACCTTCCAGGATTATAACAGTGTGTGAGTCAGTCACTGCGAAAAAAAAAAATCAATTGTGGAGGCTGGACCACATTAATATTCCGTTTGCCTACCCAGCACCATGGTGTTCGTGGTCAGGGGGGCCAACAATTGATTAGCAATTAAGACCCCTGATTTAGTCTTTAATAAGCAAGGTAGAAAATAATTCTCTGTGCCTTCCATTGCTTTTTCTAATTTCTCTGAGCAGTTATTTCCTGTTGTATGTATTATGGTGAAAACGATGAGAATATTCTGACATTCTATTTGATACATAAATTAGCACATTTATTAATAAATTGCAGCAAATGTGGCATCATTTTTGACACTGATTTTTCAGATGATGCTGTTTCTCTTTTAGATTCATACAGTTGTACTGTGTAACTGGGTTGTTGTGGATATTCCTGTATTTCTGCTCAGATGGTCTTGGCATAGTCGAGCGTGTGCCCTCGTACTGTGACATATAGGCTGTAGTGTCAGGTATGCGTGGGCGGGCCAGCTACTGTCAGATACAGTAACCCTCATCACAAACTCTGCATCAAGAGAAGAAAATATACACATACACTGATTCTGTGTAGGTGGGACTCCAGAGCTACGTGCTAAATAGATAGTAAAGAGCATCTAAATGAACTAACAGCACGGTATTGTTTGGAACTTTAGCTTTGTGTTCTGGCTCGGTATCAAGACCGATATTTTGTTAAAAAGGGACATGAAGCCAAAAAATGCAGATTCCTAAATAAATTATACCTAAAATAGTAATATGTGGTAGTGGCTTGGTAAATCTCAACTGATTTCTCCTGCTCAAAACAAATAACCACACAACTTCAAACACTCAGATTCAATTAATGACAAATAAACATAAGTTTGTAATTCAAATCTAGTAATCAATATTGCATATTCCCTGAGCGGGTGGTCAGTCAAGACTGTCAGCAGACACAAAGTCTCCAGACACCAGAGGGCTGTGGAGCTGAAACCTGCATATAGCATCTGCTTTGACGCTGATGAAATTATGGAGAGTGGCAGCAAACCCCAAGAGGAAGAGGGGCGCCTGGAGTCATGCATCTAAGTGCTGCTGGACAAACCCCATTTCCTCCCTCACTGGAGTCCTCCTTATGACATTCACTATCTTGACAGCAGCTGATCAAAATAACACTTATTTATTTATGCACGCTTCCAGGAATCATATGCGGGCTAAAGAAGTGTATATTCCTGGAAAAAACGGACAGACATCACCCAGGCATTGTGACATTGAGTTTCTGGGCAATGTGCAATCATCTGAGAGTTGCATACTGTAACTCAATAGCATTTCTTTCATACAATATGTTGAATAATTTGTAAAGCATGAGCGAAGGAAGACAAAACATTGACTTCTGAGTATTAAATTGCGCATTTAATCACTCAAACATTATTTAGTAGTGGCATTGGATACATTTAGAAAGCGGAATATAAAAATCTATGCTTTGACCTCCTCCTTTTGGACAAAGATTAGAATTACTTTTGGATAAACTGAATCATTGTTAGTGTTACTGTTCAATCCTGACATCTAAGGGGTGAGGTTTTATTCCTGTTATATCATATCTTATTTATATATCATTTACAAGATATTAACAGATCACGCAACAAGTGCTTAAGGGTTTAACGATGTAAAATAGTATCTTGTAAAGTGACACGACAAGGTGCTGACAGATTAGGCTCAGGCCAAGCCACCTTAATGTGCATTATTAACATTGGTTACCCACAAAACCTTGAGTCTCAGAAAATAATATATTATAAATGGGCTGGAATCATATGAGTTATACTGTAGTGGATGATAACCTTAGTTCAAATATAAGGACATGAAATTTAAGGTGCTGAGGTTCGCTAATACAGCTGAACCACAACTGTTCACAAAAAACAGTGTGACCTTTTATTTTAATTAGGCATCTGTTAAAGTATGTTAGTTGTGTTGTATTATGTCAGTATTGTCATTTTTGTGATTCTAGTCTGATTGCCTTCTGTTGTTTGTGCACCTGTGACAGCCCTTAACACGAGCAGCTGTCGACTACCATCAGTTCGGTCGTCTCAGCTCTGCACTGGTAGTAAAATTACTACTCAATACCAATTTTGAATTCAGAGACAATTCAAGATTCCCTGCCCCTAGACTCCTCCATTTTGAGAGATTGTTGTTTTGCAATTTAAATTACATGGATGACAAGCAAGCAAATAGATTTATAACAAAGAGCATAAAAATGTCAGCAAACGTGCAGTTATAAGGTGCTTGATTTACTAATAACACTCAAAATGAACTTGGATTTATGTTGTTTATGTGCATGCGCTACTACATGAAAGCAGAAAAGTGTGTTTTTATTCTACTGTATATGCAAACCATGCATGTCAAAGGAAAAGGACAAGATTACATATTAATCATACTGAATGAGATCCATATAATGTAGAATAAATTAGCTTAATCTTTTTATCAACTTCTATCAGCCGCAATGCTACAGTAATGTAGATGGCAACATGCTGGGCATACATTATCCTTTTATTAGGGTGATTCTACTTTTTTGGTGCTGTAAAAATGCGTCGTGCAAAAGTCTCAGTACACTTTTTATGCATCATTGGTGTGTGAGTGTGTGTGTATGTATACGAAAGTGCTGTATATATAGAAAAGGTGCTGTATGAATGTGTGTGTGAAAGGTTGAATGTGGCATATAGTGTAAGGTGCTTTGATTGATCAATAAGACCAGAAAAGCACTATATGAGTGCAGTTCATTTCCCATTTAAAAAGCTCTTTAAACTTTTAACTCTCTTGTTTCCTTTGGCTTTTCTAGATTTTTTTGACTATAAAAATTGTTTTAAGTTTTGTCCTCCCATTCACCTGGAGACAATAGAGAATTCAGACATAGCAATCTTTAAAAGGTTTCTGAGTGATAACTCATTAAGAGGTTATATGCTGCATTTCTAATAAATTAGCTGACAATGCGGAGGTGGATGCGCTTGACAAATTTCACCTCTACCACCCTTCACCATTGTCCACAGTGATAAGCTGCTGCTCCCCACACAGTCTAATATTGAGAGCTGGAGGGATTATTATTTCTCATTAAACTGTAACTACAAGGAGCAGACTCCACAGAGAAGCATACCAAGGGGGAGACAAAGGAGAGGGCTTGGAACAGTAATGAGTACATCCACACCCATAGCAGAAGCTCAGTGGATGTGTGGTGGTAAAGATAGTCACCATGGGGCTAAGACGAGATCACACCCAGCACAGGACCACCAAACAACCTTAATAATGCAGAGTTTGGCTCTGTACTGCTGTTCAAGCTGTCAATCTGCTGTGCAAGAAGCCATGTTTGTCTAATCCAACAAGAGGGTTCTCCACTCCAAGGCATATTAATGAGATTTTCACATCTCATCTCCTCTTGAGTGAGGACAGTTACAAACGTACAAACAGAGAATCTTTTCAAATTAACAAATACAGTCTCAGTCCTTTGATTTTCCTTTTTCGTAGCAATTTGGTCTACTGTGACTGACCATTAAAATAATCAAATCAAAAAAGGACATAAAATTAAAATTAATCAGCATGAAGCATTAAGTTAAAAAAAAAAAAGGCTTAAGACTTACCATCAAATCTCTTGTGTCGGGAAACAAAGGTGCTTCTCAATTCATGACTCATTTCATCAACCAGATTCTCAAAGTCCTGTTTACTCTGTTGGCCAAATTTGTCTTCCATTTCCTGGGTGCAACATGTGTTTGACTGAGGACATACACGAAGATGTTCACCTGCAAAATAGACAAAAAGAAAAAAATGTTTTTGTGTCCACACCAAAACTGACACTGACTATACACAGTCTTAATAACTGTAACATGACTAGAGTATGTAAAATTAGAACATTTCCAAAAACTATTGCACCACTTCAAAAAATCCTACCTTTCCATACCACAGCCATCATTCTTCTAAGTTATATTTGTATAATGCCATCGATATTAAAAGTGTTATATGAAAGTAAGGACTTTCTATGCAAATTGAAAGCTTAAAACTACTCAGTGATTCAATAAGAACATAATAATGTAGGTTAATAAAATTATTTATTTCATATGTTTTTTCCCACCATCTATATTACAGGAAAAGTTTTCAGGATTGTGGCTCCAAAATTCCAGCATCAGAAAAAATAAAAAAGTGATCTATAAAAAAACAGATAGCCAAGGAAGCAAGTATATCAGTTGTTGAGAAAGGCCACACTTTGAAAAGGAGTATGAAGATGAGATTTAAAGGCAGTAACAGTGTCAGCAAACCTGAGCTAAGTGGTAGGCTGTTCAGAGCCAAGGAGCCGGTACAGCAAAAGCTCAGTCACACTTTGTTTTGAACCCGGACCGTGGAACAGTTAGAAGACCCAAACAGAAGCCAACACTGTTGTGATGGTGCGAAAAATGCTTCGTTCAGGTCCGTCGTCTGGCTGCTGAATTCTGAACAATCTGGATCTTACAGTGATAGAAGTGAGTGGTATAATTTTCTCTGTGTTACCAAAAGACAAAATTGATCAATTTTTGGAAATATTCCTCACTTGATAAAACACAGCTGGACAACTTTCTTTACGCCTTGCTCCAGGCTTAAGTCACAGTAAAGGATAATATCCTGATTTTTTGAAGCTGAATTTATGTTAGGAGAGAGAGGAGCGAGGAGTGGCTGTATTGTCTGTAAAATGATCAGAACTTCTGTCCTGTCACAGTTCGATCATAAAAGTTTATCGGGCATCCAGTCTTTTATGTCATCTAAACTGCTATGTAATGAAGCCACTTTGCTAATGTCAGGAGGTTTAAATGACAGGTACAGCTGTGTATTGTCTGCGTAGCTACGGAAGAAGATGTTATGGTGACTGATGATATGTCCCAAAGGTAACCCACCCATTGTTTTAGCACGTGACAAATCATTTCTGCAGAACACCAGGATACACCATCAATCTTCTTCGCTCACAGTACATGAATTTGGAACCAGCACAGGCACTGTTACCTACTCGAGCTCCCCCTACCGGTCCACTATCATAGATAATAATACTCAGTCTAGAAACCAGGATGTTCCACCCACCGTCTTGTATGACAGCTCCCCCCAGTTCCTCATATCCCTGTTATCTGGAAGTGCAGATCCACTTTTTCTGTTTCAACTCCAGTGTTAGTTAGACATAATTCATGAAATATAATTCCTGTTGTTTGTCAATCATAACCTCCTGTACAAAAGAGGCTAAGCACTACAGCTAACGTGGCACTTTTAAATGTACAGTCACTCATTAATAAGCCATTCCTCATCAAAAACCTCAGAGATGAACATAAAATAGATTGTATCCTTTTGACAGAAACATGGCTGAAGGATGATGGGACAGCGACCCTATTACTGAAGCATCACCCCGTGGTTTCAGTTTTACTTACTATCACAGGCTAGACAAAAAAGGTGGGGGAACCGCTGCAATTTTTTTCTGACAAGTAGGTGGGCGAAATATTTTTATAGGGAATTATAGCTCTTTTGAACGTCAAGCTCTAATTTTAAAGTTATTTTTTCTATCCTCAACATTATCGTCTACAGATCTCCAAAACAATGTGCTGCATTTTTGGATGAGTTCTCTGAGCTCTTATCAATAGACAGCACTAACCATGATTGTATCCTGATTGTTGGAGATTTTAACTTCCACACAGATAACTCAGCTGACTCCAAAGCAACAGAATTCCTTAGCACCCTTAATGCACTGGATTTTACTCGGCAGGACCAGGCACCAATTCATAACCGTGGTCATATGTTGGACCTTATTATTACACGTGCACTAGACATTGCTATAATCTCAGTTGTTGATCTGACCATCTCAGACAATTTCTGCATTTTCTTTTCTGTCTCTCAGCCAGTTCCAAATCCCGACAGAAAATGATATCTCAACTCTGAATTAGCTAGTAAATTTGTAACTCGGATTATTAAATCTCCTATTTGTCTAATCTCGACCTCCAATGAGGACCTGGTGACCGACTTTAACATTAAATTAAGAGACTCATTGGACCATTTAGCACCTCTTAAAATCAGACAGATCTCTTCAAAGCAAAAACCACCTTGGAAAATGGCAGAGATCTCTCAGTTAAAAAGAGCCTGTAGGAAGGCAGAACGAATCAAAATTGGAAGTGCATTGAGCCATTCTTAGAGAACAATTAACTACATTTAACAAACAAACCCGCAATGGTCTTCACCAGGTCTCTTAAATATTCCCCAGAGTAGAACTAAGACATACGGAGATGCTGCATTCTTTGTAATCAGCCCTCGCCTGTAGAATAGCCTTCAGAGGAGGTCAGATCATCTGATTCACTATACAGCTTCAAACGAAACAGTAAAATCTTTTTAGGCTTGTGTTGTGTGTTGTGTGGGGTGGCTGTGGCCTCAGGAGGTAGAGCGGGTCGCCCACTAACCGGAAGGTCCGTGTTTTGATGCCCAGTTCCTCCAGTCCGCATGTCGAAGTGTCCGTGGGGAAGACACTGAACCCCAAATTGCCTCCGATGTATCATCGGTGTGTGAATATGTGTGTATATAGAAAGCGCTGTTTGTATAAAAAAAAAAAAAAAACGCTGTATGAATGTTTGTGTGAATTTGTGAATGTGGCCATAGTGTGAAGCGCTTTGTGTGGTCACCATTTGTTTATGTAGCAATTTACTTTACTGGTATCAGAGCTATTTATTATTTTTATGGGATCTGCATTTTATGGTCTCACAACTTATTGTATTTTTCTAACTTTTATTGATGTAAAGCACTTTGTGTTGCACTTGCTCTATGAACTATGCTGGACAAATAAAGTTATTATTATTATTATTATTATTATTATTAATAATAATAATAATTGTTGTTGTTGCTGTTGTTGTTGTTGTTGTTATTATCATCGTTGTTTTAGTCTATAAGGCCGGAATGAGCGAGGGCATGATGATATTGCTACACTGAGGTCATGTAATAGTAACACAGAACATGCACTCATGAACACGAATCGGAAGCATTCAGTAAATCATTTGTAACCTTAAGAAGAGCTGTGTAGGTGCTGTGTAGCTTGCGGAACCCAGGTTGAAACCTCTCAAAAATATTGTTGTTATTAAGTGCCCTTAGAAGTTTGTCTAGCACTACCCTTTTTAGGATTTTTGCAGTTTGGTAATTCGCTGGAAGGTTTTTTAAGCCCGTGGGCTCTAGAACAGGTCTCTTCAGCACTAGTTGAATAGAAACAATCTTAAAAAGATCAATTCCAGAGGCAAGGGGCTGTTCATGATGTAAGCAGAGCAGTGCTAACTGAATCGGAACAGTTTTTTAGGGATAATATCAAGGGGAATCTGAGGGTATCACATTTGACACAGTTTTCCTAAGATCAATGCAGTGATATTGGCCTAAAACAATTCAACAAATCCAAAGAGGGTCAAGGGAGGTCTACTGCAGAGATGGGAGGACTGATATTTGCCCTAATTAGACCAATCTTTCTGATGAAGAAGATAATATTATTTTCACAATGGGCTGGTGAGGAAGCCACTGCAGTAGGGGGAGGAGAGTTTACAAGTTGACTGATGGTGCTAATCCTAGTAGTAGTTGCAGTAGTAGTAGTAGTAGTAGTGGTGTAGTGTTGTGTATGTTTGAATGGTAAATGTGGGCTGCGCACACTGGACCTATGCGTTGAATGTGTGTGCTGAGGTATACGTATGTGTGGCCTGTAACCCCACATAACCTAATTTGCTAGTTATATGCTAGCCCTCAGCCTTGCAAGTAATGCTGCGTTAGGAAAGCTAGTTAGCCGGACATGTGAAAGATTGAAGCTTATGCTGGGGCAGATAACCTTGCTTAATCCATTCGCACTTTTGCTCTCTCATTTTTGATTTTGTTATCACAGACAAATCCAGACTCCCTCAAAACTGTAATATATTATGTAAAAGAAATGTGATTTTTGAGCCACTTCAGTTTGTTAGAGACATATTTAAACCTCTAAACTGATTTTTACCACTTTCAGACACAAAACCAAACAAAACAAATGAGGGCGAGAGCTGGTGTCTATAAACCACATGCCAGATAATTATAGTTATGATTGGTTTGTCAGACCTGTGTGAGCAGTCTAACATGAAGGCCTTATCATTGACCAGTATCCCTACATGAAATGAGATAGACACTTTCACTGTAATTGTCTCTGTACAGAAAATGTGTTCCTAATTTCAGAAATTGGCAGAATAGAAATGGCTTGTGATTTGTAGGATCTTTAAGATTTTTTTGTGGACAATGGTGATGTTTTTTCATTTGATCTGTCAGTAAGCGGAATCATTGGCTAGGTGTTATGAAATCAATAAGGAAACAGATAACACATTCCTTTAAAATATTCTATTGCACATTACATAATTGATGACACTGGGAAAATACTGAAGTGAATCAAAAGTTAATGATCTACATCTTTCCATTTTCCCAAGCAGCCATTTTAGAAGAGCCACAGATAATGCAGACTCAGGCTGTAACAGCATTTATTTCTTCATTTCACAGTCTAAAAGCCAATATTACTGTGGGACGCTGAGCACGTCAGGAAATGAAATGGAAATACAATCATGTGGCAATAATGATTGTCACGTCACATATCACGTGGAATTCAGTCCAACTATAAACTGAACTGACTTGCCAAAGTTCCCTTTACAACTGGCTTTAGCATGTATCCTGCATCTGGATTGTAACATAACTTAAATGAATGACATTTCACAGATTTTTCAGATGTGGCCCCTGGACACACATTATTCTCTGATTTAATGTACATTGTCTGCAACGAGCATGAGCTTCCAATCAGGAAAGCAGCTGTAAGCAGATGGCAGCTGTAAAATTCTAACTGCATGCAGCAACAGATAGACCGCACAGCAGTAGAACAAGAGAAGAAATTCAATAGGCGAACGTCACAGAGTGAGAAAAAATATGATATGAGAACACGATCATTTTTGCACATTCGTGTGCAAAAAAAAAACGACATGAGGCAACACTTAAAAATATTAGACTTCAAGACCCAGAATTTAAAGTATGCAATAAGTCATAAGCAAACACTAGGTTTACATCTCAGTCAGCAGCCTTTCTAATGAATAATACTAAAAAGGAAGAGAGAGAGAAAGTCCCAACATATAGGTGATACCAGCTTTCTTTGGAACAAGCATGTCAGAAACTAACTTGATTTGTAATCATTTTTACTGAATATGGCTGCCTATGAATGCTGCAACCTTCTCTGTGCTGTGTCAATGAATGCTTCTGCTGTTGATCACTCTACAGGTTATTAAATTTCCTTAGTGACTTCAATAGAAGTCTCTCACACATGACGGTGACATGTGAAGTTGTCCATTCGATCACAGATGAAAGTGTGAAAGGTACTTTAGAAAAAAATGTGCATGTTTAATCAAGCCGGCATGCATTATTACATTTTTTTGGATATGACTAAGCTACCAACAATTCAGAAATTCAGCATTCACAACTCTAGTCTGTTGCATTTTTGATGACTTTAGAAAATGAATTAGCATGTGATGCCTGGTGCTTGCAGATCAAAGCAGCTCAAGAAACACATGCAGAATAGTGACTACAGTGTGTGACAAATTAATATCAACTGAACCTCAACTTGTCGCATCCAGAACTTTCAACTGCGTCTCAGAGTCGTTGTCAGCGAATGGAAGCGCCTCAGGTCTCACTACATGATCTAAGTATGAAACGTCAGTCATGTAATAGCTAGTCGTTGTGATACCTGAGCCAATTCCATTCGCTGAAGAAGACAGTGAGATGCGATTGAAAGTTCTGAAAATGGACCTTGGGTTGAGATTATCTTGTCACACATGCTGAACCCAAGGTTAAGTAAGAGGTATTATAATTGTATTTTGGTGCAAAAAAGCCATTTTTTTTAACTTTTTGTTCAGTAGGACAGTCTCTCAATGTAAAACAGGACAACTTGATTTATGTTTGCCCTTTATTAAGCTTTATATTGGTTGACAAAGCACAATAGATGATGTTCATAAAATATAGTAATGTATGTATGCATGAGGCAGAAAGAATGCTTTAGTTACTGGCTAGAGCAACATAGGCTTGTGTAAATTAAAAGCAGTGCAGTAAATTTCTCTTCTCTCTTCATAAACTGAACATAAGTCATACTTTCCAACGGGCAGATTTCTATAAAAAAAAGTAGACATCTATTTAAAAAATGGCATTTGGAGAGGGAACATCTTTGTGTGTTTCAGTATGCAAAGGACAGCCTGAAACAAAGGACTGTAAAGAGAAAGTTCTATTCCAATAACACATCCTCTCTTATAGGTATGAAATGTGACTTTTAAAATGTTTCATTATTTTCACCACAGGTGTTCATTTTCCATCAAAAAAATAACTTATTTTATTTACATAGAATTCAGATGTGTAATTTAAAATGTTTCAGTATTTTCACTATGTGTGTTTGTTTAAAATAATGTGCTATTAATGTTCCTTTTTTCAATAGTGGTGGGTATTGCTATGCATGTCAATAGGGAGAGGCTCCTGAACCGCCTGATGGATAAATCAATCAAACATAAACATCCCACACATTACAAATCCATTTTATAACTGAATTATAATAATTGTACTCAATCTTTAAAAATAATTTCAATATATTTACTGTGTTATATAGTTAATTTACCTAGAAAATTGCATTTCCATGGTCCTGATAAACAAGAACATTGTGTGAAAGTGTTGTGAAAATAAGAGAACAGAACACTGTCAAAATATAGAGGTATTTACCCACAAAATAATCTAGGTTATGCACCTCCTCAAAAAGGTTTTGGAGGGAAAAAGGGAAGGGGGATTTCTGTGCAGATATGTCACTGGAGCATTCACATCCCCCATTGCATGAGGGTCTTGAGGCACATGCAATGGGAGCACATGATGGTGCACAATTCCAGCACCATTTATCAGGCCAGCACTGGCTGAAAAGCAGGTGAAGTATTTGTATTTCAAATCCCCACTTACTTAAACATAAAGTTATATTTTTTTAAAAACATGGATTTAGGGACTCCATAATATCACACACTGTCTTTAAAACGGCCCAGTCGGACACATGTTACTGGGCAGTCCCACGGGTTACACATTTTAAGTGTTGCCTTTTCATCAGATATGTCAAGAAGAGAAAAAAAAAATCCATCTTGACACAAAACCTTACTTTGTGCTCCAGCAGTCTCAACAGAGCAAAACATCACTTAAAAAATAAGCCTGTTGTATGGGAAGGAGCTTTCAAGGGACTTCACCACTCAGCAAAGTGCCACGACCTCCCTAGCTAAGGTTAAAACAGCACTGTAGACTCACAGATAACCTATCTACTGGAGTACAGACCACACATTAGCAACGGACAGGATGGAGTGTGGTCCAGACAGTTCTTCAACAGCAAAGAAAAACACTTAAGAGTTTGATGTAGTGTCATATAAAGGTGTAATAACATTTTAACTTATTTTACTAATTTATAGTATTTTGGTGATATTTTCAATTCCATTGTCAATAACATCAAACTACTGAAATCAACAATGACTTCATTCAACTAATATGCATTGCCTGTACAGCAAAGCCTGATATAGCACACTGTTGGCTTCCCACACACATGAATGGGATAAAATAAAATAATCACACAATTTATCTAGACTTTTCAAATGTTACTGGATAGAGTGGATCGCCGAAGCTGTAGTAACCTGGAACAGCCACTACACCAAAAATGCTTCACATGCTATTTCACCTTCGCTCAGCTAATACAATCCAACGGATACAGGCTCCTTTTAGTACCCTGCAGCTCACTTTGAAATTCAAACACTTAACACTTCAGCTGCTTTCACTGCTTACAGTCAGCAGTCAACTCTTTCCTTCAGTTACACATTACTGTAAGTGCACACACGCACAGTTCATTCAGTGCTACACTTCGGCCAAATTTTCAGCTTGCTATTTTGAGACTGTCCTCCCGTTAAAAAAAAAAAAAAAAAAAAAAAAGAGCCCATTGGTCGTCTGTTCAGCAGCCTTTACAACCCATAGTTACGTTTTATTGTTAGGTTAGCTGGAAAGTCGGGTGACGTAGTATATAGAGCAACAAAGTGACTGTTAGGAGGAGGTTGGGGTGGATGGAAGGCGCAAGAAAACAGGACTTACTCAGAGGAGACCGCTGTTTGTTTCCCATGTGAAACCAGTAGTCAACATTGTTTGTTATGTCTACAACCATTCCACAATCTTAACCGCATGTTTATTATTGTAACCATGACGATGAAGGTACTCTAACATTAAGTAATGCCTTTCCTTAACCTAATCAAGTTGTTTTTGTGCCTAAACCAAATCAAACTATGAACGTTCCCATGACAACATGACGCCTGCTGCTGGTATGCTCCAATGGGTCGTATCTGAGGGTAGGGACAAGCGACCTATATGCTCGCTTATGTTCTCGGACCTCTTCAGCTGCATTCTTCACTTACAGCTTTTCCAGCAATTCAGTTCATCCCCCGGTTTCTCTAGCAGACAAACCCCCAGCAATCAAATCCCATTTTCCTCAGAAAATACATTCTGTAGTTTGAAACATTATTGTTGCAACATTTCCTCACTGAAATCCTTTCGGTATCACCCCCCAAAGAATCAAAGAATATAATAGATCAGGAACTTCTCAGACCAGTCCTGCAGCATAATCGACTTCTCTGCCATTGATTCGTATGTTCCTAACAATAAAAGCCTTGCTAGAAGTCGTAGGTTACACACACATCTGTGTTGCTGGTTCACAGCTTTGGGAAAGGGGATAAAAAAAATTGTGCTGTGCTGTGAGTAGTTGGAGATGGGAGTTGGTGGTGCCCTCAAATCCCCAACCAGACATTATTGGCTGAATACAGTTCCATTGTTATCATTTTTATGGAACACAGCAAGTTTCTGCAAATAAACTTTAAATTGGCACTGACACAGTAATGTATTTTCTAACATTCAAGTATACAACTACAATACATATTCTGCTGTTATATGTAGCTGTACCTATGGGCAGAGGTGGAACATTAAACAGCTTGTTGGCATTGCTTCATTGTCAAAGTATTGCTTCTCTCTCTCTCTTTGTGTTTCTCTCTGTCACTCACACACATGCACACAGGCATGCAGAGACTTCTCATGGACTCATCATTCACAATTTTTTTTTAACGTCACAATACTTTAGATTTAGTTATGTTTCCTATGATAAAGTTTCCCATAGCTTTAAACTTTTATCCGCTTTTCTATCACCCTATGTCCCATCCTTTCAAACAGAAAGATAGAACAATATGAGTTTAGACCCATGAGAGTTTCAAACGGTTTTTGGAAGCACATGTGAAAACAAAACTATTCTTCAAGTAAATGTCTTAGCACAGCTTTGGGATAGTCTTTCTTGTTTCTTTACTCACTGGGTCTGCACAGAGCCAAGTATTATGCAGATGGGGTTTTTGTTTGCTTTTGGTTGGTATGGTACCAAGTATGATTTCCACCTCAAGCTGCCTGTGATCCTGAGTAAACCATACTTTAGGAGCTGAAGGGGAATTATTTTCCACTAATAGCCTTGTATCAAAGCTGGCTTATGGTGAGTCATTCAGTAATATCAGAACTATGAGGGTGAGACAAAGAGACTTGTCCCAGCCTAACCTCGCAGGGCTAAACAGGATGATGCACAACTTCACTTTGCATCGAGCCATCAGATCCTACTCACATTAACATATTAATAACAAGAAAACAAGTAGCAATACATATTCAATACATACAAATGTTATGCCACTACTGTTAACCATGTTCCCACTCTGAGAAAAATGTAAAGCTGAGTTTTAATGAGAGACGTTTATGCATGCACTCAGCATTTTAATAATGCCTATAAATATATATAATAATAAATCGCAATCACTTCATGTCAGTCCCATGGCTGTAATCAAATGAAGTGTCTGTCAAATCAGCTAGGTTATTATCAATGCTAATGAAGCTCTTACATTAGCAGCTCTATTCTACCTTCCTCCTCCTGGGATGTGCTCACATTTTCAGTGTATAATGAATAATAGTCGGATTTCAGATTATTTTATCATGGACTGCAAATACAATATGTATAGGGTTTCCTTTGTTGTGAGCACTGGTAATCCATTCCCCATCCTTCACCAGGCTTACGTAGTTTTCAAAGTGAGACTTCTTTATGTTGCTACATGATATCATGGGATGGCATATAAATAGTACGTCACTTTTCACGACGTTCCGCGTGTCATGTCTACGCATTTTGAGCTTTTCACGTTTAGTCCTGCGTGTCATTTAATGTCGTTTTAGTAAGGGTTAGAGCTTAGTCAGTAGGGAAATGATGTGGGAATGGAATGACACACGGAAAGACTTAAGAAATTGGCATCTTATTCATTTAGTGATACCAGGCGGGATGTCCACCTGCTGCCAGCAAGCTGAGGGAATTTTTTTGTGTAATAATCCTACATAAAAAAGACGGAATCTTTTTGTCTGGCTTACTGTTGCTTGAATGTTTTGTGTTCATTTAATTTGTGGATCCAGTCATGTTTTCCATGCATCTGTTGTCACAGTTAACTGTTCAGAACATTCAATGACCCCCCCCGGGTGGGTGCCTTTCAAAATCCCTCTATTTTTATAATTGCCTGAGTCACACCTATTTAAGTTCTATGTCAGTGAGAAAGAGTTGTCTGATATGGCATTAATATCTAACCTGCAGACTTTTCTCAAATGCCTCATTCAGAATCAGAATCAGAATCAGAAAAACTTTATTGATCCCTGTAGGGAAGTTGGTTTGTTACAATTACACAACATGGAGCAGAAGTAAATACGTAAAAAAGTAAAAACTACTGTAAAATAATGATAATACTAAATAACTAGTAAGTCAATAGAAAGGAGGAAGAATTTCCAGGCTTCTTTAACATTAGCACACGGTCCAGGGCCCGTGTCTTCTCTGATAGTGCAGTCCACAAACTGAGCGAAAGTGGAGAGTCTTGTTCAGTTGAAGTCCCCAGAGATCATGAAGAAAGCCCTGGGGTGCAGAGTCTGGACTCTCACAGTAACAGAGTGGATGACTTCAGACGCAGCTGCCACGTTAGTGAAGGGGTGAATGTAAACGACAACCGAGATGGCGGGTGAGAACTCCCTGGTATTGTAGTATGGACGTAACCCCACTAACTTGTCTATCTTATTGTCCAGTGATATCATGTTGCCTATGGTGATAGAAGTAAGATACGCTCTTCTCCATCAGTCTCTGTTATCTGATCCCAGCTCTTTTCCCTTGTCACTTCGTTCCTCCTCTGCATCGTCTGTGTGTTCACCGGGTCAACATGCCAGCCGGTGTCAGCACGATCAGCCGGTCCCTTGGTGTACACAATGCGACCGTCGTCGTAGCATTACTGAATGATAGCGTTCAAATTTAAAAAGTAGCCAAGAAGTGAAATTCAGGGTGAAAAAAACAGACCAAAAATAAACGAGCAGGAACAACTGCAGCAACAGGCTGCATGAAGTGTCGGTACATGCGCAGTAAAGTGGTGTAGCAAATTACCATTTTGAAACTACACTTAATATAACATACTTGATTGTAGTTTAGGTCTGTCCCATTTAGCTGTCAAATCTCACAGCCATGCACTTAAGCCCAGCTGCATAAGAGTCAGCCTTAAAAAATGTCACAAAACTCTACTCTGTGTGCCACTTTTTGGATATAATACAAAAAATAGTTTACAATGGCATTAAACATCAATGATGTTCGGTTCCTGTGATTCACGCAGTAGCGCAGAGGTAAAGAAACGGAAATATGACAAATTTAGGAGGGAGGGTGACAAAAGGGAGGATGCAAGAGCCAAATTATAACATGACTTCAGAAATTCTTAACTTGTCTGTAATATGCTCTCTCAAGGGCAAGTGTTTTTTTAGTCTATATGAAGACATGTTTGGCTTTCTCAAAGTAATATGCTACAACTCAAGTTATTAGTCAGCCCAGAGAATTAAGTGTCGAAGTACCTGTGTATACCAGCAAAGGTAGGCCAAGTCTCAGAAGTATTCATCAGTGTACCTGGCCAGAGACCCACGGCATATGTGTTCTGCCATCTGCTAGGTCCCACGATTCCCCATGACAAACGTTTTATACATTCACACTTGAAGTCACACTCAGTCCTAATGAGAGCAACATTCCTAATGTTAGTGAAGTTTCTTCTTTGTCACATCACTTCATCAACATTAGACAGCTGCAAAGTACTCTGGTGGTTTGTTAGGAGCTCTTAGTTTCAAGATTGGGAGTCCATGTGTTTTAGTCAAAATTTTTCAATTCCTTCATATTTTTGGTCTGTTTTTACTCAACAGAAACTCTGGACATCTCAACAACATTTTAGTCATCAGTAAATTTGTCAGAAAAATTGCAGTCATTTTAGTCTGGGGTTGATCCAAACTCACATCCCAAAACAGTACCAGACTCATTCTCTCCTTTGAGAATATTCTGAGTGGGTTCAAGCATCTGCCCATTTTTTTCCTATGAAACTGAAAGGAATGTGTTCTTCTTATATACTGGTGATAGAGACATGACAAAACATATTTTTGGATCAATTATTTGCACCCATACATGCATGTCATTTATACTCCTATCAGCCACAACATTATAACCGGTTGCCGGTTTAAATGTTTTGGCTGAATGGTGCATATATACAGTTTAATATATATATTACACCTTAATTCAGCAAAGACACAGTCAATTTTCACATGGAGACAAGTGGAGTAAAACAAATTTTTTATTCCAATTTTATTAGATTTTGCTTTGTTGCAAAATTTAATAGGCTGAGCTAATTTGATTTAGGCTAACGTCTGTGTGACTAAGGTTGTTTTAGACACACCGCATGACTGAATCAATAGCAAGGACTCAAACACAAAGCAACATATACGTTTGCATGCATAAAAGTGGTCCTGGCCAGCTGTGAGGCAAGTAAGTGAGTGAATATACTGTATGAATAAGTTAATAAGTTATTTTCTGGTTCCATGAGCATCACATTTCCAAATGATACACTGTGAGGAGCTCATTATATGTAACCCATAAACAGACTGAGTTAGCTCACTCGTTTCACTTTCTTGTCAAAAATAAGTCAAGAGGTTAGCCAGAGGTTGCTGTAACTCACTGCAATGAAACTAACACGATCATATTAAGTTTAAGTCGTATAACTTCAGACATTCAAGGTACCTAATGTACATAGACGGAATATAATGGGCATTCATTGTTTCTCTTTCACCTCTCACTCTACATGGCAGCCTGAAACGCCCTGCCCCCAACTGATGGATAATCCTACTTTGACAAGAAAACTACATGTAAAAACTCAGATCATATCCTCAGGATCCATAGTACATGAGAATGAAATTCATTGCATATGAACATTAGCAGTGATCTATAAATCTGCGTATTCCACACAGTCTTTCCTTTACAGTTTTAATAATGTCTCTAGAGGGTTTTGTGTACAGAATAGCCAAGTTTCTCACTCAAGTTAGAACTTGCATCAATCAAAATTGAATGACATTATTCCAATCACATTTTGGGTCATGTCAGAAGTCATAATGAAAGGCATGCTCGTGCTTTAAATAACTGGGGGATGCTGATACAGAGGAGTGTATGTCCTTGGGTGAATGAGGACAGGTTCAAGAGGAAATGAAATCTCACTGACATAAAACATTCTACAATAAAAGCAGCACAGTACAATGGTATGATGGTATTCTTCATCCTCAGGAGAGTCAGCGTGAAGGGAAAAAGGACAAGAATAAAGATGTTGGAACAGATTCATACTCCTAGCAAATGTGTCAGTATTTTTTTTTTTTTTCAATATGTCAAGATATTCCACTGCAACATGCCATGTGCAAGGCTGTGTGCATGATAAAACAGCCAAGTGTTGACTCAACGGTACGGTGTTTCATATTGAAATATTATACTATTAAAAAAACTCCTTGAAAGAAGAAATACAAATGCATAACTGCCCTCTGTCACTACAGAAGAAGCATTTTTAAGAGGCTTTGAATAAATTGTTTTGGAGAAATAGGTTTTCTAGACAATATATTTCATTTTCACTTGTATCCTGCCCAAAACTGGGCTTCACTATGACGTTTGAACACGAAACTGTCTCTGAAGCTGCAACTGATACCTACCTACCTACCCTACTTCTCTGGGTTCAAAAATAATGTCCTCGGTCTACAGAAAATTAAAGTGTAACTATGTTGATAACTGTTTAACAGTTTCAGTCAATTTCGTTCAAAAAGCAAAAATGCAATTTTCTGACCCCAGCATGTCAAATGTGATGATTTGCTCCTTTTCTATGTCATATACGATATCAAACTGACTATTTTTCAGTTTTGGATTGTTAGTCAGATGAAACACACCATTTGAATGTGTCACCTTGGGCTCTGGTAAATTCTGAAATTTCACAGACTAAACAATTAATTGAGATCAGCAGTTTAATCTGTAAAAAATAATAATTTCTTTCAGCTGTATATTACATCCTACAATGAGGCAATCGCCCACATGCAACACATATACACAAATACTAGATTTATCCTTGTATAAACATTTGCCAAGAAGATAAATATACAAACAAAAAGTACACTGTTTGACCTCGAGGGCAATAGCTATGGAATATTCATGAGCCATACCCCTCTGCAAGGTGCGCCAGTATTATTACAGTTAAGATTAATGCATGGATTTCCCTAAAACCATGTTCAGCACATTTAGGAATGACAGACACAGCATAATCAGCATATGTAGCACGATGTCTGGCTTTGATATTTATCGAGAAGTAGGGAATAAAAAGCCTTGTGGAGGCAAGAGAAGACCGGTGTGGATATTCGATCCACGTGGGCCGCATGCCTAGAAGCCCCTGAGAATTAGACCTGAGCAGGCAAGCCACTCTCTTCTGTGTCAACTTGCTAAGTGGAGCATGGCAGAGGAGTACACTACAGGTAGAAGCTGGTGGCTGTTTGGAGGCCTGGAGCAGTCGGAGACCTGCGCTGATCATTACCTTTAATTCAGCTTTCACAGTTTAGTTTAGCAAAACTGGCCATTATTAGCTCTGATACCTTGTTGCTGTGCAAGTGCCCTCTAGTCCACATAACTGCAAGGAAGAGGACACAACTCAGCTGCACAACACACTGCTCCCCACAGCGGGTTAATGAAACACACTGCTCTGAACGGTCCTCAGGAGCAGTGTAAAGGCAAATATCATCTCCAGTTGCACATCAGGTCTAGTCAGACGTTGTCAACAAGACAGGAGTGGCAGACATGTGGCTAAAGATAGATCCAACGACAGCAACGAGGCATTCAAGGGGGCTTTATTTCATGATGGCTAGGTTTTGACAGGCAGATGAGGTGTTGGGGAAAAGTACCAGCTATACTCAACAGCCAAAAGCCAAAATATGATTCTCAAGTCAATGAGGAAACACACATCGATCCTGGGAATTGTTTTCTGAAAGTAAGTAAGGATCTGTGGACAGCTTGAAAAGAGACAGCAAGATTTTGTCAACTACTCCTGTGTAAACTGTGTAGACAATTCCAAAAAATAGATAATAAATAGAATCAGACAAGGTAGTCAGATATCAAGTAACAGATAAGAGAACAATGACTCCAGCCTTCTGATAATCTTAAACATACAGAAACATAACATAAAACCTCTCCACTACCTTCCATTTCAATTTGAGTAAATTCAATTTTGAGCCTGAGAGTTTATGAACAGAATGATGTCCACTGCATCAATGGAATCTGATTGAAAGTGATTATTATACTGTGAGTTGTAACCTACCATAACAAATCAGGCATGTAGCATGTGTAGTCTATACCGATAGGAAATAGGAAAAAAATAGGAGCAATGATTAGTGGAAATGTGTTTATGCCAGTTTCCTAAACTCTCAGTGTCTGCAGGTTAGAGTTTAATTGGACAGTTGTTGACAGGAACTAATACTGTAGATCTAAATAACATCTGTTCAATTTCTTGTTGTCAACAGGAGCCCTCATTCTTTCACATTTCAAATCATTCTTAAACCATTATATAGCTATTGCCAGGCCATCTCAGGGGAATAACGTCAATCCATTTCCTTGTTTTACAAAAAAGATTGATCTCAAATGAGTTTGACTAATATTAATTCTCCATGGCTGGGTTTGCAGCATATTTCCTTCAGTAACCTATATGACAGCTGGTGCTTAACAACAGTATGAACGTGGCACATCAGGCCAAGCCTCCATAACCCAGTGTGTCTTGCATGTGTTTTTGTTTCCATTCTTAATGTATTAAGGAATTACAATATGGAACTACAGAAGTAAGCTTTGTTGCTACACAGTTTTAAAACAAGTAAAATTCAACGGAAAATATCTGAATAATTATTTAACATAATATGCACTGGAAATTAGCAAAAATAAACAGAATTGTTAATAATTGCCCACCTGACAACTAAAATCATCTCCGGTTTTAAAATGTGTAGGCTCTATTAAAATTTAAGCAACCAGGGTTATGAGCAACAGAAAGTTGGACATAAATCATGCTGAGGGCCACAAACAAAATAAACAGAAGGCTTGGGTCACAGACAGGATTAGGGCTTAGAAATATTATCCAGAAAGTACTTTTGGTGTTAAAAACAAACAAACCCTGAAGACATTACTTTCCATCCTTCCCAAACAAACTCAAAAACATTCAAATTCACAGCTGAGGATATCTTCCCTCTGGGAGCTGCAAAAGAGCATTATTACATATAATATAAGTTCCAGAGTGGCAGAATAAAATAATTTAGTCAAAAAACTTTGCGCGGCTTTATGGAGGCAAACATGGAGGCGTTCCATGTCAATACTGCATTAGAACAAATTAAATGGCCTGTAATGGAAAATATAGTGTTCCAGACTGTCACAGACGTTCTGTGAATATCAGCTAATGAAGCAACATCTGAATAAGGAATATATACTGCATTTACAGAAAACAGAAGTAGGGCTGTAATTATTTATTATTTTCATTATTGATTAATCTGCGCACTATTAATTTTTTAAAATTTTATTAATGAATTAGTCTTGGGTCTACAAAATGTAAACAAATGGTAAAGAAATGTCAAATACAACTTCACAGAGCCCAATGTGACATCTTCAAATGTCTTGAAAGAGGATCAGCCATTTGAGAAGCTGGAACCTTAGAATGTGTAGAATCTTTTAATTATTTTTGCAAAAAAAAAAAAAAAAAATATGACTGACACAGTTAATGAATAAACAAAATCAGCTAATCAATTAATCAACTAATCGTTTCAGGTCTAGCATTAAGCCCCTGAAAACTTGGCTTCAAATTTCTCTAAAGTTAAGAAAAGCAATCCACCATTTTACACTCAAAAACTCACTTAATCTGCTTCATCAGGACTATGTGGATGGGGTTTGATAAGATTTTATTGACCATAGCCTGTAAACACAAGCAAACAACCTCAAAACTGCCTTTAAGATTTTGATTCAAAAGATGCTTAAACTCAGATTGGTTCTCAGAAGTTCATGCCGTCATCTTATTCCTAATAAGACCTGCCCACTTCCAACAAGTGAGAAAAGTACCGGCAAAACCCTAATGTATTCATGAAGGACTCAACTGCTCATAGTAAGAAACTGATTGAGAAAATAAGTTTTCAGGGCTTTTAATGCAGAACTATTGTGTTCGATAGTATTAAATTATACAGGTGTAGTGTACTTGACACACTTCTGCATTACACACAATATCACAGCGAACTTTATTCAGTGGTGAAGCAAATTGTATCTCACCAAACCTGAAAAAAAAAAAAAAGATAAATAAATAAATCACACAGTCCACTGGATGAGCTTTGAGAGTTGTGTTGTTCTATTTCCAATGCCGCAACCCTGAAACACTTGCAGTACAAAATGTTTCCTACAGCTCTCGGAGGGATCACCCACAGAGAGAGCCCATCATGAGACCATTTTGGCATTCATGAGCATGATTGATGACACAGGGATGGAGGCAGCATTTGAGAAATCCCCTCTGCTGCGGGAAAAATGATGATTGTTTGGATTCTTCTTCCCTGATAGTATCCCCCCCTGCTTCTCAGTAGGACACGTTCACATTGCATTATGTAGCAGAGTGCAGCCTCAAATACTGTGGCTATATATACAAACTGAAACAATAACTGCTGATGAAAACTCCAATTATCTGCAGTTTTCTCACAAATATGGTGATGTTTGCGGGGTGAAATGTAAAGGCATGAACACACCATAAACCCTTCAAAAGCTGTGATCCCTCTCAGGACTTTACTCTCAGATCAATCTCCACGTGTGTGACTGACAGGAAGGTCAAAATAATTTGACAATACATCACAGCGATACTGACGTATGCTGCAGGGGCTAACAAAGTCACCTGGCCATTCCCTCTGCAGGCACTTCCATTTAGCCGTTTTTAATCCTCTCCATCCCATTACATGACAGTAGAAAACCTGTGCACATTACACGCTTCAGCAGAGATCATTTGCCTCGTTGTGCAGGCAGCCAAGGATCACATAAAATATCAGCAACGTTATTTCTGTCCCATCTCCATCTCCTGGCTGGGAGTAAACAGAGCTGGACGTCAAATGACTGCATGACGGAATATGACATGCTAAGAAGTTCCACAGAATGCAGCAGTCTGCTGTATGACTCACTTTCCATATCTTCCCATCTTATCTCAGACGGTGGGTGACCCGCTGAGTGGAAAGTGAGACAGAAGGGGCAAGACTGAGGGCAGGTCAGATCTTTAACCAGAGCAATGAAGAAATGGATTTAAAATTAGACTTTCAAGGCGACATTTTTAAGGCTTTAAAAAGTTAAAATTTATGAATTTGTTAGCTGTCAAATTAAATCGAAATATACTACATGAAGCATGCTGTTGCGAAGGAGATGCTCTGGGCATTTTTTTGACGCGTGAACACTCAAAAGACTTTTACAGCAGTCTGGAAGTTCATGCTCCCATGGTTCAAAATGTCTTCACCATGTTGCAGCTTACAGCCTCCAGCCTGGCCTGGTCAGCAGGCAGAAGCATCGCCTCAGTCTTGTGGAAGTACTGTATCAAGTGAGCCTTTAGGCTTTGGATCATAACAACATGTCTGTCAATAACACTGACTCAACTGCTGTCCTTCCACCTGACCTGGTTCCTTCTGTTTGACCAAACACAACAGCAAAACTTGGTGATATTAAGCTTTTCAATTTTAGCTCCCACAAAAACATGCCGTAGCTGTGGTAGAGCAATTCAAGTGGTGCTGAGCACACTATACCCTGCTTTTATTTCTCTATTATATTTGTAATGGTTGAACCATTACAAATATAATAGATCTGGGCAATATGAGTACCTCATATTGAAAAAGGCTCTCAATGAAAATAAATAAAATTAATTGATATAAATGTGATAAAGAATTTAACTGAAGTCTAATGTGATTATCATTAAACAGATAATGTAACTCAAAATGTATATACTGTATATAAACTGATAGGTTATAGCTATATATTTATATACATTTTTTATATATATATGATGTGACAGTCGAAATCTAGTGTTTTCTAACTAATTTGATGTCTAATATGGTATTTAATGGCATCTTATAGCCAAAGCAGCAAGAGCACATACATCTATCTGTCACTACAATTTGATGTTAACGGCTCTGCCGATCAGATAATGCTGATTTCAAAACATCAAACGGCAAAGAGCCGTCATTTTACATAAAAGTACAGTATAGAGAAGCAGTGAGAGCATCATTTACCGTATATAGGTTGTCCAGTAATATGAAGGTTGACATTTTTTCCCAAATCATCAGAGAGTTAGTAGAGTGTTATGGCAATAAGCTATAGCCTCCTGGAAGCTTTAAGAGCTGCTCTTCACTGAGTCCTACAAGGACCAACTAATCTACAAGACCTGGAATATTAACTCCAACCTAATGTCATGACTGAACATGCTCCCCATCTGCCACATGAATGCGCGTCAGTGCCACTTCCTAAACAGCGAATATTACAAACCTGCGACATGAAAGTAATGACAATGAAGGTCAAACAAATTTGTGATTGCAGTTTTTATGTTGTTTGGTAATCTTATGCTCCTTCTCGGCCACTGTGTTCCTCCAAGGAACGTCGTCTGGCATTGCCATCCCGGCACACAAGGCAATCACAGTCCAGACTGTTCTCGTTTGTGGTTCCCCGATGGCGGAACGAGCTACCAAATGTTATCAGAGCAGGGGCATCGCTCTCTGTCCTCAAGAATCTCGTGAAGACACATCTCTTCCGAGAGCACCTCCTCTTCTAACACCTCTAACACCCCAACATGCCTACCTACCACTTAATGTGCACTTTTGGTGCGCTTCTTTACCTGATCTCCTTGCACTGCCAAATGAGTGAATGTAATGTGATGTAATCTGTCAGTTAAACCCCCAAATCTAAAACAAGTTCACCATGTCCTTCATAGAGTGTTTAACAGTAATTCTACTACGTTTGTGCAGTTAAATGCAATTTAAAGATCGTGTACATTTACCTGATTTATCCAAAAAATAAACTATTAACCCCAAGCAACTACTATATTGTAAACAAACTCAATTTAAATAGCACCAAAGTGAGACAAAACTTAAAATCAGCTCAAAACTATATGAATTTCCACAGCTTAACACAGTGTAAATGGAAGATCTCCAAAGAGAACATGTACCGTATTTCTTCTTCAGATACTCGAACAAGTTTGGGCAGACACCCTTTCTTGATCAAAAGATGTTGTGCTTTTACATTAACCTTTAGATAAAGGGCATTTCCTCTTTTACTTTAGTCAAGACTTGGCTCAGCTCAAATGCTGTTTGCATGAGTGAAAGGAAATAAGTCGGAAGCCTGAAGGACATGCCCATCACGGAGCAAAGTTGCTGAGGTGTTGATAATGCGTTGTCTCTACAGCAGACATGTAAGGTTATGACTCATTCAAAGACCAGATCAAAACGCGTTTATTCAGGGTGACATCACTCAGAGATGAGAGAGATTGAATTTTTCCCTCATTTGGGAGATTAGTTGTGATGTCAGAGACCTGGATCCAAAGGATTTAATCAGTTCGTTATTCAACCCATCTCTGAACAGGTGTGCCGGCTATCAAATATGCAGCCTTTTACTTTTGCCAGATTTCCTGCTTTGTGGAAAGGATCATTGGCCCTGAGGCATAACAATAACGACCCGGAAAGATAACTCTGCTGGGGTAATAGGAAAAAAAAAAAAAACACCTATCCTTAATTACTTTTCTTTATACGTAGACATATTTAACTAAATAACAACTATGCGTGACTAGCAAAAATTGACTTTTATGTATTTATATCCTAATGGTGTACCTTTTAAGAATTTATTTCCTGGTATATTTAATATTATTGTAGTAAAGCATTGCTTTGACATTCTACATGGGTCATTTATATCAATATGATTTAAACTGCTAAAAAAAAAAAGAATTATCAACTACTTATTTAGATCCACTTACATATAAGTATTTTGAAAATTGTATTAAAAAAAACTGGCACTTAAGTGTCCATGCTCTGACAGTCAAAGTGGAATCCAACTAAACATCGATAAACTTGTATTATTTGCATGTATGATCTCTGTCCATTTTTTTACCTTTTACTGTCACAGGATCCAGGTGCAAATAGGCCTACGTATGCCATTCAATCAATAAGGTATTTGATTGAATTGCTCTGTAGGGTTGTGGCTGACATTATGTAGAGTGGTTATGGGCTACTAGTGAAGCACTGCCAGAGCCAGCAGCCCCCCTTCACCGTGTCACCCCATTTTTTCGCAGGAATCGGAGTTAATCCACATAGTTGACCATTCGTTACCTCTGCTTGCTTAGCACCGTCGGAGACCTCTGCTGGACACCCTGAGACTGGCCTTACCACAGCTGCCTGCGGGCCTGTTTCCACGTTCAGTACCGATGGCCGGCTGATATTGCAGCATATGTTTATGGCAGCGTGAATGCACAAACACTACACCTCACATAAACGGCGAGGTCCGGTGCTGTGTGTTCGGGCGTTTTCAGTTACCGGTGTGCTGATCACACCGGGCCTGACACTTTCACTGGCGCAAATTGTGGGATGCGGGAGGCTGCTCCAGCTGTTGGTCACTATCCTATCCGGTCAACTGGGTCTATTTTGGCGACCAAGCATGTCCCTTGTGTGCAGCTTAAAACTTTGGTCAGTGAGACTCGCAGCAACTTAGTGAGTGACAGGTGGTTGGGATGGTGGTGGAGGATTGATGCAGTCGCAGGCTACCCCTGCAGCGTTCGGACCGCTTCACAGACCTGTTTTGCACCATAAATGAGTTGCAGTGGGATGGATTGGGTTGTTTTTTTTTTTTAACTTTTTCCAACCACAGCTAAACATTCACACGCCTACAGATGTGTTTATTTTTTTTACGAAAGCCCTTGTTTATTCACGAGGCACATTATAACGCTGCATTAGGCAGGTCGTGAGCCTAATTGACGGGTGGCGCTCAGTCCAACCTTACCTGGGATCTCCTGAAGAGGAACATGTGCGAAGCTGAAACCTTTCCCGACACAAGCCTCCCTCACCTCGCTGCAATTCCGTGCCTTAAAATCTGCTCTTGCCGCAACCGACAGCACGGAAAAAGTGCAAATGATGGTCTCTAGTCTGAGCATTGTTCACTTCTGTGAAGATCCTTATTGTTTAAGGTTGTCTGCAGTAGGCTATCCCGCTTGCTGGGGGAAAAAAAAAAAAAAAACTCCCCTGCAGTAGATCCGCAGGTACTTAATAAGTGGATGTTTTATGGTTGCAACTAAACTATTAGTGTCTACCAACACATTCCCCAAAGCTAAACAGGGCTCCGGTTAAAAGTCCTCCGGCGTCGCAGAGAAGAGGAACTGCGCGTATGGAGGTGCCACATGAATCCACGCGGCGCGTTCTCCCGGCGTGTTGACTCAACTTCGCTGAGCACACGAAGCCCCTGGTTGCTGCGTTGGAGTGGAAATGCTGTGTAGAGGGGAGCCCTCTGTGTTCAGATCAGATGCACCGGCAAGGCAGTGGCTCCGTACAAAATATGGAGTGGAGTGGAATCCGGCCTCATCTATCTCAAGGGGGGGGGGGGGGCAGGTCGGCACATACCACCGGTAATGTAGTAGAAATAAATAAATCAGAGACAAAAGTAGGCTATATAAAGGTAGGCTAGAAAGACATTGATGATCAACAATGGGATATGATAAAATATCAGTCAGGGTTTGAAAGAAGTAGTTTTCATGAAGTTTCATCCGCTAAGATACACATCACCAGGCAGTACTGCTTTAGACACCCTTTTACAGTAAATCTCATTGACCCTACAGGAATTTGGGGATATTAATGATAAGGTACCTGTACAATACGTATCGCTACTATCAGTTCTCATGGGTATATTTTAGAGCTCTAAGAGAATATTTGTGTATTGTGAAATGTGGTTTATTCCAGTTCAATTTCTTTATTTATTTGATTATAATTATTGATATTTATAAATATGATTTAAAATACTTAACTAGCCTTTATTTGGCCCATTCTATGATGATGTTCCAGTGATTTTACGAATCCAGAAAATGTAAATGTTTTCCCCATTCATCTGACACCAAATAGAAACCCCAGTAGCACTGTATCAAATTGTGTTAAATAGAGGATGTATAGGATGTGACGAAGACCAGAAGGCAAGCTTTCGTGGCTTTATTGATTTTGGAACAGCTTGATCCTGGGGTAGATCAACAGTGGATTAACATGGCTGCCATCACTGTGCAAAGAATTCCTATTGGTATGGGATACCACATTTTGGAAGGTACTTTAAAGTGACATTGGATTGCTTCAGAGAGTGATGCTGCACTGGAAGACTTTGGATTAGATGTCTAAATCCATGGGTGCAGCTTTAGAGTGGAATAGTGGGACAGGTTCTCCTTTTTGAGGTGAAAGAGTCTCCATTCCCCTTTCATGAGGTCACACTGGATTACCCTCAGGAAAGACAGTCATTATTATAAAAATATATTATGTACACGTTGCTTTAAGATTCGATATGTTCGCTGACAGGTCACAGCGGAAGTGTTGTATCTCCCTGATACCGTCACAGGTGGCCATCACAGATTAAAAAAACCTTGTTGGTCGTAGGTCTTCAGCACTTCAAAAGGGGACTACAGTTTGACAGAAAAACAAATAAATCTCACACCAAACTTACACTCCCATGTGTCTCTGTCTCCGACTCAGATGATTGCAGCATATGTGGCCTTGTGAATGATGTACTTGGAGACACAGAATAAATAAATAAATAAACTTCTCAAAACACAAATGTTAACATTATCTGAAGTACAAATGTAGTCTCTAGAATATGACATTGAACTAAAGGATGATAGAAACAGTGGTTAGTCTTATAGCCATCCCACAGCTCCCTTCATCAATTCTCCGCTCTACTTTTATACGGAGACTTTTTGACCTGGAGATGTCACAGTTAATTAATGTGTGCAACTTTGAAACACAGGGGGCAGTTTCATCCAAATGAACATATTTAATACATTGAAAACTTCATTTCATGGGAAATTTTCAGCTAAGATAGCTGTCAAGTTGCCTTACTAGACTATAAAGCACTGCAGGAATGGTTTCTGTACGTATGCACGTGTGTGAGGGCGTATGGACGGCCTTCAGTGCTGCCTGTGCACGCCATTTGAAATATATGTATTCTCTTTTTTGTCTTTTTCTCCAGCAATTTACTCCAGCTCTTTTGAGATTCCCAGGTGCTCCCAGACCAGCTAGAGATCTAGTCCCTCCTATGTTTTCTAAGTTTATCTTCGGGTCTCCTTCCAGCTGGCCAGACCCAGAACTACTCCAAAGGAAGGTCTAAAAAATAGTCAGTCTCAAACTCAAGCGCAGTTAAAAGACAGGAGACTGAGGTTGCATTAAAAATGCAGTTTTACTATCTTGGCAAAACCACGAATGCTGATTGGAAAAAAAGCAAACGCTGCAGCCATCAAGGTGACTAAACTGTAACTTTGGCAACTGTCACACTAACACTGCAAAAAGCAACAAACTGAACTTGGATAAAAAAATGTCTGAGCTGTCACTCTAACAGTACTTATCAGGTCAAGGCACAGTAAGAACAGCTCCTCAAATCTCAGCAACCGTGAAAAATAACACATATAACCACATAAACAGGCAAATTCAGTGATGAAACAACGGCTCAGTGATTGTCCTGTAACTTCCTGCCGGCAGTTGCCATTACACCTGGCAAAAACTAGCCTGAGCACCTGGAACAGTTCAATTGCAACTGACCCCAACCTTATGTGATCAGCACCCTGGAGAGCTCCACATCCTCACCTGGTGCCTGAACTACCTCATCTGATTTCTTCTGATATGTAGAGGCAATTGCACAGCAGTGACATCCTCTGAGACAACTGAAATTTCCACCATATCTCAGAATGAGACCAACCAACTGCGAGACCTCCTCTCTGGCTGCTTGCATTTGCAATCTCACTCTTTTGATACTCAGCCAAAGCTTGTGTTTATAAGTGGGGATCGTTAGCATGAGAAACCATTGAATCAAGGGGTTTTGCGGCTGCCTCCACATGGTCCAACTTATGTCTCTGCAGTTGAGAGCCCTGCCTGTTAAATGCTCAGGATGAGTCAGCTGATGATCATGTCAGATAATGTTGGTAGGGGATGATGGTGATGTTGTCTTAACCATTGACAACTGGGTGGGATGATGATGTCCAGATGTACACCAAGTTACATGTTGTGCTGATGTACCTTGCTTTATGGGAGCTTGTCTGGGACGGGGGGGGTTGGCATGTGTTTTACACACTTCTGTGATCTGCTTTATGTGTTTTACTATGTTTTATACTGTGTGTATAGCGTTTCACCTGGCTGCAAGACAAATCTCCCCTTGGGGAAAATAAAATTGAAATTGCCCTTTTCTACCTCAGCCTGTAAGATGTTCCATAGGTCTGTGAACTGACTTATTGTAATTCTGTTTATTCTTATAGCAGTCAAACAGTTTTGTCTATGTTACAGCTCATCTGCAGTTGGCTAGATAAGAAGAGTAAAACAAATCATGGTAAATCATAAATCAGTCAGTGGTGATCAGCTAAGTTAAGAGTGGAACAAAAAGGTTTGGAGTGGAGAAATAGACAATGGGTCTTTCATCAGAAAAGCTCCGAGGGATTTATGTTTTTTGGTAGAAATTGAAAATTGATTTGTTGAAAGCTGATAAACTGAACTTCAAACCCAGATGACCTCATTTCTGCCCTTCCTCTGAGTCACGACAACAGACACAAGAAAATAACTGAATATTTGAATATTAGTCAACGTGTTCTCCCTGACTGGCATCCTGATGGGCTTTGATTTCACCCCTCTAACCACTGAATGTCTGTACCTGGGGCAGCTATGCACTCCTCATATGGGAGAAAAAAATCCACGTTTATTCGTGGCAGCAACCGGGGTGTCAGAATTAGAGGAGCGGAGAGACCCAGAGTGGACACCATGATGTAATGAAACCAGACTCATTGTTGTTGTTTGACACTGTGTCCACAAATATCATAAATAAGAAAGAGTGTAAAGCACATGCTTGTATGCATCTCATATTATGTACTGTATGTGGCAAGCGTAGAACATGCTTACTGCCAAGAATTTGAATACAGCTATCTCTCTCATTGTATGGGGACTACTTTACTCCTGGCAATTACCACAATATACATCTACAGTATGCCTTCACCAAATCCTTAATACATGTAGAAAGGCAGTATATCCTTGTGATCCTTGTGAGAAGCACAGAACTAATTTCATGCACCTCTGGCATAGGCTTTTCCAGAAAGGCTGTGTAGTGTTTGTGTAGTTCTTGAAGTCTAGCGTTCCCAAATCTTCTCAAGGCTGAAGAGACATGTCAGTTGCTACAACCCCAAAATGTTTTGTTAAGGCCTTTAAAATAAAAATAAAAAAGTTTAGTGGAGTGGAATCCGGCTTGAACTTAGTCAAAATTCCACCATCAAATCAGCCAGAAGGTCCAATAAATATGTTCTCAGATCTGATAAAATTAAAAAAAAAAAGAACAACTGACATGCAGTCTACATGGCTCTGGAACCATGTACAGTGTGGACAGTTTTAACATGCTGTTTTCCATGAGTCAGACAATAGAGCAAATCACATCTTCACAAGCACATCCAGTCTCCAGTCTGTAGCCTGTACCTCATGAAGTATATATTTGTCTTCGGTCAGTGTGCCAAATCTGTTAGTCTTCAACACTTGTAATATTTACTAAGATTTGGGGGAATTTTCACTGGATGTGACTGCTGACTAGATATCTTGTCACTGATAATAACACTCTTATTATCTAATTGTTACTGTAGATAGCTGCGTTTTTTTTTTTATAGGTGTATTCAAAGGAGACAAGCCATATTGTCTTTGTTTTCTATTTTTAATTTAGCCACTGTTAATCACAATGTCTGTGTCCCAGGAGGGTTAAGCCTACAGTATTTATATCTCAGCTATAGACACTTGAAGTATTATAGATTCCTGTAATTTTTTTCTTTGTTGATTTTGTTCCCCCCTTTTAATCCTTGCCATTGCTATTGTCAAAATAATTTAAAATAATTTGATCCATGGTGTTGATGGATGTAAACAACCAACCTGCAAATACCTCAAGGACCAGCAGCCTTGTTTACATGCAGATAATAAAACAATTATCAGTAAAAGTAATCAGATCAAAGCATTAGTCCAGTTAAGATGTTTATATGGTTACTCATGGGACTGTTCCATCAGTAATCCTGGATTCATGCTATTGTGAATTGTCTAGTTAATGGCTGAAAGCTTCCACTTCATGTTACATTTCAAAGTCAGAGTTTCTGGTCAGTTTTTAATTTCATGTCATCTTCACGTCAAGGTGCTACTAAAGTAGGCTATAATCTGTGGCTATTACCTATTACATTTTCCTGAGATAAAGCAGTGTTTTAGCTATTTATTTCACAGACACCTCAGAAAAGAGCATGTACGGAGACGGTTTCCCAGAAAAAGGCCTACAGCTCAGCAATGTGGCTGAAAGCACGAGAAGTTTGCTCATAGCCCAGTAAGTTGGGGGAAAAAAATATGGGCATAGTAATATTTGGTGACATGGTTTGCTGTGATATGTTTCTAATACACAGAAAGCGTTACTGCAATATGATCTGTTGTGATACTGACGTGATACTGACGCAGAGTGGTTCACTTCTTTTCCTCAGACAGTCAGCCTTTTGCCAGTTTATCACTGTATCACATTGACATTGAAATAAACGATTACGTGTTCCTTTAAAAGTTTATTTTCGATTTTGGTGATAACCTGTATATGCATAAATCACACTTACTATTGTGCAGGCTTGGTTCTGTTTACCATTCATACATTCAGCTTACTTTGGATGTTAAAATACGTACTCATCGCTCTGACGTGTTAACTGGATTGACCTCAATGAAAATACAATATGGAGGATGGTGCATACATTCCTTTTCATCTTCAAAGTCACTCTCTGTGAAATGCTTTCTCCTATTTCTACCAGTTATCTTGCCAGATCGTTCGGACGGATAAACATCAGTGTCCACAGAATCAGTTCTGAACTCAGCAAAACTGCCTTTTCAAGCAACACACCCTGGCCTTGGAATAATCTCACAAACTTCTTTTAAAACTGCTGCAATCCAAACTCACACCACTGTCAAAAAATGTTTAATGAATAATGTAATAGTTTAAAATTGGCAAATAGTTCCTTTCATGCCAGGCCTCGCTTGAGATAAAGAGATAATGTATCCCAGGAGATATTCTGGTGACACTGAGACAATTCATATGTGATGAAAGAGAAGAGAGAGCTAAGCAATAAACATCTGTAGTCATAAACAATTACAAACATTAATGATCTCCAACCAAAAGTTTTTGTATCTTGTAATGAACTGCACAAACCTCCCTAAACACACCATCTGGAGTACCATAAACAGCAAATTTTAAACAAATATACTTTTAAAAAATAAAAATCTGTCTTGTTTTTATTTCCACTCCGAAGCACCTCAAGTGAAATTGAAATCCTTCCTGAGAGAAGTAGTCTGTATCAGTCTATACATTCAGCAAATGTGCGTTCATTCACATTCCTCTGAGATGTGAAAACACACAAGTTTGCAGGAGCAGTCTGGAGCTGTGGGGAGACATACAGTAACATCTCCCGCTGAACTGAACAGATGCTCAGAGGACAGCAACTTTTAATCCACTTCCAGTGAGACGATCCGCCGTGTTTCAGCAGAGCTGGGAGGCAAAAGATCCACCAAGAAAAGAATCAACAAACACTACCTTCTAAATAAAATTGCGATCAAAATCTTAAGACTGTTCTTGACTTAAAGGGGTTACCTAGTCACCAAACCCTTGACTGTACGCGCCACTCCCAAACCTGCACTGGAAGTGGGCACCGGTGTCTTTACTCGAGGTTAGGTTCACTTGGTTTTATTAAAGCACTTGTAGAGCTATTCTTGAATTGCTCTTGTACGGACCTCCACCTGAGACCACTTCGCCTTGGGTTACAGGAACATGAGGCTCATGTTAACAGGACTCCACCATAATAAGACTGGAATTTCAGGAGGAAAATGGGACACAAATAAAATCAGTTTGACCCAGTCATCTCTACTTACTCTAACCCAACCGTATGTCTAAACTGCAAAAAATGAAACATGCCATCATTACTCTCAATAACACATAGCAAATTGATCCTTTTTTCAGAAGAAAATGAAAACCATACCAAGCAGAACTAGAAAAGGCTTAATTTTCTGAGGAAATTTTACATTACAATTTAAATTTACTGTAATTTTGCTGCGTAAGGGTTTGAAACAGATGAAATACCGAAACATTTAAAAGTTCAGTCAAAATACTAAAACTAAAAGAAGCTCAAACAGCAGTTGACACTGAAGTGCTGAGATAATTTTCAGTTTAAGTGTGTCAATTTATGCACAAGTGCTGAGTGAAGTCGTGAAAGTGTTTGAATTGTCATTTGAGGAGTAAGAGATGAAAGCGGTGGAAATCTTTTGTTGACATGTAACCACTGAAAGCAGCTGAAGTGTTGTTTGAAGAGTAAAAGATCAGAAGCAGGTGAAATGTCAGTTACCGTGTAAGTGGTAATAGTTGAAATTTCAACTGAGGATGTTGGAAGGAAGCGTCAACTGAAATGTGAGCGGTTAAAGCAGTTGAAGTTTCAGAGAAAGTGGAATTGATGAAAGTGCAATGAATTTCATTTAAAGGGACTTTACTTGTGTGTTTCCATTTCAGCCTGGCCTCCAACTTAAACAACCATATAGGGAAGGCGTACCAGACCTTGGTCGTCATGGTAATAATAATAAACACACAGTTAAGGTCGTGAAATGGTCAGGAAAAGATTGTGGTTTGGGTTAAAATAAGTACTTCCTGAAGGTTAGAGGACCTTCGTCGTCATGCAATAAACAAGCAGCTAAGGTTGTGGAATGATTAAGGATAAAAGAAACAACACTGGCAATCGGTTTCGCACTAGAAATGAACAGCGTTAGGTGAAGTTAGGTGACATAGCTCTATATACTAAATCATCCAGCTTCCTCTTTTGCTCCCGTCGTAATTACTACGGCTGCTAGAGGTCACCTAAAAGTAAAACGTTGATCGACATAAGCTCCTGGCACAGATGGGGCTCGTCTCTTCCACTTTGAGATACTTTATACTTGTACTCCAATACATTTCAGAGGGAAATATTGTACTTTTTACTCCTCTACATTTGTTTAACAGCTATAGTTGCTAGTTTCTTTTCAGATCATCCCACCCATTTAACTTGTGACCATATTATTTATATAATATTATATTGCAATGTCAGTTTAAACAGTACTCCTGTTGGGATGACATGATTCATCAAAAACTGAAAACTAAAACATCTCACTTATACGCATTTTTTAAACTGCAGATTATAATTATGTTTACACAAAGCTAATTGCCGTCACCTGGAATCAAGTTGAGTGATTCTAATTAAATCAGCTTTAACTACAAATTAACAAAGGGGTTTCTTTATTGCATACTTTACTGTGCAGACATAAGCAAGAGTATTCATCTTGTATTGTCAAGCATCACCACTGTAATGTTTATGATCTCATATCCGGAAGGTTCAGATTAGGACACATTCAACTATTTTACAGACCTTAATTATACTCTGGAAAAAACATAGTAACCCCCTTTTTTGGAGCTTGGTGGTAACACGAACCTTTAATCTTGTCAAAATTATGTAAGAACACTTCCTAAATCAAGCATCTTAAAAAAGTCACAAAACCTACAGAGCCTAGCACAGAGCAGAAACTACTGTAAAGCATGATGGTATTAGCAGTGCATATACTCCGCTGATGAATATGAAAACCACAGGGTGTCATCATTGATAAAAGGTATCACGTGTTACGCTGCCCTCATTCATGGCTTACCCAGTGCTAAATGAAAGAGACATCTGAGGCAGTTATAATCCATACCCGAAAGATATATATTTTAATTAAGGTCTGTAGTAATGCAAATTCACCCATCTTTGCTAAATCTTTCAATACCTTCAGGACTGGAATCAAACTGCTTTACAAGTTCTTGTCCTTTTTACTCCATAATACCATTGTAGTACACATAATGCTTCAGAGGCACATTAAGTATTTCTTATATGGAGACATGCACAATTTGGTACAAGTGTGACATTTGTGCACTGTAATGAGATTGATTAATTTCCAGAGTCAATTATTTTAATTACTACAACACCTTACAGGTACATGCAAAGTGTGAAAATAAAGGCATGCGCGATAAAATTGCGTGTCTCTGACAGCATCAGCGCTCCTCTATCGATGCGGTTCACCAATGAAGTTCCTGAAAAGTATGGCCAGAGAGGTCGCACACATTCTCCAAGAGCCTGAGGCAGGGGGAGACTGAATACATTTTCATTATTCATTCTTTGTCATCTCAGCAATTGTTCATTGCATTAGAAACAAACATGTCTTGGGGGCATGTCTTGGGCTGACTATGAGAAATGAATCCATTATATAATGAAGAATGATCAACAGTTACAGTATGGAAATACAGCAAACAACAAAACAGATTTTCCCCATGATAAATCCTGCGTCTGCTATAGTCAACTGCAGCACAGCCCTGTAGCCACACCAAAATGTACAGTAGTTTGAAAATCTCAAAAGCAAAAATAAAAACATTTGAACAACACACCTACAAAATTCACAGGTTTTAATCATTATCATTTCTGATTTTGTCCAAAGCAAAGCCTGAACTCTTTCCTCCCTGGGGCCCAGTGAAAATTAATTAGCATTCTGGTAACATTGGATTGCAGTCTAAACTGAATGTGAACCACCCTGAGAAGAGGAATTTCACCTGAGAGAACCTGCAAACACTAGCAAACAGCCCGGGTAAAGCAATAAAGCCTGGTAGATTAGCACAGAGAGATAAGTGTGGTGTCATTAAACCCGGCCATTTCAATGATTTATCTTTGGTCTGACGGCCTTGGCTGCTCCAGTCTAGTCTGGACTCTGGTAGTGGCGTTTAAGGACCGCGGTTTGACTCAAGTACAAATACTTAGCTGGCCATAATCAAGAACTGTCAGTTAAGGTGCTGTAGATTTTGCAAATATCAGAAGGCTGACTACTAAGACATGTGTCCATAATTAAATTTAATGATGGGTAAATAAATTCTCCCTAATTTCGTCCTAGTGATTTGTACATGCAAGACACTGACGCAGTATTGTGCTTGGAGTTATCCAGAGGCTGCAGAGGCACTGGGCAAGTGTATTCCAGACAACAAAGCAACAAAAAACTACCAATGAAATCAGCCATTCATACAGTAAGTGACATTATATTAACTTGTTTTTTTTTTACCTTCCATTTTACTGCCTGCAATTTATGCTACACCCCATTTCCTGGGATTGCATGTGAGTTAAAAGTCACTCGCTCTCAACTGGCAACTTGTTATTTTATATCTGCATTTGGATCTTCATGGGATTTTTTCATTCTACTGATGTTCAGCAAGACAGATTTAATATGCAGTGCAATCCTTCAAGCTTTGCCCCCTTCCTCCTCCCAGGGCATCTAATGCAGCATAATGAATCAGTGGCAGATACTCTTAGATAAAGCCTGTGTCAACGTCAGTGGTATGGATCCATGAAACTTACATAAATGATCCAAAACATGCCGTGCATTTGTATAGTATTGTGGTGCTTGTTCTAAATGTCAGATTAATTTTTAAAGACATGTTCTGAACTAGTTAATGTCAATTGCTCAGAGCAACTCAAATGAATGCCACATAACATGTCTAAGGTGGTGGTTTTTTGTAACTCTATAGCCATATACGAATGTCAAAATGATTAACGCAACCTAAAATCAGCAGGCTTCAAGGCAAGATTAGGCTTATCCTTCTTTTCTTAATCATACTCATTCATCTGGTCATAATTGCCTTATATTATGCAGTAAGTGCCTTACGTTCTTAAGAACTGAGTGTAAAGCAACTTGTCTGTTAAAGGAAGCATACACCCAAATTACACATAAAAGTTATAGTTTTGGTTACGCCATTGTGTACTAAGATGGAACTGTTATTTTTAATAGGCTTTATGGCGTTTCCCCAAAAGACCGTTTTTCACCACGAATAAAAAAAATACTCAGACTGTCAGAACTTACAACAACAAATATTTCCAACAAACCACGCCACCTTTGCTTTAAATACCCTGCATTAATGCATAATATTGATTAGTTGATAAGAAAATTTGCTCACTGATCTCAGCTAATGTTTTTGTTGATTTAAAGAGGCAGATCAATAAATGATAGTCTGGGTATTAGTGTGTGTATTTGCGCCCTGTCCTTCCTACTGACATCAATTGTTAAAATCCAGTGTAATGTTCCAATAAGCAGTCAAATATGATGCAGTCTGATTTTTTTTTAATGAAAATACACTCATAATCGAATGTCCTTTAAAAAATTCTTTAGTTTAATTTGATTTGGTCTTTAAAAAAAATATTTCTAATGATTGAAAAAAAGACATTGAATTTTTTCTCATTAGAGTTTAGATGTAAAAAACTGACATTGGATCCTGAACTGTTTAAAAATCATCCAACAACTGTGATCCAAAACTAAAGCAGTCTGGTTATGATGTCTATTGTGCCACTAAAGTTTCATTTTTTCCTAAATGTCTAGAACCGGGTCCGCACATCGCCCAGTCGACCCACATGAACTCGAAGCAACATTTGCCTGGTTACTCCAGTTTTTCATTCAGTGCAGCGGACTGACATTCATCATGACTGTGCTGTCATGAGCAGGAGCAGGATGGATCGATACAACCCAATTAGAAACAGAGTATCTCTCGTATCTAAGGCCTACTCCGATCTTAGGAATCTGACTACAAGACAATACGTTAATATAGAACCCAGTTGTTCTAGTGATAGCGGTATCCCATCCTTTGACACTCTTCCAACGCCCTCTGCCAGAATACCAACAGCCTTTCATTGTTATAGCCCTCATGCAATCAATTTCAATCTAAGGCTAGTGGTCAATCACTCTCCTGTGGTGGACACACAGAGCCTGCAGATGAGTGTGTGAGGAAATAAAGCCCCTGCAGTCCGACGCCTCTCTGCCGTCTGCGGTCTGTTGTGCTGGGCTGAGCAGACTATGGCACAGGGGGTTGTAAACAACACAGCTGGGACAAACAAACCAAATCCTGACACTCCTTGGCTCCTCTCTCTTTTAATCCTTCGCTAGCTCTGTATCTGCCAGAAACCATAATGATTTGGACTATTGGGGTGCCTGGAGGATGTTCAGAAAATATATTGCAAGTAAATTACCTGTGGGAATCAGTAAGACACAACACACCTGATGGCTTATAAACACAGATAAGACAAGATGGATTGGAATAGAGAAGGAGCAACAAGATCCAAACTGTGCTGTTATGGAAATATCCAAGTTAGTGCACTGACAGCATGTGCTTCAAGTGTTTACCAGTTTCTTGAATCCCAGGTTGCTAACAGTGCTAACTGGGCAAATGTCTTTTGTTAGGAAGAATGTGATTGCATCTGTTATTTCTTTATGTCTTTGAGAGCCGGAGGGGTGAGTGGGTGGGGGGGGTTGCATTATAAAGAGTGTCATTAATCAGTGACTGTGTTGCAGTGGAATAAATGGAATAAGGGCGCTTTACTTTTCATGTTTTTTGTTCATTTATTGTTTGGTTATAGACCACTTTGTGATTGAATTTCAGATCATTAAACAAATTTGTCATGTTGCCGTATGGTGCAGTCACCACTGTGTAACGAATCTTTCACAGCATCTGTTGTTGCTCCTCATTGGACTCCTTGAAATCAAAGTGTTTCGAAGCAGCTGAATTGGTTTTAACTTTCTTGTTGACCACGGTCTCTCTCTCTGCCATCTTGGCTCGAGCTGAACTAAAGCTGCCACAGCCTGGCTGAGAGGGAGTTTGGGCTTTCAGGGAGGGGCGGAATTGCACCACTGTAATGGAAAGGGGTGCGCTGGATTTATAACACGAGACAAAATGAGAGCCTCACTGTTAAACGGAATGCGGCACAATAATCGTTTTATCTCGATTATCATGTCTCATAATCGTTGGAAGCCAAAATCATAATTGAAAATAAAACTCGATCAATCGCCCAGCCCTAATAGATGACCATGACATTTATGATCCCCAGAGGACAAATCTTACTGATTTCGGTGATCCCCTGACCTTTCCTCTAGCGCCACCATGAGGTTGATATTTTAGGTTTTGAATGAAATATTTAATAACAGTTGAATGGATTGCCAATAACAAGTTTATGACTCGTGAACCTAAAGGTCTTCTGGTCAAAATTTCAATTTGTCCAACACTTTGCTTTTTTTTTGACTAAATACTTGCAAAACATACGTCATTCCCATCAGCCTCAGCTGTGCGTTGTGTTTAGTTTGTTGGCATGCTCTGCTAAACTGTGATCATGGTAAAGATGACATCTGCTTAACATCAGCATATTAGCATTGTTGCGCTTAGCATGCTGACATCGGCATTAAGCTCAAAGTGCCACTGTGCCAAGCACTTGCTTGGCTGTAGGCCCTTTACGCCTGTAGGGTTAGGGCCGGGGGCCGGTTTCATCTAAACCGGGTTGGAAAAATGAGAGAAGCCGCCCAGGCCACACTGCTTATCTCACCTGTGCCTGACTGAGGCACAGGATTAAAGGAGAACGTGGAGGCTACAGGTATACAATATAGTCACAGCAGAAACCCGATACAGGTTGTATTTAAATTATGTCAGTGAGTTAACAGAACATTAGGTGAAGGGCAGTAGGTGAATCTCTCCCTCTCTCTCTCTCCTCTCCTCTCTCTCTCTCCCTGAGGGTAAACAAAATCACATGACTACTTTTCTGGTTAAGACTCTTCGCTTTTCGGGCCACTAATCAACGACGGATGATTATGATTATCCATGGCCGTTATCAAAGGCAAGCAACAGCTGGCAGTAGCAGCTCCACAGCAGCGCCGCCGGCGGTGTGGACACACACACACACACACACACACGTGCGAGCAGCAGCAGTTCAGCGAGGTAGCTGTCACGCACAGGTGAGGTAGGTGGCGTGTACGATGTATACGTCAAATGAAAGCACGTGCTTCGGTATCAGAGTGAAATTCAGTTCCTAAAATACATTTACATTTTCAAAGCCTTTTCACCAGGGACATCCTCGCTGTGTCAAGACGACAGCATCTCCCGTTCTTTTGCAAGAAATGTCAGGAAAAATATCGTCGTCTCCATTTCTGTGACAAAACATCGGCCACCAGAGAAAGCTTAATTGGATATTTCACAGATGCACCAGCAAGAGAATTTGGATGCGCTGCTCTAACCCGGGCACTGCACCAAAGTGCTTTGGGACACCTCTCAAGATAAACACAATTAACACAAAATAGTTTCAGTGCCCAGTGTTCATCCAACTACAGATTTTGGATTTAATTAACGTTGTTGGTGTTCCCAGTTTATGTACCGAGAAAAGTTCGCCTTGCTGTATAAATTGCGCACATTTATTTTTAGATGCCGACCGTACAGTTATCAATTAACCCATATTTTACATATATTTTTGATCTTAGTTTCACTTTTCTTTCGTAATCTATGTGCACGTTGCGACATCAAAGTGGGATATGTCTGCATCACTCCTGGGCATGTCACGTGTTGAGGTTGGGTGTAACAGCTAGATAATAATCTGATTTTATGTGTGCCTGCAACAGATTAATAACTAGTCAAAAATTTCATAGGGTATTTAATTGATACACATGAACATTTCTTGGTTTCAGGTGGAAAACGTTCTATCTGACACGCCCTGAAAACAAATCAAAAAGCTGAGAACAAGTCCAGAGGGGCTGTGAATCTTCTTCTGATTAAAGTGAATTTCCATCAAGGAAGTGACACGCTCTGAGAGTTCAACACTACCAGTATGCAAGGGTCCTGGCACCTTGGGGACCCCGAGTCTAATTTGCTTCAAACCTAAAAGGCAGATAATAGTGCTGATCTGACAGGCAGCCAATTCCCAGCTTCCCTCATCAAGAATACATTCAATTTCAGACATCAAACTGCTTGCAACAAAAATGAAAAAAAAAACCCTTTGAATGAATGAAACTTGAATGTGGGGGCAAAACCTTAAGGAATCCTTGATAAACTTGACAAGTTTGAAACACTATCAGCCTCGATGTGCTGAGCCTATGTATGGTCCAACATTTTAATTAGATAGAAAATGCAGAGAATATTTCTTTGTCTTCATAGAAAATTAATTTCATAGGATGATGCTTCATTTGAAAGTTGCAAACTTGCTCAGACCTGGATATAAAGCATGCACAGTACAATTAATGTATGGGGAAGATTAGGCAACTAATCCACTTGGTCAAGGTGGTATCGCTTATTAAAAAGTCAAAGGTGACTTTATCTGACATTCATATCCTTTGCAAATTAGTTGTAAATGGACACAACTGGCAAGAGAGATGGTTGAATTATTCCATGCTGCAGGTGAAATCAATGCTGGCCCAATCAAAAACCGAAAATGATGTAACTCAAAGGGCAAGAAGATAATGGAATTAAAACGTAATGGTACATTAATCGACTTCTATCTGTAGCCAAGATATTGCTTCAGCAATTGACAGATTTATGGCAGTTTACAGTGGCCTGTAACTGAAATAAATAAGCCACCTAGTAAACTAGCTAAATAAAGAAGCGAATTAACGGATCAGAGCAGAGATCTCATGAGGAAACCATGTGCACCTTAATGAAAATTTATTCTGATATCATGCTTGGCTGTTTTGGAAAGTGAGGTTTGAAGCCATGAGCGTCAGCATCTATTAAAGGTCATTTGGTGCTATGAAGCAGGAATAACCGTACGCATCATGTCCTTAACTTGAGATTGTACTGGAAGCTTGGTTAAGGGGCTGGTACAGCCATGTCTACATTATTGCATAGAGATGAGCATATGTGTCATTTGGCAGCATAAAACCTGGTTTTGTGATAGGTCTGAAAGCTCTTGCACTCAGCCCTGCCCCCTCCTTCCTCCCCGTGGCCTTGGTACCTCACCTACAAACACTGCACATCAGTGAGAATATAATAGAGCAGCGTTGGTGTTTGGTAGGCGGATAGTGGCCATTGAGAGGTAATATGTTTGGAGTTTATTTTAAGTATGATAAATGATTTGGTTAAGTTGTTTAGTAATATTTTTAATCTATTGTAACAGGGGATAAGAGTAGTAATCATTTGGACATGACACACGACTTATGAGGTATTTATTCTTGTTTTTAAATTGTGATGGATTTGGGTTTTGTTTTTTTTTAAATTTCCTTTAGTACATCGGTTTGAGAATAGCAGAGGCCCGTTCTGCATCAACAACGGCTAATCTTAACTATCTATCTACTGCAATGAGGTAAATTATCAAAAGGTCTGTTTGTGAGCTTTCCATGGAGTGTGTTTGGCCTCAAGTTAACATTACTTGTTGTTATTTTTGGACTTTTCACCGCAACTTGGCTCGTAGCCAAATTTTTGTAAATTTTCATTATAGAGTGTTAGTTTGCAAGTGTGTCACAGTTTCCATTTGAGGTAACCACAAGGTCCAACTGGATTTTATGTTTTTTTTAAGATTATTTATCATTTTATGTAATTCTAGCGCTGGCCAGTACTAACTTGTTGGCACCCTGTTTAGGATTTGTTAACACTTTAGATTACAACCCACAATACCTGCTATACAGGGTCTCAATAAAATACTTATTGGGTGCCTATACCAAGGCAAATATGTAAGTAGACAAGAAGAAGAGAAGAGGTTAGGGAATAGCAGGGGGTGACAACTTTGCGTTTGAGAGTGATAAATTACACTGTAAATATGTATATTTTTAATTACTCAATACCCTTGTAATAATTAAAGGGTAAAGTAATATTATTACAGGGTAACAAGGAAGAAAAATGAAAAAACGGAAGAACAGTGTTGATATTGCAATGAGCCTCTTTATGGTATAATTTATTCTATTTTATTCTTCACTGTAATTATAGTGATATCACAGGGTATGAAGACAGTAAAATAAAGCAGTCTGTTGTTTACCCCTTTTTAAAGTAGTTAGGATTTTAACGATTGCAATTAAGGGTGTTGTTATATAGCCTGGTTTAGCAATACATTTGCCCATCCTTAACTGAAATCACATCTCTGTTTTCATTTAAAACTAACTTGGTTTCTGTGAGCCTTTTACTCAGTTTCAGGGAGATGATGTGAACTTGCCACTACCAAGTTGACACTAATTCAAAGCCTGTATTACTCATACCAGAGTGACGGAGGTTAAGGTCTCAATTTGCAGAAGAACGGGTAGGACTCCTAAGAGGTGTTAAAACCTTCAGAGAGATTGCATTATTGTGTACGGTTCGTACAGATAGCTAAAATTAAACTAACGTTATGTTCATCTGTTGAATGAGCGGGTTTTACTTAAGGTGAAAATATCCTTTTATGTAATAAAATCTATCTGTTTTCTAATGAAAAATACAGTCACCCTGAAACAAAACACTAGATGCACAGGTTTAGATATGCCTGGAGTACACTCCACCCACTAATTCATCAATAAGGTCCTCAAGCCTCCTGTTTTCGTGTAATCCCACGCATTTCTATACTTGGAATCCTTCTTTGATTTCCTCTGTTCTTTTACAATGAAATGCATACACAAAGCAATTCAAATCCCTACATTGATGCGCAGTTAAGCGGTGGAGTCCATGTGTGTAAAGAGTGCATTACATTTTCAACTATGTTATAAAAAGAGTGCAGGATCGTACCATTGAGGCAGGCCATGATAAACTTTACTGCACCTGGCTCAATGCACTGTGATGGCTGCCTCTCTGGTGGGCAAGTCACTGAAGTCCTTTCAGAATTCAGTCTGGCGGTATCGCCAAGTTTCTTGTCAAAACTGTCTGTGTAAAAATGAGCAGACACGAGCAGAACTCTTTTGGATCACATTAGCAGATAGATCTAGGACAAAGGGCACGTCAGTGCCACACTTGTGTGTGTATCGCAGGAGATCTTTCCAGCCTAGCATGCATCCAGAGCTGCCTTGCAGCAATTATGAAATGTAGCGGAACAGAGAGCTGTTGCTGAGAGGAAATATTAGTTTATTTCTGACAAACGGTACATCCTTAGCAGCAGTCAGTGACGTATGTCATCCAGAGTTAGCCCCAGCTGTCTCGTTTGACATTGCCTGCAGGAGTACGAGTGTCAAGTGTGATTTCCAGACAAGTGGGGTCAAACCACCAATTCTCCTGACAGAAGGTAGTGACAGAATATTGCTTGCAGCTTTACATTGTAAACTTTCAGAGGATGCAGCTGTAATATTATGCTAAATCAGACTGAGTAATTAGAAGACACGGCAATCTAATAGCAATTCCGAGGGGAATCACGCTGTGATGATAAATCATATGATTCATCGGCCACAGTGGGACTGTAAATGTATCTTTTCCCTGCAAGAGATATAGGAGGATTATTGCAAATGCTCATACATAGTTTCAGCAATATGCTTTTACATGTCGGACTTACAACATCAGCGACAGTTTTACTTTATTTTAAGGTTAAGAACAATAAAATGATTGTCAGTATTGTCTTTTACTACATGGGATGAACCAGTTTACATTTAGAAGCAGATCATATAATTCAGCATGCTGAGATATACTGTATAGTTTGACTCATTTGATCGATACATTTAAGACTAAAATTGGCTTGAGCATTTTCCCATTATCAAAATGTTACTTAATTGCAACTTACAAATGGGCAGCAGTTTTATAAATCACCAAAGTGTTCTGTTTCTCACCCACACTGCCCACAACTGAACATAAGATGCAGCGTTACAAGACCTCTTCTTTTCCCCTTTGAGACAATTTATTTATTAATGAGACACTGCTAAGATGCTTGTGTCTTTCTCCTCTCTGTTGGTTTCCTAAGAGAAAATCAATGTGCCATTTGAGCTGTCAATAAAACTCTCCTTCCGCAAGGTTTTATTTTCCAGAGACTTCTGTGTGAAACATTTCATATAGTGTGCAGAAAGGCAAAGGAAAATGACAGGCGATGAGATAACACAGATGGGCTAAGATCAGGGCACATGTGGTGGAAAACCCAAGCACCTCTTATGCTGCTTAAAGGAATAATACACTTTTTTCAACCTTATCCCTTTATGGTACAAGTAACAGTTATGGTGCATGGTTTGAAATTTGTCAACACCTGCTGAGGCAGCAGACCAGGAATACCCCAGATTGCGTATTCAGTGAAAAAAAAAAACAACGTCTGTTACCTCAGATGACCTGGCTTCACAACTCTCCTCCAAACCTTGTCAGGTAGTGCTCAGCATTGGTGAGCCACAGGGGGACTGAAATAAAGTAGCTTTAACCTCTATGCACAACTAAAAATTTCCCAATGTAATTATCACCATAGTCAACAAAATCAGTGGAGCATTCCTTGAGTTGATTTGTTGTCACTGTGACATTCTTACAGATTATCATCAGTGAATGCGGAACTGAAAAGTTTTAATGGCGAAAGGAGTTTTTCTTCAAGCAGACGACATACAGAGGGAGAATACATGGTCTTTGATGGGATATGAGTTATTCTCAGAAAATGAAAAGAAAGCTTTGCCTCTCTTCGATTGAACATAACTCCAGCGGTGAAATGCCTTAAGTGAGATAAGGCTAAGCCAATGTTTCATGTCGCCATTATAAAAAGTTGGGAATGAACTGCAAAGACTTAGCTGCAATCTTTTCTCCTCTTTATCCACTGGAAAATAAATACAAATTTCTCTAAAAATGTACTTTATGTCTTGCAGACACAGTGCCACAGTGGCACACGTTCTTCTGTCATTTATCTAACATTCTAATTTTGTTGTTGGCCACGACTAGTGGTGTAACTGAGGAGAAAGAGTAAAGTGACAGGAACTGAGACATCGTGTATGAGGTCTTGTTAGCCTATGTGCTATTCTAGTAAGTGTGAATATGCTTTCATCTCACTCTGTAAACAGAAAACAGAACACAAAATGTAATATACTGCAGTGATTAATTAATAACGCTGATGTTTCAATGGTTGAGGTAGATGGTAGCCTCCATCTCATTATAGCAAAAGTTTAAATTTAAGACTATATTTACCATAAACCAATGTACTTTTAGTCTTAATTAGGATCTTCACTTCAAAGTGCCCTTTCTCTTTTTTAAGGAGGAAATACAGACAGGTGATAAATCAAAGGAACAATCTGAATAAATGAGTGGAGAAACATAACAAATGAAGATGCTTCCACACAGGCGCACTGCATGGAAACTATTAAGCAGTTAACATCCAATCATGCTCTGTTGCATGTATAAAATTGCTGAGCAGGCCCCGTTGTTTCTTACTTTGTCCCATGATGGCAAGAGGAAAAGATCTCAGTGACTTTCAGAGAGGGTTCACTGTGTGGAGCAGGGATGGCAGGAGCTTCAGTCACAAAGACTGTTCAACTGGCTTGTGTTTCAATAGGAACAGTGACTAAAGTGACATCTGCATTTACATCTATGGGAAAGAAATGAGTAAATAGGGTTGGAAATTTCTGGTCGACAGCGCACATTTGATGACTTTGATGCTCCGGCATTAGTGTGATATGTAAGAAAAAAACAGGAGAGCAGCACTTCCTCAGGCGACTGAGAATGTCAGTGCAGGACGTGATCAGACTGTGTCAGCAGGAACAGTCCGTCGACAGTTACATAGAGAGGGATGTGATGGTAGGATTGCAGTGCACAGACCCGTCATTGCAAAGATGAATGCCCATTTGAGAGTTCAGTGGTGCAAAAAACCATAGTCACTGGTCTACAGAGATGTGAAAAAAAAAGTGATATGGTCAGATGACCTTATCACCATATTCTTGACAATTGGGTGAGTGCATGTGTGGCGTATGAGTATGGTAATGATGTGAATCATATGCTATGGCCTTTGCAGTCACCAGATCTCAACCCAATTGAACACCTTTGGGAAATTTTGGACTGACGTGTTAGACAGCACTCTCATTTGCCATCATCACAACACCAAATGAGGGAATATCTTTTGGAAGAATGGTGTTCATCCCTCCAGTAGAGTTCCGGAGACTTGTAGAATCTATGCCGAGGTGCATTAAAGCTGTTCTGGCAGGATTTTGTGGCCCAACAATTTACTAAGAAACTTTATATGGGTCCTTTAATTTGTCACCCGTCTGTACATTGAAAGGATTTCTGTATTGGCTTTCACTTGATCCACCATCTGCCATTCAGACACCTCCTGAAAACATTTCCTGTATTTGTTCTCGAAACAGCCAGCTTCCTGTTTTGTATTACACAGTAATCCACCAGATTTCTCCCACAACACCCAGTCTGGTGGCAAAATACAGTAAAAATGCTGTGGCCATTTCCTCTCTTGATCTGAGTGAAAAATCAACTTGTGGGACATCTTACAAACGTCAATATTTGGTAACTTCAACCAACATAAAGGTGATATATCCATCAAATCTTCCATACTAAATGACATAATAGGCTACAATGTTCGTCATTGCCCTCCAAAACAAAACATATGAACGTTTTCCAATCATGTGCCCCTATTGGCAGAACAAATCATTTGCCTCTAAAAACTGCTACAAATGACTGTTACAAAAATGATTCACATGATCCTTTGGTGATCTGCCAACATAGCTAAGATTTGGCTAGGTTTAGCTACAAAAATACTTTGTTAAAGTTATAGGAAAACCTATTTTGGGTTAAAAAACACAACTTGGTTTCCTGCACAGATATTTATTTGCCAACTCTGCCATTCCCCTAAGCTCTATTGAGCATTTTAGTGTCTTTCATTTCATTGTTTTGGTTTTTAGGGCCACAACTTTATTGTTTCAGTTCAGTCTTGCTGCTCCGGCAACTTGTTTCCATCAGCAGCATGTAGCTGTTTTCAGTGAAAAAGCTCCAATAAACCCACTTCACACTCCACTATATATTGGAAAATATATTAGAAAAATGCCGCTATATAAGTTTAAGTAGGCGAGTTCTTGTAGGATACTGAGGTATTCTACTGAAGATAACTGCACATTAGAAAAACACAGACGTGGGAATAGCACAAAATAGTGTTGTAGTGCCACTGTCCATGAATGGGACCAAAAGCCCAGATGGCACATTTTGGATCGTTCACACCATATAATACTGATGGAATACTCACAGATGTTTCACCACCATTTTCCCTGTGTGGTTGTTCTATAACACAAACCCGAGAGATAGCAGCCAATTTAATTGCCACCCAGCCTCTCCAAATCCATAAAAAGTTATTATGTTCCTCCATACTGCAATTTGGACTGAAAACCTTCAAAAGAGACAGCTGCTACACTACATGTATATCTTGAATAGCATCGTTTGTGGCTGACATAAGACTTCTTAGGAGGTACACAATCACAAATACAGTAAAACATTATAGAGACTAGATACCACTGTCCCTTCAGTTAACAACCTTGAAATTGTCTCTAAGGCTGCAGGCCCAGAAAACTGTAGAACAGTTGGTGCTTCAACATCTGCAAGGCTGAATCCTCTGCCAGTGCATCTTACTGGCAGGCCTACTGGAAATTAGTTGTGCAGATGAAAAAAAACTAGAGAGGTTCTCGAGCCAAAGTGAACTTTGACTCCCGAAGGACAGGAAATGAGAGACAGGTGACACTAAGGGTGAGTGAAAAATAGGACACAGATTGGTAGCTGCGATGCAGTGTGGTTAAAGACATTTTATGTGATTTAAAAGCAGAGTATATAACCACAGCAGTGCTCTTTCTTGCACACAGTGCCTTTGGGGCCTTATACTTGAGACTGCAGCTTCCCACAATCATCCCCCAAACTGGCCTATATTTTACGAGGACGTTTTTTTGGAGATTTATTCATCCACACATAGCTTGCAACCATTTTTCATGGCCAGAATCATAAATTCATGTTCTGAGAGTAATTACTCTGTATTAGTATTTCTTGTCCAAAGAATAATGTGTGTAAAATATAATATCGGTAGAATCACATGACAACATTTGTCTGGGTTTTACATTTTACTTAATATTATGCCACACATATTACATAAGCTCATTCAAGGTCCAAAAGCAGTTTGAATTCTTCAGTGTGTAATATGTGACACTGCTGTCACCATTCTCATACTTGTGTACCGTAACTTGTGAAAGATCCTTTATTTTGGAAAATGTGTAAGTCTGTATTACTAGCACGAATTAGGAACTTAAAATTACTGATACAATTATTGCTAACTGAAATAAATCACAAGGGTCCATCTTGACATCGCAACAGATGTAGTGTGTGTACAGTATATCAAGTAGGCAAGAGATTGTTTCCTAATCTCAAATGGACATCCTTTGAATTCTGTCCGTGTCTCACTTCACAAGCCACATAGTCAGCAAGTGTTCTAGCACAAAAGATTGTGATTAAGCTCCTTGTGAAAATTCCTGATCAACGTACTCAGAAAATTAATTGTTTTCCATGGCTAATTCAAAAGTGCATCAGCATAAATTGACAGCTGTGGTGTGCCAAATGCATACGTAAAAATGGAGTTCATTCTCCGGTCGGGCACGATCCTGGAGAGGGAGCCAAGGTTAACTCACAGAGGTCAGCTGAAGGAACAGACCCCCATCAGAGTGAATGCCAACAGTGAACTGCAGCCTCAGCAGCATGGCTGACACAGGCTTTTTTGTATCTGTTAGCAGAATTAAACAATCCCCTGAGACAAAACATCAACACACACAAGCTCCCCTCTGAATATTCAATTAGCCCTACAAGCACCAAGAGGAACTAAGCAGGTTTTCTCTAAATTCAGTCCCAACCTGATAACCATGTAAATACTACTTGTACAGAGCTGTCTAGGTTTAAGACTGTTAAAGCAAAAACAAATCAATATCTGCTAAATTGGGACCATCATGAGTGCCACATATTATTTGGTAGTAATCGGTGGACACAGTTGGGGTTGGGTAATTACTATCAGGACAAGAGTCTGTGCTCAGGACTTATGTTGATTAAGTGTTTGAGGTCGTCAGCAGAGAATTTGGGGCTATTAAATGTTGATGAAACCAACAACAGCCAACCACCAAGAAGAATGACTCATACATCCTCTTTCTTTATAATCCTTCACAAATTCACAACAATAATTGCACCACGGATCCCAACTAATTTAAGCATGCAGAAACAGACTCCCATCAGGCGGATCCTCAAGGAAATCTGGCATATTAATTTTTTTTTTTGTTTTGTTTTTGTTTTTGTATTTTGTTTTCTTTTGTTTCATGTTTTATTTCGGTTTGGCACTCAGAGGAAAGGTGAGTACCTTGCATCCAAATAATGAATTAACAGTCTTTTGTTGTATCCTATATGATCTCCTCTTAACCAGGGGACAGTTAGGGCAATAACTGTTCACAATAAGTTTTTGCATAAGCCTGAACTGAAAAATAACAGTCATGGGTTAAAGGGCCAGTAAAATTTCTATTATTTCTATCCATGGATGAGGAACGAGAGAGACTTAACTCTGAATATAGATTAGGGAGGAACAGGTCCATGAGATGAACAATATAATCAAGCAGAAAGGCAGAACGCCCAGCACAACTAGCAAAGAGCACTTTTGTGCTGAGAGAATCGCGTCTTAATTAGAGTCCGCCTTTGAACAACTGAGACAACTGGCATCTGCAAAGAAACAGGCGTTCATTTCCCATGGCTACAACTAATAGCTCGTGAACAGAATATTCTCTTATCACCATCTCATAGCAAATGTAAGATGATGACATCTCCCAAACAACATGTTGAAATATTTAATAACCTGAGCATGTTGTTTTCATCTGTTCAGTACAAGTCAGCACACAATTGCTCTTGATTCCTACTCTAATATAATACAATATAATGTAATATGGCTGACAAAGATGATCAAGTAAGACTTTTTATTTTATTTTTTTTTACCAAAATTAGACTATTTCACAATTTACTGTATATTTATTCAAAGGAATGATATAAATGGTATTGTTCTAACAAACCTGAAAGTCTACAGCCATGCGAGCCGCTGAGGCTGCACTTATATGCACAGTGGTGCTTTGAGCTAAATCCTAATGTCAACATGATGTCATGCTCACACTGACAAAGCTAACATGCTGATGTTGAGCAGGTATAATGTTTGCCACGTTCACCATCTTTGCTTGGCATGTTAGCATGCTAATATTTGCTAATTAGCACTGTACATAAAGAACAGCTAAGGCTGATGGGAATGCTATTAGTTTTGCAAGTACTTGGCCATAAACCAAAGTATTAGACAAACTGGAATTTTGACTTGATAATGGCGCTAGACATCACTCAAACCTACACATATTAACCTCTTGGTTGCAATTGAGGAAAAGTCAGGAGATCAACAGAGTCATTAGGATTGATCTTATGGGAACCATTAATACCTGTGTGGAATTTGATGGCATCCATTTAGTAGCTGCTATGATATTTCAGTCTGGCCCAAAGACATGGACGATCTGACCGACCGCCAGACAGGCCAACGTTTCCACCCCTAGAGCTTGCCGCTGGCATGTCTAAAAAAAACTAGCGTAGAGTTTTAATGTGTGGGTTAAATGTGTGAATTTGAAACGAGTTGGCATACAGTGTTTGTGGATCCCTGGCGCAGTTTGGCCACATTAGCACAACAGCTTGAAAACACCAGGTGCCATCTACCTGACAAAACACAATCATGCAGCATTCTATGTGTAATAAAGGCCTATGATTTTCAAGACATCAAAGTAAATAGAGGTTGCTGGAGCAATTCAGCATGGGCCGACAAGCAGAAATGCATCTTTGAGTTCATGTCCTTTCTGGATGCTTCCCATTTATCTTGTTTGTCAAGTACAAAGGACATGATAATAAAAGGTGAATACTCCGGTGGATGGCTCTCTAAGCCAACCTACCATCCAATGCCGAATAATGAAAACTCTGTGTGTGTGTGTGTGTGTGTGTGAGAAATATGTAGGATAGGTGGAGTATTTATCTTTGTAATATCTGCAATACATACCTGCTTGTGACAATGGAATTTAGGTAAAGAGCGACCAAAAGCATCCTTCCAATTCATAAATTGGGACAATTTAAAACAGGTGCTTTTAAAAAAAATTTAAAGCAAAAAAAAAAAAAGCTCCAAGAATATTGGTGAATAATTTTCATTATATATTGAATATTGTTGATTTTGTAAAAGCTAAGGTCAACATTTGGTTATAAAATTGGAAAATTTAGTAAAATCTCTTGCTCAAAGCACAAAACTCAAGCTACTGTTGTTTACACAATTTTTAAAAAGTCTTAAATTGGAATATTTGGATTAAATTTGCTTCTTTCTTTAATAAGTTTCTACTAACATTTCATTAACAACACTACATTGGCCACTTACCCTGAGATAAGCACACTTTAATAAGTATGCAAATACCTCCCTCTGCTGGAGGAAGGCGTAACTGTTCTCCTCAAACTGCAGATTCAGTTTAAAGGAACAATCCAAATGAACAAAAAAACTACCCCCTGTACCAAAATTCAAAACACAGGTTTGAAGCTTCTCATCACTCCCACACTGACATGCCTTGTATTACAAGGAGTAACACTAACAGCTGCATCAAAATTGTGTCCTGCTGCTTTTAAAGTTCTCTCTATATATGGTAAGATACCTGCTGCACATGTAAAACTTCCAAAATGTTCATTAACCTATAATTTACAAGTTGAATAAATCAGCAGTGGACACCTAAATGTTTACAATTTTCTTTTATTCATTTTTAATTTGTCGTAATATTTTCTAGAAATCTGTTTTAACATTTGATCTTTTACAGTAAATAATATTTAACATTATTAGTGTTTAGTGAAATGTTTGACCTTGATAAATAATGTGAGGTATCTCTGTGCTGACTTCATTCCAAAAACGTTTTCCTTTAAGGACAATGTAAAAATTAACTCAATGTATGCAAATCAGGTTTATGACAAAAGATATAACGACAGCTGTTTCCATAATTTCTGCCGCTCTTCATGGATTATTTCATCGCAGCTAAACCGACGATCCACTCTACAAAACATTAAAAGGCATTTAAGAGCCAAAGATAAACCTTAAAATAACAAAATAGTAATGAGGCATAGTGAAGAACATGACAAGAGAATATTGCAATAATAAAATTAGCTTAAAAAGGTAAGTAAGCAAATGACAACTTCAGGCAGCGCAGTTTGGAGAATTTACTGTTTACCATGAAACAAAAGCATCGTTTTTCATATTGTGGAAAAAAAAAAACAAAAAAAAAAAAAAAACCCCAAAACACGAGTATATGAATTTTTAAACAATTATATTCTTTACAGCAAAGCAACCTTTGTTCTTTAAATCTGCTCAGACATTTAACCAGGTGATCACTGGGTTGTACATCTGGTGAAAAAGCAACAAATACCTCTGTTAGCCAATGGAAATATTTTATTTTCAAAACTGAATATTCATCACAAAAAAGATTATACACTTTCCTTCGAAGTCTACATCATCTTCAACTGTCAAGATAAACGAAATGGCTTAACTATGGAGCAAATGAAGTAACCTACCTACACTTGGTAGTTAGATTGTTACAGATAACAGCATATCAGACAAGATAGAGATGGTGACATGAGGATGATAATATAAAAGACCAATACAAAAGGTGTCCTAGATACATTTCTGGGCATTTTACAGAAGAACCTAGCGCAGAACAATTCCCCAAGTCCTCAACAGGCCGGGACAAGTGCAATACCACACAAGTGCAGAGCATTGCTACCTCTCCCAACCTGCACAGAAAGGGATCACTTCTGACAGATTCATTTCAGTTCTATGATCAGTTTTGCATGGATTTGCACAGCAATACAGTGAAAAGCTGAAAGCAAACCAGCAAAACTAACCAGAGACCCATGTGCACAAGCTATTTCTGCAGTGTTCCAAGAAGAGACATGTGTCTAGAAGTACTTTAAGTGCTCACACTGCAGTAGATTTTCATATAACTACCTGCACTATAAGCACTTTAATACTACTGAAACCTGTCATTACCTTATTACCAGAGCTGTAGTGGAAACCTGATTGGCCACCATGGAGGAAAATCATATTCAGAAAAGGGTTTCAGATGGAAACACAGGTCACCATCAGTTTTGCATAGATTTGCACAACTTATTCTTCTTGCAGCGCAACTATGCAAAACTAACAGAGAACTGCCACAATTAAAAGCGTGCATATGCACACACACACACACACACACAAAAATACAGAGCAGATGAGAGTCCCAGCACCTTATGCCAGAAGGAGCACTTAGGGCAGTAGGTGCTAGTCTACTTCACTATCTGCACTAGATGCACCTTAGCATAAGCACTAGTGGAAGGAACGTAAGTGCAAGTTATGCTTGATACTATAATAACAAAGTAAACAAAGATCCACGCTGCCTTATTTGGTCTTGTATTTAATGGTACTTACTAAATTAAAAGAAAACAGGTAAAACTCTAAGCAACACTCAGTAGCCTCGCTTTTTGTGCACTGCTGAATGCTGAAATGCCATTATTCACAGTGACAGTATGCATGACACAAATATGAAACGTATTTTATAAGAGGGGACTTGCTCCAGACACAGTTGCTTCGCTCTGAAACAGCAGGGTGCCGAACCTCACAGCAGGATGGAGACAAGGTCCTGCCAGATGTGTATCTGGATTCAGTCTATCCAGAACTGGCAAAACCAGTCAAGTCTGTGAATAAACTGTCTCCTTTAGTTCAGATTTTCAGAATAGTGCTGAAAGTGCCTTCACTGCAGTAGATTTTATAAAACTACCTGCACTGTAAGCACTTTGACACTACAGTGACTTATAACAGTTTGTGGGGAGTTTTCACAGAATGAATTAGGATGTCTTTAAATCCACAATGAAGTGCTTTCCAGAGATGAGGCAGATGTGCACAGGGGTCTGCAAACATAAATGAGACATAGCATCAAGAGAATGTCAGCAACTTCGATTCAGGGCTGAATCTGATTCTCATCATCAGCTAAAATGCATTATGCTTGATTAACAACTTATCATATAGTCTACAAAATGTCAAGAAATTGTGAAAAATGCTGGTTTTAAGTTTGCAAAGTCCAGGTGATGACATGAAGGTTCTTGTTTTCTTGGACTGACAATCCATAATTCACACATTAATTTTCCAAGGATATAAAACGGGAAAGTTGCACATCCTCACATTTGACAAAGTGAAACTAAAGAACGTTAGAAATTTTTGTCTATTAATTAAAACTGATCACTTCAGCAGTGCTTCACATTCGCAGTAACTTTGCCATGAGTGCACCATGTGACATAACAGTTGAGTTACCTGAGACCGTTTTCTCCAACTGGAATGACTCATGTTGTGTTAAGACCTGTTTTGTGACCTCCACCGAGAAGTCTGTGTTTGTTAGGTTTAAAGAACTAAAAAAAATTATAATAAATCTTCATTAGATGCAATTTCAAAGTAAGTTAGACAATGGGAGAACTGATATTAGCTTTTGGTGCAGGTAGTGCAGCTATGTGCACATTTACGAAGCGCTTAACATTTTTGCTTGTAAATACTGAACTTTGGTTCCTTTTTCTAATTACCCATCCATTTCGATTTTTTCTTTTTATTTGCAACATCTGGATGCAAACTCAACTTTTTTTTTTAGAAAGTAGAAATCCTTTAAAAAATTTGTTGGCATTTCACTTTAACGTGGCTACACAGGAATATAGTAAATTCCTGTCGTCCTGTCAGTGGTCAGAAGAGTGATTCATTTAGTGTTTTGCACAGTCATCCTTGCATAAAGCCCTAATAAGCCGAACATTGAGGTTTTGCCCAGTAACCCGCCTAATTGGCTATTACCGTGTACTTTGATGCAGACAGGGGTCCAGATGACAATCCAGAAAACCTTTAGTTGATAAACACTGGTGCATTCGTTAAATACAAAGAGAGACGACCACATGCCGAACTGTCTATATTGACAAAGTTCTAAGGGAAACCTGAGACTGAACCAGGACTGTTGAGGATAGCAAACACTTGCGCTCCAGTCACATTGCTGTACCCCTCCCCCACGCACTAACATGGCGCCCGGGAGTCTGCATTTTGAGCGTTTAATATATGTACTGCACAACACAACATGAGTATAACTAACCTGGCGCTGTGTGAATGCCCCTGCACTTTACACTCAAATCAGGTGCAACTGAGGTGTGCGCTCATTATGGGTGGGCGCACCAAGCGTATGATACGAGCTACTGCAAACTTAAGATAGAATCCAGCACACAACAAGCTAGTAGTACCCGAGGGCTCCATCAAAACACACCGTTGCGAGCATGTGTTAGCCAAACAGGCTAACGCGTGCAGCCTGCGAGTGTGGTCCGCTTTCAAAATGATTCTCCGATAAAGATTTAATATTAATCCACAGATCGGTTATGTTGAACCGCAGCATTTGGTAAAATCGCATAAAAGACACACGGAGTCGGGAGACTAACGTTAACTCTCCATCCACTCCAAAGCAATGCTTTCCCCTAGCCATCTTAGCTGCATTGGTGTAGCTTACTAATACATGCTAACACAGATTAAATATAAGTGTGTGTTCTCGGGTGCTTGTAGATGCCGACATTTCCACTTAAGCGCACATAACATGGTCAGTCGAGCCGGTGTCAATAATGCAACTTAACTATATCAACTCGTCGGTGGGTTAGCGTTAGCAGCTAACTCGGCAGCTCGCGGGATAGCAAAGGCGCGCGGCCTGCTGGAACCCCATGTGCTGCTGTGCTTTGTTCTGGAGGCACTTCCAAGTGTACACCACTGCGCATAAATTACGTGAAAACTTATAATTCTGCCAACATGTGGCCGGCAACGGGGCCACACGAGTCTATAACTTGCAGCTACTACCAAGGTGTGCAACGCATTATTTTTCACGAGTGCGTCTCACTTTCCCGAGGCACCGACTTGAGGTGCAGCAGCAACACAAGCTTTTCAAATCTCCCTCATTCTCCAACCATGGAGGAGAGGTTGCCATGCGCCCCTTACAACATTGTTTTCAAATGCGGAAACTGACGATTAAAACGTTTTTTCCCCCAATGTAGACGCGAAAGTATGGCTCCGGTGTCGCGTACGGTCCCGAGGAGTTCACTTTCCTGACGTTTACCGCGTCTCCCGACAAGGCTAACAACAGGTTTCTTGCCAATAACATGCGCGTAATTAGACACTAGCTTCTAAAAATCCACCATCTTCACTCACTTGTACAGGACTTACCGTTTACTCACACTGTTTCGGGGATATCTGCAAAATTGAGAAAAGAAAGAGACTTAACAAATTGAATAACAGCTAGGACGTATAATCCAAAAAACACAACCATGTGCTGCTATTATGATTTGCTAGGAGTTTGGGAATCGTAGTAAGATTGCGAAAGTGGCGCGAGTAGAGTCTAGGTTTAACCATGTGGTGAATGAAGGGCGGCTCCCAGCCAGCGTAGCTAAACCCCAACTCCTTCATTAGCATAAATCAACTACTTCCTCTCCAAGTGCCGCTCTCAAGTTTCACCGTTCGATTTAGGCTGCTGATAAACATGCGGAGGTGGAGAAATACACAAACCACGAAATGATAAACTCGTTTGAAAAGAAAAAAAAAAAAAAAAAGAAAAAAGAAAGGACTAACAATAACAAAGCAAGGAAACAAACAGGCTGCTGTTACAGGAAACATCAACACAAGAGTTACACAAGTCGACGCCCATAAAGTTTGATAACCTGGTTTTGTTGTTGTCCTGCGTGTTGTTAAGACAAAAAAAATATCTTATGAGTATGATTGACAAGTATATTAAGTAACAAATATATCGTATCATTCTAAGGAGAAATTGTTTTCTCTAACACTAACATTAATGTATGTACTTATTTCTGTTTATTACCGATTACTATAGAATTTCCAGTAATGACTGGTATTTTTCAGATGTATAGTAGCTTCACAACTTTGAAAGGTCGTTGTATACAGAAAACTTTAAAATCGTATCCTTTATTATTAAAACTTACAACATTTCTACGAGGTGAGAGTTGAAAATAGGCCTCAGAAATTAAACAAAATTGCTGGCCTGATGTGCCTGATTTAAAATGATTAACTGCAGTGTAATTAGGCTGTAATTTTTAGATAGACCTAATTATAAAAAAAAATAATTTGATGTCTTAGTGTCTACTTTGCTACCTGCAAATCAATTTTTTTTGATTAGGTGGAACATTAGGTTATAAATACAAAACCACCAAAAGAAAGAAAATTGGAAATATATTTCTATCTGTTACAAATGTTTGCGTGGACAGACACAAAGCCAGGTGAAATTATTACATTTTAGGCTATAGTAATACAAGTTATCACAAGAATATTGTGATGCAAAGTAATTCTATTACTGATTACCCTGTTCATATCAACTGAATACAGTATTTGCATAAGATTTTAATAACATACACAAAAATATTTACATTCTCTTTAAAAAAGATATTTCTAGAGTATAATGGCATAATGTTGGGTCGTTGTTGTAATAATTTGTTGTTGTAATTGTTACTGTTGACAGAAATAATTTTCTACAATATTAAAGTCAAACAAAATTACAGAGCCAGTGCTGGTTAATTGTGAGCAGATTTTGTGTTACATTGAAACCACAAATTACTCTTTAACTCAAAGCTACGCATTTTTATTTATTTTTTTTGGGCACTTCTTATGAAACAAAAATCCCAATGTATGAAGTATGAAAGTATGAAGTATGCAATATGAAATTTAATTTCAGTCAATGTCAAGAGGAACCTGTAGTTAGAGAAGGGCACTGATGTTAGCAAAGACTTCAATAAAATGAATGTAACTGCTACCAACATGGTTTAAAGTATGTGTTGCCAATGCTCCTCCCACTGAGAGAAAATGAGGAGTGTTCCCTCTCAGAGTAAAAATGCAGGGAATTGTCTTGCTTATGACCATAGGTCAGTCTTGTTCACCTTTCACCCCTAGATTCACTCATGTGTGAAGACACACAATGGAAGCACAGAATCTGTAATCCTGCTCACACAGAGTGTTAAAAAAAAGTGCTGCAATTTAAATGTATAAGCTATTATTTTTTAGGCATCTTTTGTTTAAATATCCCAATATAAAATGACTGCAAAATTAAAAGAAACAGTAGATATCAATGTAATATTAAACACATTATTCCAAAGAGGTGAAATTTATAAATCAACTGTGATGCATTTCTGTGACATAAAGTTACACTGTACTTTACTTTAGTTTGAGGATGAAAACCATGTAAAACAGAGGTATGCTGAGGAGGCAGGGGGAACATAGCACTTAATTATTTCTGATATTGTTAAAGGTTTGTTTACCTCAGTATTTTCTTTAGTTAAAATGGATATTTGGAGATTATGTCTGAATTTTATATGGTCAATAATGACTTCTTATTTGAACACTGGGGGGCTGCCGGACATAGTTGGTCCACTGGGAAAGAAACCACAGATGAAGACTCATTTCTGGCAAAACAGAACTATTGATGGCCTATAGCATAGACATATATTCAGCATATATAAATTACTTGATTTAGTAATTTGCTCCTTGCAGAAAAAACCTTAGCTTCTAAACCACAGGATCTTCTTCTTCATCATAACAGGAAAACGCACAGGTAGTGCTAATAACATTAACAATAGCTCTGTTCTATTCAAGTGTCCCATTAAGCCATGGCAGTGTGGCAGTGAGCCAGCATGAACAATATCAGGACCCTAAAAAAGAAATTAAGCTAAACAGAATTAACCACCATTAATTTTTTTATTTGCAAAGTGCTTTGACGCAGTTAGGGCTGGTAATTAATCTCAGCCGTAATCTTACTGATAAATGACCTCATTGTTGATGATTGTTAACAGATGCTTTTAAATTAAATCACAGTTTATGTCTTCTATTAAGTGTTTACTTTCAGTAACAACTCAGTTTCAAGTTCTATTCATTTTTGTAAAGTAATAATACAACAAATAATCTAAAATCTAAAATCTTTGCTAAAAATGGATTCATTGAAATTACAAGTGTTTACAAGGAAACAGCTCATAATCAATATATGTGCTAAGGTAATTCAAATATGTATTAGAGTTAGGTGAACTGAAATGGATTTCCTCAGTACAAATTTTCAAATATTATTCAACTTCTGAAAATACACAAGAACAAAGAACAGTCTGGCAAAACAGAATAACAGTAGAAATTGAGTTCAGTTCATTACAATAATTATATAATCATGCTGGTAATTAAGTAGTATATAAACGTACCGTTTTGGTATTATAATGGTATACTATCAACTAACAACCAATAATTTAAACTCATACAATTAGGATATATTTAAGTTCTTTCAAATATAATTTTTCAAATGTTGTTTTGGTTTTAACAATATGAAATATTAAGTACTATCTTGAACACATTTTTGGTATAAGTCTTTAACTTGTCAAAACATTTACTCGGTATAAGGCTTTGAAAGAAAAAAAAAGAGAGCTTGACTTGACTTTTCAGTGAGTTGTATATAGGTTAAAAACGGATTTACCCGTAACCACAAGAATAGGGCGAATCAATCAAATTAAACTACTTTGTAACTAGTGGTGCTATCGTGTATGTGCTTTTATGGCAGTATTTCTTTTCCTTTTCTTTTCTTTTCTTTTCCAAATACGCTTTCGTCGTGCCGGACATCGTTTTTAACCCACCCGGCCGCCGTAAGTCACATTGTGTTTCGTTATGGCTGCTCTCCACGGAAGCTACATCAACCTGCCAAAATAAAATAATAATACAGGTCTGACACAATATTTACAGTCATTCATTAGAGAACCGACACATTATTTCAATACTGTACAGCACAACATGATGTCTTAATCTTTTTTTAGTATATCGCCGGTTATATCGTCTAGCAAACAACTAACTAGTTAACTAACTAACTAGTTTTTTTTATTTTGAAGGTTGACCTACTTGCGTGCTAGTGTAATTATAGAATTTCCGTTGACTTTACACTTCTTCTTCTCTTAACCTCACGAGGTATTTACATGTTCATGCTGCATTGACTAGTTAATAGCAGGCCGATGTTGATGTTGTAGAGGTAAAGGTGAGATGAACGTTACATTATCATTATTTTTTTTATTATTATACCAAATGTTTTCTAGTTTAAATGATGTGCCGGCAGTCGCCTTCATGGAGGGAAACACTCATTTTGTAGGAGGACTATGTCAAGTTTCGTTTGCCAGACTTTGGGCCAGGAAGTCTAACAGCAACAATAAATGTATTAACTACGGGGCGATTCTTTGAAATTACTGAGCATGTGAGCAGCCAGTCTCAGCAGAAATCATTTATGATCATGGTCTAGACTGAAGGGGCAACAATACAACAGTTAGGCTTTGCTCACTACATCCTGTCATAAACCATGTCATGTCCTTACCTGTTTAATCTGGATGCTTTGATTCAAAGTTTTATTATTTAACTCAATAAATCTATAGTGTGTATTTATAGACATATATGTATTCATTCACTCAAACAACTGGGATTCTGGGTTTCAGTCAGAAAATAGCTGTTGTACATAGAAATGAATCTAAGTAGCAAACTTAACTGACGGGTTTAGTTTCCTTTAGTTTCCTTACTTATTATTATTTATTCCTTTAAGGGAATAAATAATAATAATAATAATAATAATAATAATTATTATTATTATTATAATTCATAACATGCTTGAGAAATAATTGGTTTCACATTCACATTCATGAGACAGTCACAATGCAATACATATTTGTGGCATTATCATAGTGTTCCATAAATATTAGCTAAAGTGATCAGCTGCAAAATGTTGCTGTCAGTCAGTTGCATTTAGCTTGATTTGGGTATTTTAAACAGAACCTGTTCCATCAATCATGAATAATGACTACAGACATGAAGCAGCAGTTCAGAGACAGGTTCTGAAATGATTGCATCCTACCCAGAATCATTCTACAAAACAAGTTTGTTCACTATAAATAGACACTTTTTAAATATAAACATTAAAATAAAAATTGAATGTCTTAAAACTGGGTCACACCATTCCCCATAATTTAGAAGCACCATTATTTTGGCCTGTCGCCTCCCTGATGAAATTTAAAGTGAAAGTACAGACAAAACAATCCCAAAAACCCAATTTATAGCTTTGTATAGTATACTACACCATGGTACATTAGAAACTGCACACTTGGTTGACTTAAGATTTTTATTTTGTTATAACTACTTTTTAAAATCATGGTTTTCTCTGTTTAGTGTGGCAGATTGATGGCTGCTTGTATGCTGTGTCGACGGTTGCCCAGGCTACGCTACCTCCGAGGCTTGGAAAAGGATTTTACCCAGGCTCAACACCTCTATGGTAAACCAGAGGATGACACAGATGAGCGGGAGGGGAAGAAAGGGGCATTTCAACACCAGGATGCCCCTCTCCAAGGAGGCTACAGGCTGTATTACAACCCTTCTTCATATCACCACTCTGTTTGGAACTCTGCAACCTCCCGGAACCAAACAGATAATGATGAGGATGAACGGTGTCTCTCCGTTCTCGCACCTTCCTACTGGCAACAGAGCAATCGCTACAGTGTGAGCTGCTCGCGGCACCTTTCCAGCTCAAAAAACACACTTCTTGACTTAGCTTTCAACAAAGGCCCTGAACCCGAGTTGCCATCAGTGTCACCGTACCTTAGAAAACCCATACCACCAGACGTAAAAGTAGATACACGTGCCTTCCACAAATGCCGGCTTGAGTATGCCTCCATGACCCTTGACGTCACCCAGCGGCCTCACCCAATAGAATGGGAAGAGGCCTGCCGACTGCTCAAAAAAGTGGCTGTTTTAAAGGGCAGCATGAAGCCATCTGATGTTTCTCAGTTTCTTGTGGAGCTTAGCCACTTGCACGCAGACAAATTGTCATTAGTGAGGAGTAACCAACGCTTCATCATGCTCCTCCGATATTTTGTGGAAAACCTGCGCCTCTTTACTGACCTGCAGCTGCTGGAAGTGCTGCAGTCGTTTGTATGGCTGGAAATGCCCTCTGCCCACACCGTACTCGGGCTGTGTGAGACCGAGCTGAGCCGCCGGGCCAACCAGATGACTTTACACCAGCTGCTGTTAGCTGCTGATTTGTGGCGCTGTATTGGGAGACAGGTCCCCCAGTTCTTGCAGCACCTCTATGACTCAGTCCATCTAAATCTGGGACAGATGGGGGTCCCTGAGCTAGTCCAGCTGTTGTATATAATTGGTGAAGGTAGGCAGTGCCCTACAGGATTAGTCCGTCCTGTACAGCAGCTTCTAATGTACCATTTACAACAATTGTACCCAGAGGAGGTTGGCGTCATATGTTTGGGGCTCTTTAAATCCCAAACTTCAATATCTCAGAGCACAGTGGCTCATATTGTTGATAAGGCACACTCTTATGTTAAGGAGATGAGTGACTTTGCCATGGTGAATGTGCTGAAATTCTTGCGTTTCAGTTACATGTATCACAGAGCGTGGATGGAGGCCATGACAAAGGAAGTTCCCCGACGGGCCCCAGGATGGGTGTCAAGGGGCTGATGCATGTGGCACTGACCTGTTCAGCGGTGCATTATCACAACGATGACATCCTTATTGCTGTTGCTGAAAGAGTGCCCTCGCTGGTGCCACACTGCAGGAGTAAAGACTCATGCAAACTGCTGTGGGCCTTCGGCACATTAGGGTTTCTCCCTTCTCAGAGTCAGAGCTTCTATCCGAGCCTTACAGAAGCCCTGAGGCAGAGGAAAGCTGAATTCCAGCGATACCCGGAGCATCTGCTTACTGGTCTCCTAGGCCTGGCCTTTGTCTCTCACTTCCCACAGGACCTAATTGCATTAGCCTTGAACCCTGACTTTGTCAAGTTAGCGCTGAAATCGACACAGCTGGAGCTGAAAAAAGACTTGTTCACTTTAGATGGATCTGTGGCTCTGGAGTTGCCTCAGTGGACTGGCCCTCGACTAAGCTGTGAACTGAGGGAGGAGATCGCTGAGCTGCTGTGGAAGTTTGCTCAATCAGATGTGTGCCAGAAACCTGAAGTGCAGGAGGCAGAATCCGCTCTGCAGGATCTGCTTGGAGGAGAGAAATTTGTATGTAAGAGAATGATTCTGCCCCACACTCGCTCCATTGACCTGGAAGTACATCTTGACTCCACTGGGCAGCCGATACCTGTTAACCCAGCATCCCACACAACTCCATTATCTCCTGAGAACACTTCATCCAAATTGACTTCAAACCAGGGTTGGGGAAGAATAAATATAGGAGTAACTATAACTGATGATCTTTTAGCACAGTTAATAAATACTAAAAGCACCACAGAACCTTTATACCCATCACCCACAGTTAAGCCTACAGCTCTTCACAGAGTAGAGCCCGATGAAGGGAGGCTGTTTGACACAGGGCTCAACCTGACTAGTGACATTATAGAAACTCTTACCAAAATCAGTAGCTCAGGCTCAGCCCCACAGGATGCCAAAGGCACAGTCAAACTCGCAATCCAGGTCTCCAGCAGGAACCACTACTGCTGCCATTCACAGCAGTTGTTGGGCATTCATGCCATGAAGAGAAGGCAGTTGAAGTTGGCAGGTTACAGGGTTGTAGAGCTTAGCCATCATGAGTGGTTTCCCATGTTGAGGAAAAGCAGGACTGAGAAGCTTGCATACCTGCACTGCAAAGTCTACGACTGTCTGTAATGATTCCCTGACCTCCAAGAGCCAAAAGAAATCACAGAAAACTCTGCAAACTATCTAGTGACTTTGGCTTCTGGGCAGTCTTTAGCTAGTTATGAGTATGTGCAAAGCACAGAAAATGTCTGAAGAGGAGGTGGACAGATGTTCTTTTATCTCCACCTACCATTGACTTGTTGTACATGTTCAGTTCAGAATTCAGTTTTAATGATTTTGTCAAAGTGTGGGACATTTCAAAATATTTTTGTTAAAAGAATGCAAATTAAAAAGTATTCAACACTGCACTGTCTTGGTCAAGGCCATGAACATTCGTGAGACATTTGGAATGTATTTCCTTTTTCTGAATTGCCCTAAATTTAAACTTCCTGCCAGAAATAGCTTTTACCTTCCAGGATCTGTCAAAGAATAAATAGAAACAGTGGTTTTTATAATATTTAATAACATTTGTGATGGTCCTCTTAGAGGTAAGTGCATCTCTTTCAAGTGTTTTTAGATTGCTGCCCTGCATTATACGCCAGTCACTAATTTTTCAACTGATGTGACGGTTGAATAAAACAGCTGCTTTTTTAGTATTGTGGCTGCTCCTGAACAGTTAAATCTGTTACATAATTTGACAAAGGACAGATCAAAATAATCTGTCACAATTTCATACCAAAGGGGAGCAAAAATTCACAGTAGAGGTCACAATCTCAGTGCACATCTGTACCTAATACAGAAATTGCCTATCACAAAGCTCAGATTGACTTACCTCTCTCTCACTTGCAGGCTTTACTGGAAACGGGGAGTTAAATTCCTGCCTAGTTGTGAATAGCTTTTGTTCCACAATGCATTTTTGCGTTTTTTTTTTTTTTTTTTTTTTCCTCTTTCTTCTTCCAACGATGTTTCTGAGACCAGGTTTTTTCATGTTCTCACCAAAATGGAGTTGCTCATTTGAACAGGTTGTATTTAAGTAGTATGGCAGTGACTTAAAAAAAAAAGTCATTTCACAATCCCAGGAGTTTTTTTTAGTGGCGGGTCTATTTCAAAGCCCCGTGGGAGCTGTAATTGATAATGTTGTCTGGCCTGCCTTTATGCAACTACAACTTTTTTATAAGTTTAAACAAACAAAAAAAAAATATTTAAGCTTTTTTTTTGTTAAAGAAGGGCTGTTGTTGCAGGATGCACTGTTTAAATCATGTTATAAAAGTGTCTGGATACCCTGAATCAAATATACTTTGATTGAAAGTACAGTAGCTACAATTATTTTACAATTGTTACAATTGATTCTTGTCAGATTTGAAGCTTTCAGCTGCTTTTCAGCAGTAGTACTAATAGTAGTAGTATCTTAACAACCTTGAAAATAACAATCACTTTACTGCTCTATGGCAATCATTTATTTATTGACAGGGTAGACACGGTAACAGGATCTGTCAGTACCGTATATGGTACTGAAATGTAATACTATCACTAACTGCAAGTCCAAAATGACTGTATTAATGCCCCCCTGAGAGGCTAAAAAGATTTTAAGGCTTTATAATAATACAATGTAAAATAGCATTTATGCCACTGGGTACATTTTTGGGTCATGTTTTTTTGGGACAACGGCTAGTGCAAAAAAGGGTTCATATGGCTGATTATGCAACGCTGTAAACGACTACTACTACTTCTAAAAGAGTATACCAAGTGACTGACTGGTCACAGGCCCACTGACTCTGGGAAATGAATCCTTTCACACTTGGATAGAACTGACGTTCCCAGAAACAGCCCTGTTGGGGCTGTAAATATAACATAAAGGGCTGTATCTCCCACACAGTTTTTTCTATATCAATGTAAACTCAAATTAAAGCTGAGCATTGGCACTTTAATGTCTTATCCGTTATTACATTGCTGGACCACAAAGCCCAAAGACCAGATAAATGTGTAACTCAAAATATTTATGGTCTGGACTGTAAACATGAAGTCTAACAATGGTAGAATAACAACAGTTGTTTGTTATCGCAATGAGCTGTCAAATTCACATCACGTTTGTTTATTGTTATATTTATTTAGTTATTTAATCATGGTGTTATGAGTTTTTTGGGTTTTAATTTTCTGACAACATAGCTGTTGAAAGCAATGTAGTTCATTTGCTCAAGGTCTGAGATGCCTCCCACCAAAACCTACCACTGATTAGTGGTAAACTTTTCAAAGGAGTCGATTGGGTCAAATGCATTACCATCCAAGGGTAAGGTAACTTACAAGAAATACCGATGTTCTTACTAATGTGATGTCTTGCTTTTCAGAAAAGCCAGACAAATTTGACCTTTAGTTGATGGACACCGTTTTATTCATAGGCTTTCAAATGCAGTGCAATGAACCAAATTTGAAGAAAAGAAAAACTGTTAGAAAAAGGAACTCTTGGTGTTTTGCTAAATTATCATGTTCAGATTTGGGAACATCTGTAAGCAGGATTTCCTTGTAACTCCCCAAAGAGAAAGCTGGGATGAGACCATGGGGTAAGTACACACTGGGGAGACTACAGTTGTGTTGTGTTCCCCTTAAAACGTTCCTCCTTTCCCTCCGTAGGCCTTTCTTTCCTTTGTGACCTAGAAGCTGATTGTGTTAGTGTTTTCATCTTGCCAGCTGTCCAATTACTGCAGGAAACAAAAGCAGCTTCAAGGTCTCCTAAAAGGAAACGTTGTCCAGAGAAAGGTCAAACAAATCCAATCAGGGAAAAGTTTTTAACGCCCAGACAACATTCTGGCACTGCACAACTAATGTTCTTAAAAGCTGAATATCCACTGATCATCTCAAATTTCCCACTCATAGAATTAAAGAAAAAAACTACAGCATGACAGCTTCATATATCTTTGTTGACTCATTACTGTAGAAAAAACACGACAGCATTTGAAATACTTAAATATTAGTTGTTGTTAGGGCTGCAACTGATGATGATTAGTTTTGTCATCAACCAATCTACTGATTTCTTTCTCAATTAATCAATTAATCCTTTGATGGATAAAATGTCGAAAACACTGAAAAACGCCAGTCAGAATTTCCCAAAGTCAAAGTGGACTTAGTCGAATTGCTTGTTTTGTCTCACCAACAGTAGAAAAAGGAAGAAGAAACCAGCAAATATTCAAATGTGATGAGACTAAACCTGAACTAGTGCCAAATAAAGTTTTGTTGATCAATTAATTGACTAATCATTGAACCTTTGGTTATTGGTCTTAAGTTTTAGGTTAGGACCACTTCCTCTGTAATGGAAACAGACTTTTAATGATATCAGAAAACAGTTGTCCCGGTTATCTTCACCTCTGTCTCCTTCTTTCATTTACTTTCCACCCCTCACTTCCTTTAAGTCATTTCCTGATGGGAGACAAGATGTATAAAGGGAGGAAAGGAGAGAATTAATAGGAAAGAAATATTCAATCGACACTACATCTGTCAGCATGTGGGGGAGCGCTTGATGATCCCCCAGGAGGAGCTGACGGCAGCTGCAGGAAAAAGCATAGTTTGAGCTGCTATGCTGCCATTGCTCCCTGATCAGGATGAATGAGAAGAGAATGGATGTATGGAAGGATGCTGTGCTATGCTTAAAATGTGCCAGCAGAGGGCACTCTCCCCCCAGGAAAGTCCACCTCATGTCTGAGTGACAATGATGATATTATGCCGACATGACTGCTTGATATTTATGTTGATAATTTTCTTGTGACTCACATTAATATAAATGCAGGGTGTGCATCACAGTGTTCAGACAAACATTGGAAAAAATGTTCTGACGTGGACAGAATAACATTAAAGAACAATTCATTTTACATGTTGTCAACAATACTTTTAACAATATAATTAATTAGCAAGAAGAGAGACAGAAACACATTTAAGGTCAGTGAGATCGTTTTAATGAAGTGGAGAAGAGTCAACAAATGCCTCTCCTTTTCCTCCCAGATCTGAAAAATAAGAAAAAAAAGAATCTGTATTTGGGCACTTTCAAGTCAGTGCCATCCCTGCAGCTACAAATTTCACACTTTTGAGTGTGCAGGAAGCATGCTTTTGAAGTTGAGATGATTCACTTTCTCATTTAGCACCATTTTCTTTGGATTCAAATGCAACTCATTGGTTAACCAAATAAATCCCTCATCCATATAGGGAGAAAACACTACCTCTCTCACTGATGGTGTGTCAGCTCTATTATGTTTTCAGGTTGATGCTAACAAGGGCAAACATGTTCAGGGAATAGGGACCGCCTGCCACAGCGCACTAGTTTATTAGAGTGTAACGGGAATGATTATCATTTTAGATTGGATCATTATGCTGTGGTTATATCGTATTCTGAGTAATCTACCAAGCAGGTGCTAAACGTTCTCCTATTTGTTCATGTCTCGCTGATGACGAGACATTTATTGAGTTATTGACTTGCTATGAACAAAAGCAAGTAAAGAGAGAATAATCATTAGGCTTAGATACTTTTTTCAAATGTGTCCAGTGTTTCACCAGTTAATGGAAGAGGCTCTGGTAGAGTGAATGCTCTCTCAGTAATCCCTGTCTTATTTGCATTTCAATTCTTTTGCTTTTCTCAGCCTGGAAGCTAATCCAGCGCAGTCTGAATGTGGCCTAAGCTTGCATCAACATTTCTTAAGTTATCTCAACGCAGATATTCTACTGTCTGTCTGCCATAATTCCTTAGTTTAGCTCATTGTACGAAACAGACAAATCCTAATGTCACATATTCTTTAAGCATTGATGCAACACCCCTACTACTACTTGTCACAGAGAAATCCACTCCAGAGACTTCTGCGACTCGGATCCCTGACACTCGTAAGTGAGGGTAACAGGTACGAATTAACCTCTGGAGAGACACTACAAATGATCCCTATCACAATTTTGCAGCATGATGGCAGTAACTACTGCCAGTGTCCTGAACGATCTCTGTAAAACTCCCTCTCAGTGCCAATTCCTTTTTGACCCTTTCAGTGGCATTCAATAATGTGTCTGGATCCTTGCCTTTAAGATTCCAAACACACACGCTCTGCTAAACCAACTGCTGCAGGGACGCGACTGAAAGGGAGTGTTTGCATTCAGGACTCGTCTTAGCTGCTATTGATAGACCTTTATTAACTTACAGTAACTAAGTTCAAGATTTGCTGCCTGGTTCCTCGTTCATCAGGGGATAAACCTGGTCCCCTCAAGAACACAGTGGATTTGGCTGGATTTTGATTATCAATGTTGTATTTTTTTGTTCCCATTAAAAATAGATAAAGAGAACGTTTAGGGAGAGCGTCATGCACTGTCACTCCAGCAACAGCTTCTCATGGACAGAGAAATATATGATATGACCATCTAACCAGGAGCGCTGTTATTCTATTACAGCATTTGACATAGCAGCAGGATGATAGAGATTTAAAATGGATGTAGTTCATTCATGGTATCCTTAGAAACATTAGCAACTGGCCCATGAAAAGATCCATCATGACCAGAAGGCACATTAAAGAGAGAAAGCTGAGCACAAAGAACAGTAATACTGATAATATGCAGTTTGGCAACTCAGTCGAAAAGCTCGACAGAAATAAACATTTGCAAAAGAGAAATTCCAGTAAATAAAGCATGTACTGTTGTAATTAGAAATCCCCTCAATCATACTGTAGATATTATTTTTAGAAAGCTTATAAATAATGGAGGTATTGGGAAAAAACAGTTCTGTGTTTTCAGGCTAGTTAACATTATGTGTCCCCCTCTCTGTGTGAGAAGTTCAAGATGACACTTGTGCAAGCAGCATTGTGTTGAATAACCGCATTGCTGTCCCTCTGAACTCAACATTTGGTCACACTGATCTTTGCAGCTCACAGCAGGAGTGATGTGTGTTCAGCACAGTCACTGTAATACAGTGACTGTGCATTTGCAGAGTGGTCATGCCATTATAATACTCCATAATCATGTAAACTCTGGTTGGCATATCACAAGCTGTTTCAAGGTCGGTTTTGGTTTGTTGCATGACTGTGCAGCAACATGCCATAAAGTTATAATATTTAATTTTTTTTTTCATATCAAATCCCATTATTGATACTATTTCTGGTTGGCGCTGTTTTCAGCGTAAGCCATTCCGCACACGGTAATTGCTTCTGTATTGTAGTTTCATTGTTACTGATGGGGTTGGCCTTGTTGCAGGATTCAAATTGGCTACCAACACACAAGAGATTCACAGGAAATGTGGAAGACAAAAGTCGCCGTCAGACGACATTTTTTCCTTCTTCATTAAAACGATAATATATAGGCCGCAGCTGGTTTGGGTGAGTGTTTAATTTAAAAATACTTGCTATTACAATCAGCAACCACAGGGGTCCCAAAGTCAACCAAGACTAAAATCTTAAGTCCCGTGTGTGGGGAAAATGCCACTCTTTTACCTTCAAACTTCTGTCACAACGTACACTGCTAAAATGCAAAATAGAGAGAAAAAAAAAAAAAAGATGTACAAGCAAAATACTTAAGTATCTTCATGTGTTGCTTTAAACACTGAAAACACTCCCAAGGAATACACAAAAATACCTGCAAGAGCTTGCTAGCTTATTTTGAGAGCTTCAGATGGATTGATACATTATTTACAGTGATATTATATGGGTTCATGTACACTCTTTTAATTATTAGGACTTAAAAACTTTCAACAACAGCTGAGTCAGTGCACCGAAACTTCAGTCTGACACATGGATTCAGGATGCTAAGTCTGCAGGGTGGGTGAAGATGAGACACAGTTCTAACGGACAGAACGGGAGTTGCAATCTTGGCATGGATCAATGGAAATCTTATTTTGGGCACATTTAGCAAAACACCCACTGCACCAGGAGCTCGTTTGTCCTATAAGGAGAAAGAGCACTTGTAGGGTTTCAAATTAATTTGTAAGTCTATGCAAGAGCACTGAGTCATCTCCTCAAAGATACAGGTTGCATGATGGTCCTTTAAACATGCAGTGAACCTAAATGAAACAGTACACTGATTAACAATGTATTCAGTTTTTTTTTGGTTTTCCCTGTATTAATCAGCTATTTAAATGAGCTAAATCCAGCTTTGGCACGTAGGAAAATTATAAATCCACACAATCCGAACTAACTATTTTACCGCTAAGTGCTATAAAACATATAAACAATATGTCTAACAAATATTCAAATATCAGATCCAACGGTCATGGGAATTTTTAGGTTTCTTCCCACGAAATCCTCATATATAATTATCCTGTGCTTGCATATACTTAAGATAGATATAGACAAAAGATATAGACATACTTACATATACCAGAAAATGTTGAAATATTAACGGAACAGAAACTGGAATACCTCGAGGTTTTTCTCGTCATATTTATGTTTATGTTGTTTTTGTTAGTTTGGTTTTCGTCTTCCACGCTAGTAGCTCATCAAGCGAACAGACATTTAGCTTCGTTGATAACATCAGTATGTGACTATATTTAATGTTGACAGTTGAAACTATAATTTAAGACATGTGGTCCTTCTGTCTGACAGAATTATAATGTATTTTTGTTATGCATGAGTGTAATTTTAAGTGCTATTATAAATAGAAGCAGAAATAGCACAAAGAGGTGATGCAGCAATTGCAACATCAGGAACTGGAACAAACATCCAACCATAAAAGTTTAATCCTACATGCCTCTGATGTAAAAACAGTTTCTCTATTTTGTATGATCAGCTTCAGCTTTTTGGTCTCAAAGTTGTATTTACTGTAAAATAGAATAACAAAATACTGCAAAAGCATAAGCATCAGAATTTGTCTCATAAAATTAAGAGGTGCAATATATATGTAGTATCCTTTAATGGTGTACCATGAAGTGATGCATAGCCAACCCCTGAGCAAAAATTAAACCTGTCCACTAGCTTTTAAACACACGGAAAACCCATCTTCTGCTTAATGGGAATTCATATTTTAATCTGTAATTAGACCTTAGTTACCCTAGTAGACAGATTTAAAGTGATGTGTTAATGATTGTGTAGTGATTAATTACATTATCTCGAACAGTCAGGGATCATGTATTGAGATGTGAAGGGGGAGTAATTACAGTGACAGACACGCAAGCAGTACACTAGCAAACACACATGCACACAGACACGTCTGAAAACACTAAACCCAGCACTGTTTGTAAATGAATTCTGTCCTTCTGTCCCTACATTACATCATCAAGAGGCATGCTGAGGTTGGCAGTTAAACATCAGTTGATGAAAGAGCTGGGGAAATTTAAAATCTTTCCAGTGTTTCAACTTCTATTTATGAATAATTGATGTTTTTTTACAGTACATTCACATTGCCTTGACATTGCAAAACATTGTGCTCTGCTGCACATTATTGTAGAACATTTCCATTTCCTGACCATGGCAATGGGGGGGGTGGAAATAGTGATGGTGTATTATATTGTCTGTGGTATTCAGTTACGGAGTAGACTGTTAAATCAAACAGGAATACTTTCTGAGTCACACCCACCTTATGACAAATAAGGACCAATGACCACTTTGATTTAGTTGTGTGTAAGGAGGGCGTTTTTCTAGGCTGTAGTAGATGCAAAAAAATGTTGCTTTCAGACTGAAAGGAACATTTAAAATTGGTGCACAGTTATCAAAAGGCCAAAGTGGACAGTAAATACAAGGATCTGCCACAAGGGAAAGGACAAATGTCACAGCACAACAACAAAAACATAGTGCAGAAGCTGCACATTCAAAAGAGAGAGTGAAAAACAGCAGCTATTTCAAGTTACCTGGAAATGTCAAGGGGTTTTGTATTGCATAGACATATTCTTTTACATTCCCAGAAATTATAAACTAAAATCAATGACACTCTTTGAGAGTGATGGACATTTTTTATTGTTTTGTTTCCTTACTGTACTGTGTGTATGCACACTTTTAGCCAGCGCAAGTTTCTACAGCTGCTGTCAAACCCACATATTTAATAGATTTGACTATATGGAAACCCAAAGTGGTTGACCTCATTCTTGAGGACTGATGCATTATGGGACCTTCTGATCGGAAGGGGTTTTCTAATAATTTCTGTCTTTGTGGCTTAATGCTTATCAACGTATCCTGGCGCTGATTAGGCTCCATTCCTGCTTTAATCCAGACAACTTAATTATACAGGAGATGTCAGACTTCCAAGGACGCTCTTATTCCATGTGTGGTAAATCCAAGTGTGAATATTTGATGTTGCCATTCTCCTGCACCATAGAAATTCAGTCTTCTGGGAAGGGCGGAGGGAGATATATGCAGAGTAAATGTGATTTATACATACATGTATGAAAAAATCTCATGTTCAGAGATTGATAATCTGAACCATTATGTGTATACAGCCAAATGAAAAATGTTTTTTTCATTATGTAAAGCAAAAGATTTTGTTTTTTTTATTGCTGGTGTACTGTATATTTAAGTTTAACATACTGCCTGAAACATCTGTAAATAAACAAGAGTCCATAAACAAAATCTGCTCTGCCATCTGCAGTCATCACAGCAGGTGCTGTTGTTGTATGAGCAAGAGGTTACGTCGATTAATGTGGTTAATATTGCCCCTGTCCTAATAATAAAATTGTAGTGTGAAACCATTCAAGAATCGGTATAAGTTGCTATAGCAACCAACCTTTTCCCTGCTTGACTGTTTTCCTGTGAGTGGATGATGCTTTGATCTAGTAGCCAGTGGCTAGGTGAGGAGTTTAACTGCGTTATAACCAGTGGGAGAATTCTCCCTATGGGAAAAAGGGAACCCATCAAGATTGCAATCAACACTCCGATTAAAGGGGAAGAAATTTGATGTAATCTGTTCGTGTGAGTGTATCATCTTCTAGGAATCGATTGCCATCTTTGAAAGGTCTGGCGTGTTTCATTGCACGACATTTATCAGTATGCGGAGACAAAAAAACACATCCATGTTCTGTTTCTTTTTTTTTTTTTTTTTTTTTTACAGGATTGCTTTGTTAAATTCCGAATTTTTGAATTAAAAGATACCATGAATATGCATGCAAACCTCCACACAAACTTGGGTATTTTCGAATGCAAGATATGTGATGAATTATTAACAGTCATTGTGAAATCTAAAATAATGTCTTTGAATAATTTATCTTACATTCTTATGAGTTTCATATAGTAAACTGGTGTGGAGATTGATTTGTTACCACACATTTTTAAGGAATTTGTATTAATTTTTACACCACATTAAATGTACTGTAATTAGCTTGCTATGCAGAGGAGCCGAATCTGGCGTCATCATAAGAGGTCTTTCACACGTTCAGTGAGCTCAGCTGCAGCAGGTGTCTCCGGTGTTCCAAATGAAAAAAAAAGATATTTCCATTCTTTTTCGGAGATCACTTGCATTACACCCTGCTGCGCTGCCACGAGAACGTGCTGTATTTTCAGGGGTCTCTGCCTGTGGTGGTAAGCTCACGTTCTTCTATGACAATTATCAAAAATACAATGACATGTATCTTGTTTTCTCTATGTATTAAACAGACACACAGTCAAGCCACTAGCTTGTTTTGTGTTGCATGGGCATCGGAAAAGGGCAAAAAAAAACAAAAAAGGAAGGTTTTAACTAGGAGCAGATTTTATTTTATTTTCTAAGTAGGCACAGCTGAATATTGAGTTTTGTTAAGTGATCTGTATGGAGTGTGTCAGGCCCGCAGTCACCTGAGTTGCTGTAGCTGACGGTGCAGAGGCAGATACAGCTGCGTTCAAGATTCAACAGGGATTGAGAGTGTTCTCTTTTAGTGTGTTCGGACCATTTTTAGTGCTAACCTCAGCTATATGTGTGGCACCACGCTCGAGCTTGAAAATGACAGGGCTTCTTTTTGATTAAATCCTTGATTTTGAATTTGGTTTGAGGAATGAAACAGACACACGGTAGTTTTTCCTTTAGCCTTTAATGTAATTGGAGATATGTCAGTGTGGATGAAGACTGATTAGACACTCATTAGGTTCAAAATTCTGAATCACTTTAATTTGAAAATCCTGTCTAATGTTTATTTTCAACGGAGTCAACAGTTTATCTGCTGCATATTTTCTGTTGGCCGTTATCAAATGTTCAACATATCATCCTGTTTATGTCAGTTTAATCTATGCTGATTTTCATCTAGTCCTGCAACATTCACAATCACACGACTGTCAGTGGACTCCTGAATTAAGCTTTAGGTTTAGGCACAAACTGTGAGAGGGTTCAGAACTCAAAAGAATTTAGGGCATTTGTTAGCCACAATTTGTTGATTTTTTTATGATGTTTTGTCATCTTTCAAAATACTCCAAAGACATACGTTTTTGTTTGTAGAAAAACGAAACAATCCTTGTCAAAAGCGCTTAAGTCTTTTTGTGGTTGGCTGGACAGAATTTGACATGTCTTTTGGGAGAGCTGGGAAATCTTGGCAGTCATCCAACAATAGCCTGTCAATTATCCAGTCAACAGTGAACAACTGAAGTAGCGTATTACATAAAGTGCGAAGAGCTGCATCAGTATTACCAGAACTGACACATGCAGAGCTGTGGCAGAGCTTCCTCTCAGTCTTTTGGCTTGTTAGGAGTTGTATAGCTGCGTGATACTTAGGAAACTTGAAAGAGCTGTTTTGATGCACTTCCCACCAGCCTACAGTACACAGCCTTCGGCAAATAATGCTCCCCAGTGTAGTTAATGAGGAAAGATATGAATGGTCAAATGTAGTTAATGCTGAGGCATTGGCTTACCACTCTTTGATGTGCTGCTTTTTGAATATTAATGATATTCATGACCTATTTGCTACTTCACTTCATGGAAATTCCTGACGGCCGTGTTGCCCTGATGCATTCATAGAGGATATGAAGATGCTGTTGGCACAGCAACAATATAATTAATACGGGGAGAGAATGCATAAACTTCTCAACAAGACCCAACAATTTGGCATTAACATCGTATTCATAGGTCTTTTGGATGTCTGAACAATTGTGAAAATGAATGTCAAAGTCACAATCTCAATATATTATAAAAAATAAAACTCAAGGTGAATACATTTGTTTGACAGCTTGTATATGGCAGTGATCCCTTGGGTTCAGAAGATGCTTACCCAACACCCCCATCGTGCTTTCTGTCGGGATCTATTGTATCTTGTTGCAAATCCCACAAGCACACTCAAATTGAAGAGAGACAGAAACACGATAAAGTGCTTTTGGGAACCACAGCACACCCTGAGCCTGTCACAGGAGCTGATGACATGAGAGTCTTGTAATGCCTTGAACTATACGCTGCTTAAAAAAGTTATTTTCAAGTTTAAATATAATACTGTCTGACTGGCCACCAAATAACAGAGAGGAGAGTTTTTCTTTCAGTGTTTTTGTAGACAATGCTCTGTACATAAATATCTCTTTCTGAGTGCTCTACGATGCACCGAGACATGTGGTAATGCATAAATAGGATGACTAATAAGTCACACTTGATTTTACGGCGGTGCCTAACTAACTTTATAATTTGTCCCAAGTGAAGATAAGTAACAATGGCTTATGAACAGTGACACAAGAATAAGAAATACAGAAATGCAAGGATAACTAGCAGGTATTTGCATTTTTTCATGAGTCATCTTGAAGATAACAATGATTTAAGTGGACAATAGCCTGTGTTCGACTTGTCAGGGTTTTATGCTGCAGTTTGTTTTTTTTAACTATGTCCCGTGCTGTTAAGTTATTGAACCACATGCGAACAGCGAGCGGGGTGTTGTGGGTCACAGTAGTTTCCTGTCACCCCAAGTGTTTATGCCCCTGCAGTGTCCTTGAGCAAGACACCAAATCCATATCAGCTGAGTAGGTGTTGCATCATTTATCTGACACTGCGCCAGGGTGAAAATATCACACTTCCAGAAAAGTTGAACATGTTTATGGCTGTCACTCATACTGTCTCAGTGGGGTTTAGTTTAGCCATATTCAAACATGAAGGGACTCCGGAAGGAAATTAACAAATTACATATTTCCCCAAACAACTTGAAACAGTGTTGTTGAATTGATATTAAAATGAAAAGCTGATACCAAATGAAGACAGCAAAGTGAATCAGTTTCTCACAGCAAAGGTGCACCACACTAACAATCCATTTAACTTCTGAACACACTTGTACAGCTACATGAGCTGTACCTCTGAGCACAATAGTTAGATAAGAGGCCTTGGCGCCAGCTGGTATTTGCTGCAATGTGCTCAACTCCTTTCAGAGGGGTATGACTGAGGTTTTCAGATAATATTTCCACGCAAATGCTCAGCACTGCAGTCGGAGTCCAATCTGTCCACAGGAACCTCAGTAATGACAATACAGAGCACAAACTGATTTGGAAATCCAATGATAACCTTGACAATCATGAACTAAAGAAAATGGTTCAGTAATCATCAAATGAAACTATTTTTTTTTTTAATATCCTAGCGTACTGTTCCCTTATATTTGTTACACTACACCCTTTTCTGTGCTTAGCTGTTATCACTCCCACTGACTACTAATTTGATGTATAAACTCCCACAGTAAAGATTGAACCACAAATCCTTTAATTATGGATCGAATGTTGAATATCAGAGGGAATGCAGGACTGAAGTGATTTTACCTGGACTCACTTTAGTAATTTATAACAAATTCCAATATTAATTTGGAATGTCACCTTTTTATGCAAGTATGGCCCTTGAAGAAATACTCAATAGGATATGTGGTGGGGGAATACTTCTCATAGTTAGTTTTTCCCACTATGGTAAGGTATGATCAGATTGACTGCTGCTTGTCAGAACAAACTGAAAATTTGAACACTAGCAAGTGAGTGGTCAGTCGCCTTCCTCCAGTTGTCAGTCTGGTTTTACAAGATGGCCAAGAAAGAGAAGAAGGAAATGTGCAACGGTGCAGCAGAAGCTGCATTTAAATTCAGGCTGCCACAGCACATGAGCAATCTGTAATAGTCCACTCACACATCATAGCACTTGATTCAACAGCGTTACAGCGAAGCCAGATTTATCTCGGTGTGTGGAATTATGGAATTGCGACACTACTAAGGAAAAAATGTATGAAATAATACAAAATATGACTGGAAATTGTTTTCAATTTAAATTAGACTAGACTTTAAATATAAATGGATAATATGCCCTTCACTTTTGTTCAAATGGTCAGTTGCCAGTTCTTCTGTAGAAAATCATGCCCTTTGCAAATGTCTCTTATCTTATACCATTATTGTTCAGGCAGGGCTGCTTTTTCCCTGTGAGATTTGTGTCTCTCCCCTCTCTCAACTGGATGAGGAAAAACAAACAGGGCCCTTTCAGGTCACATCTTTTTCAAATCAGGAGGAGACACTACTGTAGTGGATCACACTGTTGTGCTGCATTCATAATTAAATCCAACATGAGACAAAAAAAAACGTTTGTTTTTTTGTTTTGCTTTGTAATAAAGACATATTTTATATTCGCAAAAGCAGTATGTTGCCCATCTGGGCCTGTTTATTGTCACTATAAATTACAGGCCAACAAGCATGCCAGTCTTTTATAGCAGTTATAGTGACACTTCAGGCTAAGATACAGAGAAGGACATGCCCTTGATGTGCTGAAGAGCCATGAGGAAAAGGGGCTGATAAAAAGAGTGTGGGTAGTGGGCACGGGCAGAGGTTAATGCGGGATGAGCGACTCTGCAGGGCAGCATGAGCTGCACAGTATGCTAGTGACTGAAGGAAGGAAAACAGGATATTCAGAGTGGATAATTTAGAATTGGGGAATAATAATAATTTTTCTGGAGACTGTCAGGAAATCTCAGAGATTCATATAATGCAAACATTGTAGTGCAGAGCCCTCAAGAGCTAAGAAAGCCTCTTATAAACATCAATTCACTGTATTCACAACACAACATTTTATTTTGCTTTATGCCAAAGCTTTTCTCTTTGCTTGATGTGAAATATCATTCTCATGTTTAGTGTAGAGTACCATAAATGGGAGGATGAAGAAGGATTTTGTCACTTTTCTCAGGTTGGCAGTCATAAGCCTGGATAAGCCTTCATAAATATTGGTGTGTCTCACACATACTGTTTCCAGTTGTTGCAAATATTCTGGCAAAGTTTAGCACATCCTGATTCCAAATCCTCCTCTCTAGGTTTTTGTAAATACCTCTACAGCCCAGCAGCATGTAATTTCTCTTCAAATCATTCTACAACAATGGACAACCTGGCATACATTATTCACAAGCACACTGGACATGGATAAATGGGAGTTTATGTTCAAGATGTAACGCATTAATTATTACTGAAGACCTTTACTTTGCTTTTGAGTTTTCTGAAGGTTTTTGAAACAAAAATGTTGAAAGAGGAAAAGAGTGGATAAAGGTATTGCCACGTTGGTTGGCTGAAGTCCTTGAGGCAAGCATGAATACACTCTGAGTCAATAATTTATGCACCCAGACACACACATTCAAACACACACATAAAGTGAGAGACAGAGAAACGGAGCATTGCTGCAAAGGGAAACTGAAAAAGCTCCAGGGACAGAAACACAGTCTCAGACTAACAACTGGAAGCCTTACATATGTCACCAGATGTGAGATTCCATTTTACTCTCCACTGTAAAATAAATAGCAGCACATCAAGGAGGTTTGAGTCAGTGGTATTATTTACCGTGTTTGCTTGCCTGGTTTAGGCAGATAGTTAAGGTTTTTCTCTTGGTGAATACTTACAGTAATATGCTGTCTTCAGAATGCCTGACACATCTCTTCAAGCTTACATAATACAGATCTGCCCTGATTTTCGTCTCCCTGGCAAATCTGGGGTCTTCAAGAAGCCAAGCAACGTAACCCCGCCAATCTCAGTCAAAGGTCATCCACAGGGGCTAGGTCTCTTCTTAAAATGGAAACTTCTCAGACACAGATCCTGTGTTCATCGGTCAAACCTAAATGCAGTGCAGGAGATGTATTTCATGCAAGGTGTCTTCAGTCTTTCATATGAAAAGTGTACGACTTAGCGACATGCTACATACAGTAATCGCATGCATCTGTCAAAAAGCTGAGTTACAGATGAGTTCAAACTCTGTGTCGGCGTAGGACCTCTTGCTCTCGAAATTGTTTTTCTGTGTCAGGTAATTGGATGTTTCCATGGATACTGGGCCTCCTGAAAGCTATGTCAGCTAAGAATATGATTTCTCTGTAAGTGTCTGCTGGCATATGCATTCAGATGTGTTCATACTGCACAGTTAGAGTAATTTCAAATTTTCTTATTAAACCTTTAAACACACCACAGCTAACTAAGGAAATACATCCTTTGTTGCTATGAGAAGCTCGAGATCAAATATTCTGAATTCAAACTCGTACAAGAAACTCAAATTCGGTATGTGCATGTCTAGTGATACTGCCCTTGGCTTCTACTGCTGCTGCTATTTGTGCAGCTATTTGAACACTTTGGGCATTAGATAATTGTTTAATTTATACACGAGAGAATTGACTATTTAAGTTTTTAGTCAAAATGTCTTTGGGTGATACTGTGCAAAGCTAAGGCATCATGAAGTACTAACTATGCCATCTCGATGTTGGTTATGTAACACAGCCCCTCTCGTTATTTCCCATTTGCCTAATTGAAACCATGACAATGGCCTGATCTGAACATTTGAATAGGATATTGTGATTTCAGTAATGTTCTGAAAAATGCCAGTGGGGTTTTGTGTAACATTTCAAAATCTGTCCCCCATGTGCACTATGACATTTACTGCAAACCACAATAAGAGTGAAGGGAAAACAGAAACAAGGGTATATCAAATGAATGCAAATCTTTTATTCATCAGCTAACAACTAAAGAAACAGCACACTGTAGATATATTTACCCCACATATTCCTAGTTGTACTATGTTTTTTGCAATACCAGACCAGGTTTTTGCTTTTCAGAGCTGATGCAAATTTGCATGGAAATGCTGATGAAGTGTTCTATTTACAAATTAGAGGTTGACATAGAAAATCACTGTTTCATATGAAAACCAAGCACACAAAAATCAAACATAACAATTGGAATACAAATAAAACACCAACTGGACCTCTTCCTCATTGCAAATTAAACATTTGCACATATACAAAGGACAGTCACGCTTCAATTTAACATATTTTTGGATTATCAGTATTTGTAGTCTCACGTGTGACACAAAAACATTTGCATTTGGTCATTGATTACAAAACGATGAAAGAGAAAAGAAATTATTACAAATTGCTTTTATATACAGTAAATACTGTGTTTCCATTACACAGTTACCTTACCAAGATACTTATAAACAAGATGTTAAAATTGATCTTAGGAAGAATTTCCTCTGAATGCACTGGCAAACTACATTATTTGCCCTGCATTGATGTGCTATACTCATCTGTTGCATTAGTTTGGTTGTACAAAATTTACCAGATATTGAAAAAAAGTATGAATCGTCAATTTTAGAACTGAAACTATTAACTAAATGCTGGCCACTGTTCACAATTTAAAAAAAAACAAAAACATTTTGTGTGTATCTGTCTGTGCCTGTTTGCAAGTTTACAGTGTGTTCACCACTAACTTCACAGCAACATATTGATATATAAAATCCTACACGTAACACGTTTTCAATGTACAAACCTGTGCAGGTTTACATCATGCATCACTGTGTAGATTTCATTTCATTTGTTCTGAGGAGCAGACACAGTTCAAGTGACAAAACAATCACAAAATGACTCCGAACATGTGAAAGGCAACAAACCAAGACTGTATCCTTGATAAACAGCATGACTAATGCTGCAGTGTAATACTTGGTGACATGCTGAAAGGGTCCAGATACACCATGTCCTCTAATTAGCTGACTTAAGACGGCAGGTTCAGTGCATAATACTGCGTATGATGTGAATTCACTCTGTGTATTAAACTCTCAGGGAAAGTCACATGTCTTGGCTTACACTATTGACCCAGAAATTGGTTAGGCTCCATTATGACTGGCTGATGTGCTTACTTTCTTTTAGAGCACAGAACATTTTCATGCGTGACGATGACTCTAGCCTTTCAGCTGCTGCATTCATTTGTTGTGCTTTTCAATCTAATAGCTAAAGCTCTTGTACCCTGTCACACATCTGTAACAGTATCTATCCCTCCTTAAAAAGAGGGACCAGTAATTAAGTCAAATTGCCAGATTTCATACAAACCCACACCAAAAAGATGAGACAAACAATGCCAAGTAATGAGACGGTGGTTTTCATTATAATGCAGTACGTACAAACCCACTTAGTATTCCCATGGAAACACATGTATTTAAAATTATATGACGTTTTAGAAAACTGATGAGCTGTGGGCTTTTGTACAGATTGTCTGGGTATAATCTATATCTATGCATAGTGCAACATTTTTTTAACATGTGTTACTTTTATGTATGCAGTTATCAAACCTACTTCTATGGCTATATGCACGTGTTACCATATTGTGCATTTCAAAAAAAGTGACATCATCGTTGACCTGTAGGTCAATATTGCATTTTTTGCCAAAAGAAAAGGAAAAAGAAAAAAATGAAGAGAAAGAGGCTCAATATCCATATTTGTTTGTATAAAAATATGCAGTCATTTAAGATGTGTTTATATGGGCCTGTGGCCCATATTTTAAAGATTTTCAGATTAATCTTAAACAGAGGAATAAGGAGGTGTAACTGACTCTTATTATATTGTAAATCTACTCAAATGCACTGAAACTGGAAGACAACTGTAGATGTATTCAGACATATAATAACATATAATATAATTCATGTACTCTTCTGGGTGTCTAAGTTTGCATATATTGTCAGCTGATCTCTGAAGTGTTCTGGTAGTGGTACAAATGAAGACACTCATTATAGTTCATCAATTATGAACATCAAGTGTGTTTGTAAGCTGTATGTTCACGTAAAATGCAGGAACATGCATTTGTACACATTTGCGACATACGGTACACATCATCAGTCGAAGCTTATTTTCTTTCTGTTGCAATACATCTGGATACAGTTGTGATTATATTCTTTTAGTTTCAACATTTCTGAGTACAGTCACAATACTTTAATATTCAACTCAATACAAGTGCAACATGTGTCCATAATCCACTAGCGCAGTTGGTTTGGAGATGAGGAGGCTTCCGGGGAACACCACTGATTTTCACAGATTACCCTGCATTACAGTAGGTCGGTTCAGTTTACTTTAAGGATGCATTCATTATTCTCATCCAAATCTGCAAACACGAGAGCAGAGATTTACTGATCTCATAATCTGTGATCTGTGATATTACATTAGAATTTGTTTTATGATGTCATGCTTTTAATATTATCACCCAAGAGCTGTGTACCGTGGAGGACTAACTACCTCTCTAAATGATTCCCTATTTTACTGGAGCACAGTATCTTCACAGATGTGTAGGCTATGTGACTTTTGTCTACACCTGCACACAGGTCACAGATATATTTACTTGCAGAATGAAATTTGATTGAGTCTCATGTCTGAGTTTCATCTTGAATAAATATGTAAAATACAGAAGTGGGAGTCATACATGTGTCTGTAACAAAAACCTGGTTTATAATATCGTCTGCACGCTTCATTGACACTCATGAAATGCAGCTAATTTGAGAGTAAAGCTCAGTCTCACGTTATTGTTTCATTACTCAGTTCTGTAAAGCACGATTCCCGGAAATGCGTACTGCTGCTCACAATGGACTCTACCAATAAAGGATAGAAAATACTTATGCCATTCTTTTTTTAACATGGTCTGATTCCTGATTAAAATGGATACACTGCATGAATGCATCCGCTCTGACCGCCCAGGGTCCAAGTCTCTTAAAACTGTGTAAATGTGGTTCGTTTTTCAAGAACCTCAAGGTAATCAGGATCAATATGAAGCTTTGCTTTAAGTTCCCAGTACTCGCTCCGGTTGGGCTCCGCATAAACAGTACTTGGTGCTGTGCAATAGAGTATTGTCTGTTGTATTCTCTCTGGGTGCATGTATTGATGCCTTGCATCAAAGTCTGAGGTATACTGACTCGATGAATGCGCTGTATGCCTGCATGGTAACGTATTGTAGCGTGCTTGTTTGTGAGGCTCAAGTACATCTCTGTAGTAACATGGATCATCTTGGTGAGGGATGGAGGGCTTGTTAAGAGGCTCTGGAGTAGTGGCACTGTATTCTGAGCTTATTACATTACTGATTGCCTCCTCATCTGAGTTACCCAGAAAAGCACCGCTCAACTCATCAAAGTCTCTGAATCCATCAACTGATTTGCTGTCCGTCGGCGTGTGAGCAGTAGTTCTGCACGTGGATTCTGTGGGAGGTGGGATATACTCATATACATGTCCAGCAGAGGTTCTGACTTTGGGAATGGATCCCTTCTTGTAAAGGCCATATTCCATGTTCAGAGAGCTAATGCAAGCATTCATGGAGTTATTCTGCTCATTTTGACTCTTTTGACGTCTCTTTTTCATTGCCACGAACAATCCCGCAGCGACAAACACAGAAACAATGAACATGAGGAGAAGGGCAAGAATCATCACAGATAAAGGAATGGCACTGTATTGTGTGTCAGAGTCCAAAGATGTTTCTATGGTGATAGTGCTGCCAGGAAAAGATTCTTCAGAGGGTGGGATCATGGAGGCAAGTAAATCAGAGTTATTAGGGCAGAAATTAGCTGTCTTAATGTATCTCATGTCCTCCCCAGCTAGTCTCTTAGGCGAGCCACAGATGACATTGTTTACGACTGTGCCTGTGCTAAGATGCTCCAGCCACACCTTCAACTCCAGTATGCTACAGGAGCAATCCCAGGGATTCTCAAACAAATCGACTTGCACCAGTGCTGTAAGCTGATCTAGCACACCACTGACTGGCAGATATCGCAGATGGTTGTTGCGAAGATTTAGCCTGGCCAATGTCAGGCCATTGAATGTGCCCACTGGTAAAGTTTTCAAGAGGTTATTGTTCAGAAAAAGAAGCTGAAGTTTGGGTACATGCTGAAAGGTATCAGGAGCAACCTCTTTAATGACATTGTATTCTAAATATAAGAACTGAAGGCTTTCCAATCCATAAAACATCTCAGCTGTAAGATGGTCTATCAAATTCCCATTCAGGTAAAGTCTTCTTAGATGTGTCAAATCGCCAAATGCTCTGTCATGTATGCGAGCTATTCGATTATTACCAAGATGAAGCAAATCTAATCCAGTTGCCTCAATAAAATCTGATCGGCGCACCACAGGGATGTAATTCCCTGTGAGATACATCTTTTTTGGGTTGTAAGGTTTGGGATTTAAATCAGAGATATGCTCAATCTTTCGCTCCTGGCAATTCACATTCAGGCCAAGGTCTGAAATTTGAAGATTGCAGGTACAGGCAGTCGGGCAATCTAAAGGCACAGGGGATTTGGTCTGATATGAAATAATCTGGCCGTAATTTTGCGGTTTATTAGATGGGACACGAGCAGTGGGTCTTGATTTTAATTTGCCTGACTGTCGAGGTCCCTTGGTGGGTCTTGATGAGGACCGTGCAATCCCAGATGAGGTGAAAGAAGCTGTGACTAGAGCTGGCGTGGTCCTGTAGTATGCATCACTGCTCAAATGTGGCAGGGGTGGCATCTCATATTCAGCAATGGCTCTCCTCGGGCACAACTCCTGTTTTGAAACCTCATCAAGATCTCTCCCATGAAGCCGAAAAGGGAACTCACAAACAACATCGCCGACTAAAGCTGTGTATGATATGCTCTCGAGCCAGGTTTTGAGAGCAATCAGCTCGCAGGAACAGTTCCACGGATTCTCCTCCAGCTGTAACTCCACAACACTGTTCATGTGCTCCAGCAGACCTGAGTAGGGAAGCACTTTGAGCTGATTCCCCCTTAAGTCCAAATGAGTCAATGGTACATATTGGAAAATATTCACGGGCAGAGTAGTTATTAGGTTGTCGTTTAGAATCAGGACCTCCAGATGTCGAAGTCTGCTGAAGGCATTTGGCGCCACATGAGTGATATAATTATAATCAATTTGTAGATATTCCAGACTTTCAAGGCCAAAGAAAAACTCCCCCTTCAAGGCATCAATTTTGTTATTGTTGAGATGTAATCGTTTTAATCCCTGAAGTCCATTAAAAGCTCCGGCTTCAACTTCAGATATGTCATTATTTCCCAGATGTAATATTGTAAGTCCTCTGTACTCAACAAAGTCATTGGCAGACAGCTTTTTCAAGAGATTCCCTGTAAGCAGCAGATGATACTGGGAGAAGTGCACTGGGCTTATGTCTGAGAGACTTACAATTCCTCTGTTTTCACAGCTCACGGTAAGTATCCCCTCTCTCTCCTCACAGGCACACAGTCTTTGACATATTTCCCCATAACTGCCATACATCTGAACAGTGCACACCGATGTAGCACTGAGCAAAACACATGAAATCCAGAGATGCATTTTCCCGCAAACGATGGCCGAGCTCACAGTCCTGCTAAGGTATCCTCAATGTCATCTAGAAATAAAAGACACACACGGGTGATGTAAAACAGGCAGACTGCAATGACAGCAACTTCCACACAACAAGCTGGAGCCTGCATGAGTCGAGGCTTCATTTGCTGTTACCCAGAGGTAACTTCTGGCTGTGCGGCTGCTGATTTAAAATGGCTCAAATGTAGCAGGATAGAAAGCAACTCCTTCGAGCTATGTAAATAACAAAAAGCAAGGTCAAAGCAAGACATGAGCACAAAACAATGGTCGAAATCCGCTGTGAGGGGAAGCCATATCGCATTGGCGTGTTAAGACACAGAACGCAATTTAATACTGGTTTGAACTGAAAGCTACGTGAATTACACAAGGTTTGCTGAAATCCTGCATCGCACTGCGCGCCTTGCCAGACATGAAGACAGCCCCGCATCCTTTCTGTTCAACTCCTGGTAGAAATACATACCTCACGCACATGGACGGAGCTGTAGCCTCGTGAGGGTATTTTTCAGCGCATCTTTTATTTTTAGTCCGTCAAAAAGCGAGAGAGAGGAAACGGCGTCTCCTCAACGCGGGCACGGTCGTCGTCTCGAAACGAGAGGCTGAAGGAAACGCTGATCAACCATGACTGCCAAATGATTCTCTTTTGCCACGGTGTGAAGAAGGTGACACAGCTATGCCCGGTAACAAAGTTGCTTCTTCTCCCCCTCTCCCCTTCCCCCCCCCCCTCTCTTTCTCACGCACTTACGCACGCACGGGCGCTCGCTCGGTGGTCTAGAGGATGTCAGGTTATTTCATGCACAAAGAATCAGCTCACTGGAGCATCATGCCGGAGATACATTCTCCAAAAGATGTTGACCTACCTACAGAAAAGATGTTCCAAAAAAAAAAAAGAAAAAAAAAAAGCATCAATAATTCAGCGGGCCCGGAGCGTCCCAGCGCTCTAAACGGTTTGTTAAACCGCTTATCGTGTTATTCTCCCTGAAAACAAAGCCTTCACCTGGAACGCCAAGTCATACCAGCTTTTCATAATCTGTCAATCCTGTAACGGTGGGTAGCCGTAAAACACTGATGGATCTGAGTCTTTACTTTCACCTGACCGGAAATGATCTTTCCAACATCACAGCTGATATGTGTTGTTTTTTGTTCTCTTGTCTTTTTGGACATCTCCACCTTTAAAAAAAAAAAAGCTGCTCCAAGTCTCAGTGCAAGCCCTTGTCTGATCGGATTCTTAACTTTTATCACTCCTGCCGGTCAGAGGTTAATGGGTTTTATCGGTTTATGGTTTACTCAGAGTATTTTGTCAAAGTCCGGGTAACAGAAAACCATTCAGTGAACTGTCCCACTGATCCCTTCTCAGCTCATCAAAAAGCATCACTAAAGTACTTATTTGGGCTGCGCAGAACCGCCTTTATATTCATGTCATCCCTTTCAAAATACATGAGCACGCTGCGACTTTGCCACGGTAGGATGCGTATTGATCAACCCCACTGTGGCAGTAGACCGCGTGAAAATGAAAAGGAATACTCTTGAAAAGGTGCAATATTTGCCAGTTGGTTTACGCAGATTGAATAGTAAACAATGAGTCCCACAGAGTGTGACTCATTGCTCTTACTGAGTTTGTTTTCACCTGGTCTTAATGAAAAGCAAACTGTCCTGGCAGGTGTATAATTAGCGTGAATTATCCACTTCTTTCATTTTAATGCAGCCGATGAAGCATCTGAACCGGTGGCACTTAGCGATAGGGGGAAAGGTAAAGAAGCAGACCTGTCATCCCCTTCTCCACCTGATGTGTTGGCACTCATGTGGAAAACATGTCAAGTATCATTGTATATCGCTGTGTCCTCATGGAGTCATATCCATCATCCTCTCCACTTGGCTCTTGCTCACATGGGAGGAGGGCAGGCACATCAGGGACACTGCCTGTGGCTCATATTAAAGAGTATGAAGGCTGCATTCAGCCTGCATGCAATTCATTTGTGCTTCTGTTTCCCCTGCCTACAGAGATTTGTGCTGCATATTGGGCTACACCCTCAGCATTAGCTAAACTCCATCATTACACGACTATTTCTGCATACATTAGCATTCATGTTTGTTACAATATGATTAGCAAAATGTGCAGCTTGCTCTGTCTTATTGCACTAACATAGCTGTCAACCCAAGCATCTCAAAGAGATTTTTTCAGATAACAATTCAAAATATTTTCGAATTGAGTTTTGCTAATTTTGTGTATTTGCACTTTGTTTATGTTCACTCGTATGTTTGCGTCTCTCTGCACTATGATATTCATGTTTATCCATGGCCACAATGTGCAGAGGAAACATGAGGCACACACAGAGGCGATGCATGATACGAGCCTCATTTAATGTCTCTCCAAGTCTTCCATGAGACTGAACATAATCTTCACCAACTGGGAGCAGAGGATGGCACTCTCCACACACACACACCCACACACACGCACACAAAAGGAATCAGCATAACAAATTACTTGAAGAAAATGATGATGACTAACAATAATTTGCTCCAAGGTCAGAAATACACAAATGGAGTTGGAGCCATGCCACAGAAGATGATGGGTATGTTCCTTACAGATGGTGCATTGCACTTTGTCATCTGTGTCCAGCTGGAGCATACAAAAACAATCGGCATCCCAGTGAACTGTTTTGCCATTGTCTGGCAGGAACATTAATTCCAGGGCTCTCACAAGCCTTGCATCCGAAGTGGTGTTACACAGCAAACAACTAGACAGCACTGAGCTTTTTAAAATTGTAATGTCAGTGCATTATGCAAGGATTTTTTTTTTTTTTTTTTTTTTTAGGGGTACTGTCATTTTGTCTGAGTTTTAGTCTATACAGACAACACTCTAAAGCTTTTGTTCCTAGCAATATTTGGGGAACACTTTATAATACGATCCGAGATTTACAGTATGATTTCACTGTATGAATCAGTTACCAGTAACCAGTTCCTACTGGTAATCAAATTTAGGTACAGTGGAAGAAAATAAGACTATGGGAGAACAACAACAGCTGGGTGTTTTAAAGGTAAGGAGAAATAAATTACACTATTTTTTGTAAATACTCAGTACCTACAGGGTACAGTATTGGGAAACAAAACTGAAGTTTGGAAAAAATGGTGTTAACAACACTGATATTCTGCAGAGCCTATAAAGTAATGGTGTAACATATAAAACATATGCTGCCAAACAGCAGGGGTTGAGAAAGGTAATGAAAAGGGGATTTAAGAAAATGTCTCAAAACTTATATGTTATTAATAAACATTGTATGGGTCGCATTCCCAAAATGACCATCAGGGCTGTGGCACAGCTTCAGTTTTGGGGTACGATGTTCGAATCGTGGAATAATGAGGGACTTGTCAGTCATTTATTACCACCCAAAATTACACTGTAAATCACAGACTTTATAATAAAGTATTACCAATATTTTTGCACAAGTGGAACTAATGAATTAATATAATATGAAAACAGAAAAAAAAACTTTAATCAGCATTTTCTGTATTTGTACCTTGCATAACGGCTAAAGCTGTATTTGTAGCCTTGTGTAGAAGCCTCTAGTACTGAAACAACCTGTGACCACATTGAGGAGATTGTGAGATGAGGCTTCGAGAGGCATCTTCAAAGCAAGTGACAAGGAACTGTGAGCTTCAAGGCCAAGTCATTGCAGACAAGTCTGACACACTGCATCGTGATAATCCTTGAAAACACCGTGTCTTTTGTGTCTGGGACAAAGAGGAACTGTGGTGTGTAGGGAAGAGGCAAAAGGGGACGACCAGGGAGGGTAAAAACTGTTACAGGAGGAAGACTGAGGACAGAACACAGCAGAAGAACGTGAGGGAGTTTGTAGGGGCATGCAAAACATTCCTGAAACGACATCTCTAACAGCGGGCGGTCTGAGAACATGCCTCCTAGGGTTTATCTGCTTTCCCCTCGAGAAGGTGGGGTTGAAAAAGGGGATGGACACAACATCAGCCGTCATGGCTGACACCTCGCACCCTCCATATGGATCCCTAAGTGCCCAGGGCAGCTCCAGCTCCATAAATAACGGTATAGCATGTTTTTCATCTCTGCTCCCACAGGGCTCTACAATCACCACTGTTCTCAGCAAAACATATTAATCCCTTGACAGTAATGCATAATTCTACATAATAGCACCTTTTGAACTGTTAATATGAGTATCCAGTTTCATAATCATCCAGCACATCTCCTCAAACCTTTTTGCTGCTGTTGAAATTGCATCCATTGGATATCGTTGCTCTAATGTAGTCTGTTATCTATGAACACTTTTCCCCATTTATTTCAAAGCACACTCACACATCTGTTTTTTTACTTTCACACACTGTATGTAACGCTGTGTTTTGTTAGTATGAGTCTTTATCTCACATATACGGTGCACATCTATCTTGTTTTCTAGACGCCTGCTCTCTTCCTCGTGGCTGTTTTGAAGTGCATGGAGCTTCTTCATCTTTCAAGCTCCCCTGTGCCCGACTCCACCCAGCATGACTCCACCAAACTGCACACTTACTTCATCTACCCAGACATATGACATATCCCCTAACATCACCAACCTGGCACCTTGGACTTATATTAAACTGGACTCCTGGGCTTATTCCATTTGACCTTCAGCAGACTTCCCGCTGTTTTTTGTTTTTTTTTTATAACTGCCATTTTTCCAACTACAGCTCCTATTACATCCCCAGTCCCCCAGCCACCTGAGGGGACAACTTCTTGGTCACTTTATCTTCATTTCAAACATTATAACACAATTTTTTTATATTTCTTTATTTGTATATTGTATTCTTATTGGTGTACATCAATTTATCTGACCTAATATTTCTCACTGTTTTTACCAGGCTGCCCCGTGGCTCTAACACTTAGATTTTTCCCTATAAAATATTTTTTTAAATTTCATAGTAGCCACAGTTTCACACACTCAAGATCATAGCATTTTTTTTTTATATCAAGTGCCCATCTATTGATACTCTTCTGTGTGGATGCCCATTTGAGCTTTAGAAGACGTCTTCTGTTGCATGGTCTGTCTGTGATGTGAGTGGCAACGCTATGTTTAAAGTCCCTCATTTTTCCATTAAGTGAAATTGAGGTGAAAATAGCTTTAACTTTAACTGTAGCTTTCCCACATCTTGTCTGGGAGCATATAGGAAATGCCTCCAGGGCCCCTTGTAGTCCATGAACCTCAATGTGGATACCACCGCTATTGACGACAATAAGAATCAGAGCCCGTTTTATTTTTATTTTTATTTTTTTTACGAGCTGCTATGGCACCACCTGTTGGACAAATTCAAGAAACACAATAGAAACCACAGGACAATTGAAGATCAACGACAAGGATTGTACCTGAGAGTGACTGCTGGTTGAGGACGCTAGCATCCATATGCATCCACATCTGTAAGCAGAATAAAAGCGAGGGGGAGAGGTACGTGTTAGAAAAGACAGACTTTCAAATCAAGTGCATTTTGAATACATTCTGATAACTAACGTACTTAGTGGCTGACCTGTTTATATTAGTCTTCATCCATATAGATGACATGGTCATGGCAGTTTGCAGGGAAAAGTCAGCCTTTGCTGGTGCTCTGCCTCCGCATAATTGCTTAGATACAGGAGAGCAAGGATATTTGAAATCATTATTTTTCATTACAGGTGAGGTCAAATAATATTGCACGTTATATTTTTCAAAGATTAGAAATTGAGGACAGGAAAAAAAACCTGAATTCCTTTTTAACTTGCTTGACCTTGTTAACAGTTGAGATGTGCCTTTGAGAAAACAAGAGAAATGCCTGTTGTCGAGGTGAGTATAACTGAAGTAATGCTGAAACAGAAAATGCTTCTGCTTCATCTTTCTTCGTTTTGGTCTCCTTTTTTTATTCTCATTCTCAAACTTATTCTTACCATAACTCCTCTTACTCTTGTTGTTAGAGTAATATCGTCATTTCTCAGCAACCTAAACCGGATTAAGCAACCAAAGAAAAAAAAAGAAAAAAAAGACATGTAATTTTACCTCAAACCTCAGGGGGTCAGTGCTGACTTAGGAAAGGAATCTTTAGCATCCCTCCAGTATCCCTTTGTCATTCCTTGCCATCACCAGGCTATATGGACATTCACTGATTATAGATATAAATCGAATACAGACCGATTATGTCAAGAAAAAAAACAAACCAAAACGAATTTATTGTGTATGGACCAGCTCCAAAAACTGTCACGTGATTGAACGCTCAATGCAGTTCTTGATGCTGTGATTTGCAGCTTAGGGTGACAGTTTTTGTTTGAATTAATGGCCTAAAGTAGCAGAATGTATACTCTGTTTACAGGGGATTTTCCCTTTAAGTCATAAATTAGTCGCTTGGGCAGCTTGCGAAAACATTTTCTCCTAATTTGATAATGAATCCTGGGCATTTCATTTCAATCTGTCACACATATTTTGAAGTGAACCACCGCAAAATTCAGCAAAAAAGTTAATATTAGTCGTGCAGAAAAAAACAAGACACGCATCAACTGGAATTTAAGTCACAGTATTTTAGAAGAAACACTATGACAAGAGGCATAAAATAATGTCGCCTCACTTGGCTGAAAAAATAATATCCAAAACAGCATAAGCCACCACTTGAAAATGGTAAAAGTCTGTTTGTGGGAATCAAAAGGCTGTCTGAGAGCACAGCTATTTACTGTCTTCACAACTCCTGCTGGGGGCTGATTGGAGCAAGATAAAGTCTTGACATGTTCACTAAGGTCAATTGCTGTGTGGTATCTGTATGTACCCAGATACCAGGAGGGCTTCCTAGCCTCTTAATTAAATACTACATTCACCTTATCTCTGTTCCTCATGCTGACAAGACTCTCCTGCAAACTAAAGAGATCTTTTCATTGGCCGACAGATCAAATGCTAATGAATAAACAAAAAAGCAAAAATCACCATGCAAGTCCAGAACGAACAACTGTGCTGTTGCTCTCAGAGGATTGGCAAAACCGCACTGCTAATCTGATGTAGAAAGATCTCTGCGGGCTTTATCTTTGACTCCGATGACTCAAGAGCCGAGGTAATTACCTTGGTCAGAGAGGTCGTTGTGCAACATAATGGAAAAGTAACCGTGTGGGGAGTTGAACTTACTCACATTTAACCAAGCCACGGCAAGGACACTGAATGAAATGGCAAGATAAAAAAAAGAACACATGAGCTCTGTGATTGTGTCAGATCAGTCAGTAAATGAGCGAGCAGAGACTTAGCAACACTGTGTTGAATAATTACTGTCACCTACATGTGTGACAATCGAAATTGGACAGTTTAGTTGTTTTGTCTTCGGAGTAATTGTTGTAAAATTAAATTCCGGTTAACACAGAACTACTTTGATTGTCGAGTGCTGATACTTTGCCTAGTTTTCCCTGCAGAAACAGGTTGTTACCGAATTCCCCAGAGAGAAGAGACAAACAGTGGATTGTAAAAGTGTGGCAACAGAGTACTTGAGCTTTATTTAGCTGTGTGCCTTTAATTCACAGGGGGATTGGGTGCAACGTTGATTGTTCACAACCCCGGCATTAAAAAAAAATGGAGGTCTCTATGATGTTGCCACGGTAACACAAATATTGCCTCTAATGACAGCCTCTGTTCACATCTTTTTGGTGATCATTTGCAGCCGTTGCACTTCGCTGATTCTCTGAAGTTATAGGGTTACGTAGTTTTTACTGATTAATATGCATTTTATAACAGAGAAAACACATAGTTTCATTCGTTTGTTTACTCATGACAATTAGCTCACAGTGTGTAGGTTTGCATGCGTGTCGGGTCATGTTGTCTGACAGTGTGTCGCTGTGTATTTAAGAGTCTGTGCCTATTTGCATGCATACATCAACACGTGTTGTTGTTGCTTGGTGTTGTGTCCCTGTTCCGCACCAGCGGTGATCGTTCAGCTGACCATCACCTCTCTCCCTGCGCCCATGCGGATTTAGTTATAAAGCAGGGAAGAGCAGCGACTGAGACGACATAAACAGCATGAGAATTTCCATCATGTTTATCAAACCATCCACCATCCAAACAGTTATGGAGTTGCTTTCATTTTCAGCTCATATTTGTATAGCCTTAGGCAGTAACCCAAAGTAATACCTGGTGGCAGGCAGGACTCAGTTGTACATCACTGATGTATTAATGTCTCTCCTCGATTTTGTGAAATGTTATCCCTCCTAATAGACCAGGCTTCTTGCTGCCATTCATAATCAGTATTTCATCTGGATATGCATAGAAATAGGAACATATGTTGGTATCCTCGTTTTGCCTGAATTCTCTATATAAGATGACGGTCTGCGCTGCATACTTAATTGAAAATTCAAAGGATAAGGGGATAATAACTTGCATCTATGTGTGTCTGCAAGTGTGGATATGTGAGAATCTGCAGTTGGCAATACAACTCAAGGTCTTCGTGAAATAGAGATTAATTTTCATTTTAGAACATTATCCCCCTATTAAGTCATTTGGAAATCGGTAGTGAGCACTCACTGGAAAGCTCAGCCTGTTCAACTCAGTACAGAGCTATACAGACTTTATTTATGGTTACCTTGAGGCAGCTGTTTGTGTTTGTGCGCTCTCTTGAAAACCTCCCTCAGTCAGCAATGTTGGTGTTATGAGGATTCAATAGGCGCACTTTACTATGAGTTCAGAGATAATCTTTGGAAGTTTAATTTTGGCCTTAGCATACCTTTGCTCAAAGAAAAGGTTTGTGTATTATTTAAGCTCCCGGAAATTACACACACTCCACGCTTTTTCTTACTTAAAACAATGTGCTTTTGGGGATTTATTTTGACCTGTTGGAATTTCAAAGAGAGAATATTCCAGCTGTGGGCTACCTCTTAGGACCCCAAACACTTAAAAGGACCATGTATTCACATATTTTGGGGATTGTTTTGGGGCCTCGGATTTTACGAAGACTTCAAAGTATAATGGGATAATTATTGCACTTACCACCAGAGGGAAAGAGAAGGGGAGAGAGGGAAACACACACTGAGACAGACAGACAGAGAGAGAGGGGCTGGGAGGGAGGAAGGGAGTAATGAGAGTTCAAAATAGACAATAAATCTAATAGTGTGCAAATTAAATGGAAATAACCTTCCACAGGAACATCAAATCTGTGATTATTATTATCAACTTTAATACTTTTTTTTTTTTGGTTTATTTAATGAGAATTTCATATTGTTAGTTTGAAATTGTCGTAATTTTTTTCCCTCCTTTAGCCTGGAGGCTTTAGCCCTGGTAACACTAAAAAAAAACAGCTGGTGCAAGCGTGCTAGCTGATAGCGGCATGCTCGCGCTGATTAAATTGCAATCGATTTCTGCAAAATGTCAGGAAACGCTAGGGTCTAGTGCCATTTAATGTGTGTCAGATGAGAGCTGAAGGTAAGGGTCTGTGTTATCACTCATATGTCACAGAATGTGGAGAATGACAGGGTGGTGCCAGGGGTTTAATTGGCGTTAACACTTGTAGTGTAGAACGCAGGCTGAGTCTCCTAGGCAATGGCCAGTCAATGCAAGTCAAGAGAAGCACTCAACAGGCTTTGAAGGGAAGCAGTTATATTTACTTACTGAGATGGATTTTGGGGGGATTTTTTATAAAGCCTCACAACAGTCTGCAGAGTGATAGAAGGCATGAAATTCAAAAGAAATAAAAACAGAAAACGATAACTTGAGTACACACAGATCAAGATCAGTCAACACCATGGCTCTCCTGAGGAAAAGAAAGCCTTAGCAGATAAAAACTGATTTTGTTGTCTAATAAAACAGAGCCTATGATCAATATCGCCGTAAATTGCTTTTGTTGGATAAGGTGCCACCAGAACTGAATAAATATAATCATGCAAAATAGCTTCTCTAAATCTACTGGTTATCTAGAACCTATTCACACATGTGGCTGTTATTGCAGTGGCAGAGATAGGCTCATGAGCTACCATAAAATAAGTCATTTGCAAATACAAACACAACTGAAAAGCAAAAAAGACAACACAACTGACTTAAAACGTCTGCGTTGACATAAACCATAAATACTAATCAGCGCAGTAATTGACCAGGAGGGGACGGCCAGCCCTGGTCAACCTGCTCATTTTAAGGTTTCAAAGACATGAGAAGATTATTCTTGGGAATTACCTGAATAGCTTTGGAGGGGGAAAGCCATTAATCAAAAGCACCCTCTGGTCAGGAAATAGTTCCATAGAAAATATCTACAGCCTTCTCATGTAAGCGCAGAGATTTCTGGCAAAGCTGACTGGCCCCTCTCCAAACCCATTAACGATGTGATGATTGAACTCTCATTCACAGAATAACCCAAGACGCTCAAAATTTCATATCAGGTTTGTCAGCAAAGATTGTTCTGACGGACCAAGGTCACATACTGGAAATGTGGTCTTGATGTCGCTTGTTAACGTTTTGACTTTATTCGCTGAGGCATATTTTTGGTAAATGTTAGATGGCAGTTGAACACACATCCCACACACTTGGCACTTTTAAATGTTTTAGTCATACATAATAACTTTCAGAGCACATAAAGAAAAACCTGACTGACACTATATGTTGGCCACTGTCAAAAAGAATAACTCTGTCAGACAGTACATAAGAGCTGCGCTGAAACACTCCCTTATAAACATTATACATCTCCCATACAGATGAGGGATCCATTTCCCTATTTTTTTCATAGACACGTGAATTTCCAAATGAAAGTTACTCTGCAAGCGGAGCTGTGTTTCACTCATGTAAAACACTTTCCTCTGGATGCTGTCCTCCTTTGAATTGACTGGGGGAATCTCCAAAAGTCCCACATGAACCATGACAGATAAATTAAGCAGAATTCAGTCAGCAATTGTTTCAAACACAAGATAATTTATTCTCCTTTGTTTCCTTGTTTTTTATTCTTCTCCACAAGGGGTAGGAAATGCAAACATCCAGCAGTGTGGGTAAAGTGCGGGGTAATTCATCACACAACAGTGCAGAAGATGGAAATGATGCACATCGTACTCTCTGTGAATTATATAATTATTGTTACGGCTTGTATGTTTCTAGAAAATGTTGAAGTTAAAATTCTTTACAGTTTGTAGAGCTGTGAGAGTGATGATTGAGGTGGTGTGGGCTGGATGACAGGGTGAACTGCATGTGGGGGAAGTTGTTTTGTGTATTATTTTGCATTCTGTCAGTTGTATAAACATTGGTCACAAAAAAGAAACTATTCAGATCCTAAGAGCTCATTTGTATCTCTGAGCTATATTTTTTTTAGTTTTAGCTCTAGCTTTAAGAATAATTCCTCAGCTTTACGTTCTCTATATTTCTGCACTGTACAGTGTCATTTGTCAGAAGATGCATTGCTGTTATATTAGTTTTCCTCCACATCAATTACCTTATCCACTGGGCTGCTGCTTCCTCTCTGTTCTTGGCCTGGGGAGGGTGAGGACAGTTTCATGGATCAGCATGCTATCAAAGCCTCATGGGAGGAGTAGCTGCTGACTGCTGACAAAATAATTGCTGTTTTATTTTAGTGTTAAAAAGATGAGGTGATCAGGTCCTTTGTAGCAAATACAAGCCTAAATTTAGCTCAGAATATTGGACAGAAAAACCCCAGTTATCATGTTGCAGCTTTTCAGAAAGGCGATAAAAGAAACTCAGTGTGAGAAAATGTGTTGTGGAGCTGAAGTCAGTAGAACAAAGGCTAGCTTAGAAAAGGGGTGAGACTTCTGCGCTCTATGTGAAACTGCCTTAAGATAAAGTTCTTAAAGTGGCTGTCAGATGCAACACCGAAGTCAATAGTAAAACTCCCATATGAGCTCCTTCAGTGCTCACTTTTATTTCCTTCAGCCTGAGAAAAACCGTGTCCTGAAAGGAAGGAGGTATTACTGTCCCCACCTGTCCTTTCTCCAGCAATATTTTAAAGATGACTCTCAATTCAGGTGTCAGCTCAAACCACTGTCTTTTCATTAGATGCCAAGTTTTCTTTTAGCCGGATTATTACAGCACTCAGCTTGTATCTCTCCCCAGCGTAAGATTTCTCTGCTGCACATTTCACATTTTCTTGACCTCATGACGTGTTTCCATCAAGGTCGAAGAGAAGTGCTCGTGGAAAAAAAAACAAAAAAACAATAGTATTCAGATCCAGCTCTAATCTCCTTTCTCAGGATGATGGAGGGAAAGGATCACATATGACAGAAGCGTCTTTATAATGGATTGGGGAAAAAAAGATGACGAGAGCCCACGCAATCGCTCCACCCTCTGGTGCAAGAACTAAATCCCCAATGGAAACTCCTCATAAACATTCAATTTGTTCAAGGCTGCTCAAAATGTGTTCAGTTTCTCATTTATTGTACCTTTGGTGCATACCCAGTGGAGCGCTGTGGTAGCGTGTTGACCAATCAAATAACCTGGAAACAGGTTTGCCGACTCTGACATGGCTGTTATAAGTTCCACCCCTCTGACAGGCCATCCATTGTAATTTAACCGAGGTAAGTTATACATTAAAATTAATTGTATATGGATTTCAGTTGATTTGGGTTTAATCAGTGATGTGATTTGTTTTTTTGAGATCAGCAGCAACGTTCACAGAACTGCTGGACTGTGGGTTTTAAACATCCTGCTGGATTCTTACGTTTCATATCCCTCACTAAAGAGAGAAAAAATAAGGGATCAAGGGAATGTAAATGCTCCCTCATCTCATCTAAGCCAGAATGAAACTCCACTTTGGCTGCAATTTTCATCCACACATCTGGAGTTTTCGGGAAAGGGAAGACTGAAAAGAAACACATTTGGCTTCACCAACTACATGAAATCCTGCCCAGGATTTGGTGATAAGGGTTCAGGGCTTGAAGAGACACATACGTTTTGTCAGTGAGGCTTTTGATCGATGCCATGAAAGCAGTAAAATAAGTTACACTGGAGAGATAGTTGCCTAATTAGCAAGGTTATAATAATCAGATTAATAGTGTATGTGTGTGGGGTTTTTTTTCTTTTTTTCTGGGTTAGATGCAGCGTCCTTGTTGCAGACAGGCCACGATGAGAATTGAAATGAGAGTGGATTGGACAGGAGGTACTGCATCAGAGTCTAATGGTCTAATGTGGAGTCTACAGTGTCAGTTAAAGCATGCAGGGGGATGGGGGATGCAGCTCATTTGAGTGGAGCTGCCTATGCTTTTGGCTTTGTTCAGGCTTTAGGTAAACAGTAAACAAACCTCAAATGATCTGATTTTGGATGTTTGACAGCATAATTACTCCACAAAATGACTATTTGCAAAACTTAATTGATGAATGTTTAATTTCACTGTGACAAATTCTGGGAGAGGCACAACTGTCAAAGCTGGATCTCACTGTAGTTGCGGCTCTGAGGTCAATATTGTGAACAGTGCTGTGACGCCAACACAAACAATTTTGATCCAAGTGCTCCCACTGATCCAAACAGTTACTTATCCAAATTTACTTCCATTTATTGCCCGAAAAGACAAAGTAGTCCTTTACCCGGCAAAGTGCGGATGCTGTTAAAAGGTGTTCCAAATGATTGATGACATAGCATTTGACATGTTGTCTGTCAACTAGTTCTTTAATTGTGTTTTATTGCTTTCATACAGTGCTCCTTCTGACACAAATTTAAGATTCAGGTCAACGATAAGATCTTTTTAACCTCTAATCAGCATAGATGTAGCACTATGCAGTCACTTAGGTTTCCTGACTTTAATTATGGACTATTATTATCAATGTGGGACGAGCACAGAGGTCACTGAATTTTTGCAAATTGACCCTTACAATTCTTTCTTATTCTCAGCTCTGACTAATGCAATTTCTGTGGTATAGAGAAAGACAAAGAATGATGAAGCATGAAGAGCTGAAGCCCAGCGCAATGCATCTTTCAGTCCAGTGTCTTAACTCTGTCTGCTTGTACTCAACAGTCTAGGTATGATTTAAAATTGTAACAAAATGACAGAAATAATTAGAAACCATCGACGAAAGGGCATCTATTGTCCATTAATAGATACTCCCAATGGCAGGTGGGTTTCTATATAGAACTCATCTGTCTCCATCGTTTTGGTCTGGTTTTTAGAAGTTCTAGTGACAGTAAACAGAGAAGAGATGAAGATGAATTGAGAAGAGAGATATAATAGTGTTGCATGCAATTAGATTCAAACCCATGCAAGAGCTGAAAATGGATGATTTCCCAGGAGGTTGTACTAATCCACTCAAGTGCCATAGCACCTTGTCATGCACTTCTTTAAACAAATCATATTTTTATCCTGGCGTAAGGTCACACTATTTACATGCATTTCTGCTGCTGCCAAAATAATTAGAGTTGGCATCACTTTTTAAAATATTATAGACTATAAATGCTCTGTGCTTGTGGAACAATGGCACCATAAGACATCGGTGTCAAGTCTGTGGGTCTCAGAATCCCATTGTAGTAAATGAATGTATTCTGCGAGACTCCATCATCAAGCAGCTGCTGGTGAAACTGAAAAGACTGGCAGCACTCATCAATACTTGTACATTAATTCAAGTATGCAGTGTGTGTCATGACTAAATAGGTTCCACATAATCATGAGCACCACGATAAAGCTGTAATAGCACAGATGCTTACCGTGTGTTTCTCTGTGCCGATAAACCAATGCATGGACTGTGTCAGTGGCTACGTGTATTTGCATGGAGATTCTCCTTCCTAACCGAGTTACCCAAGTAACTTGACTTTTGGGTCAATGTATAGAGCTACTATAACGGGCCTAGAGTAGTTCATAGACAAATGCTCTCATTATGAGGTGAAGAGGCTTGGCTTGCTGTGATATTTACCCGACTTGCACAGCGTTATGGTTAACCTACTTTTGCTCATTCAAAGAGGGAGGGGGTAGCTGGCAGCTGCTTTTCATACTTATATGCCAGGGGACTGACTCTATCTGTGGGTGAAAGACCATGATAGGTGGATAAGGATATTCTCTTAAATGCTTTATTTATAATGGCAGTGCCTCTCATTTGAGGGGGTTATCAAAATTGCATGAAAACAGCTTAACCCATGTACCCTAACCAGAATATAGCTAATAGCCAGATTATCTGTGTATAAAAAGCTGCTGGTGTGTGAGAGAAATCTCTGTAGCTATACTTGTAATCTCTCAGTCTACCCATTAATGCAACCAGTGAACCTTAAAAGTTTGTTGCTGTTAGATTATTTTGCTAATGTGTAACCAACAGATGAGCCAGAAAACTTCATTTTAGTCACAGTGTGACGTGTTGATGTTTTATCGACTAAGCTGTACAATATAATGATAAGACTGTGACTTACTCGTCCCTGGCTACCAATAAAAAAATTTGTCTTTTGAGCGTTACGGTGCACCAACTGTAGCACATCAGCAGAATGGAAAAATCTATATTTAGCATTTTTTACAGAGACTAACAATAAACAAATCAAAATATCTAAATTACTGCCAACATTGCACAACAGCAGAAAGCTTTTTAGGGCAATGATAAAGACAGTGGAAGAAAAGGCAACTCAGGAATAATTTAAGTTTCCATGCAAATTTATAGCTTTGAAAACTATATATATAAATATATATATATAGGTATGAGAATTATGAGAGTTTCCAAAACTCTATGGACTGACCCTAACAGGTGCAATAAAACTAACAGCAGACTGAGGGGGGATGTCACTTGAGCACTCTGTACACACCCACAAGAAAATAAGTGAAAACACCTGTGTGGGTGGACTATGGGTGTGTAAGAGCTTTAATGCCAGTGGAACTGCTGCAAAAAAAAAAACAACCCAAAAACTTAACATTATCTTTTACACAATATCCATATCCACATTTTTTGTCCTCTGAGTTTGATTTCCTGACAATATTTGTCACGAATGCAGTGTTTTTTGACAGCTGACTTCCAAATCAAGGAGTGTTTTTGTGTGCACAAAGGAGAAGTCTTGTACTTCACAAGTGCAACAACAAGATGATGAATAACTCTAACAAAGTAAACAGATCTGCATTTTGACACTCTATATCACCTATCCCTAAAATGTTTCAGTTCTCTGCAAGGTGATTTGGAAAATGACTTGAAAAGGATATAAATCAGTGGCTTCCTATAGCGTGTAGGGATCAAAAATATTTATGTAGTCAATGTACTGATGCATTCAAAAAAACAAAGCCCACCTAACTCACATTGAAATCACCTCCACGGTGGCTGCAGAGGCCTTGTGACACCCCTCACTTTTACTGTTACCTTCAAAGCGTCAAACAGCTGAACAGTTTGGAGGCCTGCTGTGTCTGAACAGCCCAAGGTTGGTGCACTCATGCCTGCATAACACTTAATCGGGCCATCCTATTCAATGTCTTCCACTTTAATCAGATAGACAGGTTCTGCACTACACAAAACTGCGCATTGATTCAATAAACTGTCTATTGATTTTAAAAGGCCTGCCGTGATTCTATACAACGTCAGGCTCTGTCTAGCGCTTCCTTTCTCCCTCTCTCTCACCTTTAAATTTTCCATCTTATTTGTGATGGCAGACAAAGCACTTAAAGGGTGAAGCCTTTTAGACTCAGGACTTTGGAGGATATGACAGAGCGCATTAGCTTTTCCACTTTATGCATATATTGGCCCACTTTGTCACTAAAAAGGAGTGTGGAGGACTATTTTTGCCCAATTCAAAGTACGGAAAGTGTGTCATGACCCAGTAACACATAGCGAAACCTGTGTGAAGTCCTGCTCGTTCCCTCCTGCTGTATCCTTTCTTGGCGTTAAACATTAATCACGATTGACAGATTGGCATGCATTTGAACTCCTTCCAGAGGAGAATGTCATAAGTACCGTCTTATAAACAAGCAGTCAGAGTGAAATGGTTGTCTAGTCTAGAATTTTCTGTCAGACGGGGTCAATAAAAGGAGTGTTCATTCCTGTGGGTCTGAATAAAAACTAAAGGCAGTCAACAGAGTCACACTCCTCTAAGAACGGGGGGCAGACGAATGTATAAAGGACAATATTTTGCAAAAGCCTCCCAGACTGCCCTGTCAAGTCTGTCTACAGTCACAAAGTGAAAATAAATTGTGAAAGTGCAGTTACTTCAACACATGCATATCATTACAGTGCCACTTTGAATACAAATCAAGGCAATGATTACTGAATAGGGAAAGTTGGCATTTACATTTATTTCCATGTCACTGTGCTCAGTAGAAATTTAACAACACATTAATCAATTTGGTTAACCGTTTGGCTTTTTCTCAGTGTGTTTGCAAGAGGTTTTCACAATCATCTCCTTTGACCGCTGTACTCTTAGTTTCGTCAGTATAATATCTCTATTTTCTTTCTTAAAAACCATTGGTGCATTTGTAAGCGCCCATCCATGCACAAGCATGTGATGCTACAATGAGGACAGTGAATATGCTACATGTCAACATCACTGAGTCATGCAAGGCTCAATATTTCTCCTGAATTTGTTTGGAAAACCTAAACAAGGTTAGGTGAGATCTTACATGGTTAAAATGTGGATAATGTTCTGTTATGAGTTTAATAGTCTTTCTATAATCTGTTGATAACCCAATGCGTGATCTTTAAGAGTGGCCATGTACTTCCATGCAGAATTTCTGTCCTGTCCAAGTAAGTCAAGTAACCTTTGTGAAAAGGATTCAGATTTTGCACACTGGGTTGTAAAACCATGAAAGAGATGGATAACATATTTTAAGGTTTTGAACTAAAAATCCCCAGTATTTACAGGAATAGTTTGACGTTTTGGGAAACACACTCATTTGCTTTATTGATGAGCAGATTGATATTCTTATATTTGTATGGTAAATGTGAAGCTACAGCAAGCAGCCTGTTACCTTAGTTTAACATTAAGACTGGAAACACAGGAAATAGTTAGCCTGATTTCTAGACCCATTAAAAATGAATGTGTGTGTTAATGAATAACTGATTAGTTAATTAATGGTGTGTATTGTACAAAGTATTCTCAAATGATAACCTCTTTAACAATAAATTCAGAGGCATCGCATTTAAATGATCTAACTGGGTACAGTTTTAGTGATGTGCAAGTTTGTTTTCTACATGTAAAACAAACCCAGAAGCAGCATTTTAATATTTTCACCCTAAAGGCATCCACGCTGCGTTCAATGACGTCTCTTGGTTAAAATGAAAACTACACTCTTAATATTGTTTATTTGTTGTGTTCACCGTTGTTTCCCCACCAACAGTTCTCAGCCAAGTGGAACCATCTCCCATAGCATTTGGTGGAGGTGGAAGACAAGCTCTTAATCGGCTGTGTTATTGAATTATTGAATTAAAAGCTTAAGTACTCAGGGTGAGCATGTCAATTTTTCACAACTGAATGGTACACTGCTCATTCCATTTTCATCTGAATAGATCATTTGTGTATGTAGAATGTAGAAGAATGGAGGTATTACACAGATCAGTTTCATTGTCTGTAATTCCCTTTCAATATGACTGTAATCATTCTGAGAGACAAGTCATATTCATCCAACACCGCATGCTAGTCCTTAATCTGCATTCAGTTCCCCTCAACAACATAGCACTTTTTTGTCAAGCAGCTGTACTGTTGTGTAGTGTTAATTAAGAAAGGGGTTTACTTCAAAGTAAATTTTGCGTAATTATGGCAGAAGTGGAAGTTTAACCTGTTTTACATCCGTAAGTGTTACAGTATTAAAAAAAAATTGGAGGAGTAAGAGTTGCAGCAAATGGTTCAACCCCTTTCCACTTGACATTCTGCTCACCTGTCTTCATCCCCCGTGTTCTGAAAACCCTGGGACAGATACAGATAAAATGATGTGATGTTTCTGTCTGTATTTCAATGGGATGAGTTGCTGTGACCCACGCAATCTCCCTCTCAAAGAGTATTTCAACTTATGCAGATGAGCTCATCAGAGCTGCCTGCTGAGATGAGACATCTAGCTCTGGAATTGTGTCAATACCAGCACCAAAACAAATGCAAATCAAAATCCAAATTAATGTGTTTTCCCTGAGGAGAAACTGAGTCGTACTTATAGTCAGCTCTCAGTAGATGACAGGATTCTGTTATCCATAGCTCATGAAAACCCAGGCATTCTCAAACTGCTCACCGAGCCGGGGCACAAAAGTCAGTGTCTCCAGATGGAGAAACTAAACTAAGTGAAAAGAAACAGAAGGCTTTTGTTTGAATGTTTTACAGATGAACAATACAAAACATTTCTACATTTCCGTGCTTCATAAGTTTAGTGATCTGTCTCGGTAAACATACATCCATGTTTATACTTAATTGTTCTATACTATATAGAATATGTCAAGCAAATGTAGAGGATATGGTTTGGGTTTTGTAAATAGTAACATTCAACTGTCCTTATCTTCTGCTGGAATGAATGGGCAGCAGCCTTGTTCAAAAAACAGGTTATGTTGGGAAGAAAATGAGCCAGTGGATGGATTGCAGAGATTTCGACTGTTGTAATATGTCTGCAGACCATGGCCTTCTGTCACTACACCTTTCCTTTCAGTATTTGATGCAACGGTAAATGATGCACAGTGCATAAATAAAACAAATTCGCGCATGTGCTCTTGTAAATCTAATGAGGAAGAGAGCAAATGATGGACATTGAAATTTCAGATATTAAATGCCAGTGTCCTCTAACCTTGAAATCTTTTCAGCAAAGATGCTGTATTTTTATTTGTTGTATAATTCTCTCTCTTATTTTTATATTTCCTTGTGATAACCTTTAATGCACTATTTGTTCAATCCTTTGCTGCTGCAATGACCCACTTTCTCCCACAGGAAACATTAAAATTTCATTTTATCTAATCAAAGAACTCATAGCAAAATGTCTTTGCTTGTAACTGCTAGTTGCAGCAGAATGTTAAGTGTTTCATTTTTGTTAGATTCATGTCTTGTCATTTGTCAGACACATTCATATTTAAATAAAGCAATAATCACAAGTAGCCATGACATGACATAAGCGACAGCAGCTCTGATGACTTTGAATTTCAGAGAAAGAGAGAAAAAGCATGAGCAGGATTTCCATGTCCACCTTATGATGCATACTCACAGTACAATATAAGCATTGAGCAGAGGAAGTCAACTCATCTTCTTTTCGGTGCACTAATACACAGTGCATGTTTTTATTGGAGTTTTTAAAAATAAATAGCTTTGTAAAATGTTGATTGTGATTTTCTTTTGAAGATCCTCCAACTAGGATCCAGACTACTGCTAGATAACATGTGCTGGTATACAGTATATAGCTAAAGGTGGCACATTTGCAGAGTTGCTATTGATTTTTGTTAACACATTGTGAGCACCTTGAAAACACATAAGCACTTCTTTCAAATAAAAAAACAGATAAGCTTCCGAAGTTGTCACCAGTCAAAAATAATTGCCTTCCATGCACACAGTGTATAGAAATTTAATAAAATACACAACAAGTACAGTAGCCCACATTCACGTGTAAGCTCATCTTATTTTCACATAAACTGCAGAGAGGACAACAATAAAATTACAAATACATTCTTAAAAAATTGTTTTTATAGGAACCTCAAATGGTTTTATGAAAAGGGACATTCCCTGTTGCACCACCATTAACAGTTCATAAGACACTTCACTTTTGTATTTAACGTCACTGATATGTATTTCAGTTGCCTGTGATATTCAAAGAGATGTTCCTTATACACTAAATGGAGACAGAAAGCTTCACTCTACAAAAGCAGACAGGACTCAATAGCTTAACAGTAGCAATTTGTTCAACAGCCTCACAAAATTGGAACTTGAAATGTGTAAAACACAGACATCTAAACTGACAGACTACAGTACACCATGAAAACACTTGAAGTCAGGTAAGCACTGATTTCCCCCCCAAACCTTCACAGCAGTCAAGGACACATATTTCACCTTAACACAACAAGTCACAAACTCAAAAAACATACAAAGCAGATGGTTTTTGGTTATACAATGCGTGTCTGGACACCTCTGTGGGTGGAGAAAAAAAAAAAAAAAAAAAAAAAAATCACCTCTTGGTCATTCGTCTGTGATATCATCATCGCACCCCTGGCAGGTTATTGTGAGCAAGATCATCTGACATGTCAGTTACCAGAGTCCCGTGGATCGAGAGCATAATCTGACCCCCCACACTCCTGGCTGATGACAGAGCTGTGAATGAGACTGCTTGACAGGGACTTAGGCCTGAGCTCACAGGCCAGGTAGGAGGGCTCCTCCAATTCAGTGTGCAGTGGGGAGCACTGGCCATCTGGAGGGCCGTAGGCACTGCTGTCTGAATCCCCCTCCCTCTCTTCTTTGGACCCTTGCTTGGCCAAGTCCAGGGGCATACTACTCTTGGTCGGACTACTGGATGCAGATGGACTCTCTTGTAGCGGTGGACTTAGGGCTCGCTGCGATTTTAAGTAAGGTTTGACATTGGCCACAAGGATTGTACTGTCCCGCTGTTCCTTTCCAAAAGTGCTGAGGGTTTTTCTGCTGCTGCAGCTGATGGTGCCATAAATCTCTGTCTCTACCATGGCATCCATTCCCACAGGGATGAAAAGGTTGGTGCGATTATCGGCGCTGTCTGCTTGGCTTCCTACCCGTAACTTTGGCATCCAGCATCTGTCAGAATGTCCCAGTGCACGACATTCATCGGTGCAGTGGACGGATTTGTCTTGCTCTGCAAAAACAGTTAAACATTAGTATTGGACCCTGCTGGGGTGAGAATAAACAACCTAGAAGAAAATGTAGATGAGAATGAATAGAGCACTGTAATCTAACACAAATTCCAGTACTATCCTTGAAATTCCACTACTAACTCTAGTATCTTTTTTGTTATTAGTTATTTAGTATGCATCAGTTGAATTTTTCAGAATCAAATAAGAACCAGCAGTATGTTGCGATAGATATGGGGGAGTTAGATTTAGCAATGTTGTTTTGATTAACTAAAGTACAACCTTTTCCATTCTAGAGATTTACTTAAAATTTTAAATAATGATACACAACATTGTGATAGAAAAAAAAAAAGTTCATTTTGCTTTTTTTCCTTTTGCTGGTCAATGTAGCAAATGATTCAGCCTTTTCAACATCTTCCCTATGCTATTCTCAACAACATGTGTAGGTGTTTCCAGGAAAATATCATCTGGTGCAGAGGAAGTGATGGGTTTTTCATGTCCATTTCCAGCAGCAGCAGTTTGTGTGGGAATAAACAGGAAAAAAAAAACTGTGAAATTGGCATGAGCCTGGGTATCCACCATTTCTGATTAGAAAGTGGTGAGAAATTCTGTAGTTAGGATGTTGTTAGTTATAATATTGTTAGAGCTCATTATTGTCATTTTTTTTGCTGTGTTTTTAACACTTCATAGGTATTAATTTTGCATATAAAAAAAACTGGGTGAAAATCGGTCAATCAAATCTGGAAGAAAACATCCAAGTAAAGCTGGATTTTGGAAACTCCATTAGCTGCACAAACACTCATTAGTTTGACCTGTGGTAAATTCTCTAATTACTTTGAGAGGCTCTGGTGCATAATCAGCAGCTCATTTGCATTTCCTGACATTTTTCTTTTCACTTCTTCTTACTGGACGCATATTATGACCTGTCTTTGCCACAAGAGGACCTCAGCGATCAAAGGTTTCCTCCTGTGGCAAAAAAATACTACTTTTGGATGTGTGAATCATTTTCATGTAACTTGGTCTAAGGATAGCTGTACAGCAGTACACCACTCGTACAGTACTAGAGGTAGAAATTGACATTTTTGTCACTTGACACAAAGAAAACACACAACCTGTTCTTCATGGCATTGTAAAGGTGATTGAAATGGGTCCCTGATTATAACATGACTGTAGTATCTTTAGCTGCATTAGCTGATGCCGCAAACCAAGCCAAACACCACAGGACTGTACAACATGTATGTTTGACTGTATTAATGTCAAAAGTGGAGCAATAGTTAAGAATCTCTTTTTGTGCCCTAACTCAGTCTTTAGCATTTCATACCACGTCTAACTCTGGCAGACATAAAATAAGTACACAGAGAGCGACACTTAGAATGAGCCAATTTCCATGGTGTTATAATGTACAGGGTGTTCTTCGTATCTGTAGCCACTACACTATGCTATAAAAATTAATTTGAAAATGCATCAAGGTATTTTTCATGTAAACACATGAAGCAAAAACGTCAAATGTGTCTTTGTAAACTGGTAGAAAATGATGGTTTCCCTTCATTTGTTATACATGAAAGTGAAACATCAATTTCATTTGTAAAAGTATAAATTTAACCTTCCTGTTGTTCTGTTGATTTAACTTTAATAAATGTGTTTTCTTTGCTCTCATTGCAAATAGGTTGCAATGACATCACTTGGGTTTTGTCCATTGTGTTTCCTGTTAAAAATGTCCAACTGTGAGAAATGAATCAATACGCTTGTAATACACATCCAGACAAATACATATACAAAAACAACACACACCACATCTGGAACATCCCTCCCTTCATGTAGATGTCTCTCCCCAGAGGAAGATTATGACAGAAAACATAAAAGTTCTCCCATCTAGTTGCAGCCACACATTAACACTTCACATCCTCTCTCTCTCATAAATCCATCTCCTTCTCCTCCATGGAAACTAAAAATTCCAACCAAAACAGTAAACCGGTTTTTATGGGAATGTCCACAATATTTCATCCAATCACAACATAACTCGATAACACACTGATCAGCTCTCATAGCTTTGGTCTATAAATAAGGCTTCTCTATCTTGCCCACATGCCATTCTATGATATCAAAGACCACGAGCAAGTGACTAACTGTGAATGAGGCACTTGATCTCGTTTCGAAAACTGGCTCTGATGAGGATGAGAATATCAGCCTGGAACAAGGGGAAGCTCCACAAGATGAGGCTCTTTCCTAGAAGTGGTGGGGAGATCCTCTTGTTCAAAGGCAACAGCGCCTTCCTCGCACACCAGCCTTGGCCAGTTTTCTGGAGGATACCCAAACCCAAGGAGGAAGTTCAAACAAAAACAGAAACCATCTCTGTGCCACAACCCCCAAGAGATGTGAAAACCAGCACCATGGAACATGCGTACAATGCGAGCTCCTTTGCAAACGACATACCACCACTATTGCATACTGCTGCTCAACACCATGAGCACTTACACAAACACACCCACATGTGCACTTGCAGCCATAGGAAACAATGGAACTGTTATATGACTGGACAGTGATTTCACAAATTGAAGGGGGCTGTCAATTTTACACTACAACTTTTACACTACGAAAAAAAACAGTATTACATCTTTCCTACACGGGCTACAGTAATTTTTTTCATTACATTATTTGGTTTTATGTACTTAGTATGTTTTTGAATAATGGGAGTAATTTTGTATCATGTGATATAACCTAATTGTAAATGGAGCTGTCACTTTTTGTTTGTATATACTGTACATGTGCTGCATCAATGCATTTTTTAGGAGTGTGCAAACCTTCCTTTCCTTTGTATGCTGTGTTTTTTGTTGTACCCAGCTGGAGGAGCACCCTACCCACCTTATTTGCTTCACATAAACAATGCCTACATGAAAACAAATGCGGTTTGTCTCTCAATAAAATCAAATCACTCAGTCTTAACCACAAACAGCTGTGTTTGTGGTTAAAACTGAATGATGCTAATTTTATGTAAAAATGTTTAACCTTGGAAGAGTCTTAATTTGTATCCTGTTCAAAGCTACAGACATAGAGTAAAATAATACATGAATTTACTCAAAGAAGTAAAATTTCAACTAAATGAGACATAAAATTGTCAGAGCTGATTACTCTAAAATTGTACACTTGGTCAATGTGTTTATAGTAACATATACATAGACATTATATATATATCCAAACGCATCTTAATGGGAAACTGACTGCTATGGGAAACTGAAGTCTGTTATTGTATCTTAACTGGAAATTGTGTTGTTGTTTGTATTTACTGTTGTAACATTTTTTTTTTTCCCTCTTGGCCAGGTCTCCCTTGAAAAATACTTTTTTTTCCTGGGAAATTAAGGAAAATGAAATGAAATAAATTATCATAATCTCTCATATGTAGTTTAGATGAAGATGGTTAAAGGGTTTAAAACAAGTTAGATCGCAACAATTATCATAATTTGATCTATTGTTCTTTCTAAAAAGTTATATCTGGTGGGGAGATGCTAGCTAACAAACAGGGAAGCATGGTGATTATAATTACAGTCCTAAAGTCTGTAATAAAGAAGTAGAAGTAAAGTCTGTTTTTAATAATTGATTGGTTACACATCAGTATTAAGTTAGTGGTGCACCAAACTGTAACCACAATTTTCTACAAACCATTTTTAGTCTTTGTATTTATTCTAATGCTTTCTTTGTCAGGACTAAGATCAAGGAGAAATACATATTTGAGTTCAAAATGCATTCTACATCAAAAGGAAAACTAAATGATGTCTCTGATTTGGCAAAACTGTAACACAGGTTCTGCATAGTATAAGTGCTACATTGTGAAGTATCTACACTCATGATTACAGTTTGTGCCCTGGGTATTTGGGTGTCTCCGTCTTTCTTCTAGAGCCATAGAGAAAAGTATTTTTTAGGCACAGATACATGAGGCCAGAACAATAAGCGTAAGCAATGGAGAAGCAGGGAGATGCTGAATTCATTTCCATGCTACCTATCACCACTGCAGATGATGTTGATGCAAAGGGATGTATGTGCTTAGAAGGTTTTGCAACAACAGACTATGGTATTTTTGTAGTTTATGCTATTGTGTCTTATATAACCAGAATTAATTGTGTCTGCATGTTGACATTAAATATAAATCTTAATGCAGTGACACTTTAAGTCGCCCTATTTAGCCTTTATTCACTACATAGACACTCAATAAATGCTTTACAACACAATATAATGCAGATATAAGCAGATAAGGTAAGTGCTTATTAATGTATAGTATTTATCAACATTTCTAACTTCTCCTGTGGAGACTATTATTGTTTATTATATATAGTTGTTGTCATTCATTATCTGTTTATACACCAGCCTCCACTTACGGGCACCCAGAGGAGGAGCTGTTAACAAAAACATTAATAAATTCTTATATCTGCTTACAACTACATGAGAATGTTAGAGTTGCATGGGGTGATAGAAACCATTTATTAAATTTTTATATACTGCTTATGAATGCTTATAGGGGGAATTCAAGTGTAGCGTTACCATTAATGCTTACAAGGGATTAAGATTTTCATTTTTTATTCTGTCAAAATCACACCTTTATGATCACACACTATAGTTTTTTTTGCATGCAATGTATAAACAAGCTATTAACTACAAGTGCCAATTTGGAAAAAAATAATATTTCACATTACTGTTAGTAGATTTATAATCTACGTTATTTTTAACAAAATTGCTTAAGGAAGAGGATGAGGAAATAAGGATGCTTTCACCTATTGTGCCTGCCATTGGCTTTCCATATCCATTTTCCATTTCATCACTGAATAAAAATTTGTTAAATTATAGTTCTAAAATGACAGACTTATACAATTTTAAATAGTCCACTGCATTTACAAAGTCACATAATAGGATCATGACAAAGTGACAAAGGAACTGTGATTTTACGGGCAACTGTGAATGGAACAATAACATGTTCAAAAACAAAGAAACTGCCTGCCCATTATAAATAGAATCAGAGAAAGTCTAGCAACATACCCACTGTGCATCTGGTGTCTGTGAGAGTGAATAAATATTCAGACTGCATGATAGTGGAAGCTGCACAGGTGCATATATTACCTGTATCAAAGCAGCCGGGAGACTAGAGGGAAGGTAAAGGTAAAGACATAAAAGCAATACTACTTAACCCACAAGCTTTTGTGTTGGTGCATTTAGAACTAACATTCTGTGGTGTCCCCATTTTGGATAATAACGCTATCTTGTCCAAATCTGCAAAACAGGGGCTTTGTTGTTGTGTAAATGTATCTGTACCTGTACGTGTGAGTGTGTGTGTGTGTGTGTGTGTGTGTGTGTGTGTGTGTGTGTGTGTGTGTGTGTGTGTGTGTGTGTGTGTGTGTGTGTGTGTGTTTGAGCAAGAGACAGAAGGAGTGTGTGGGTGTGTGGGTTGGAGGGTGATGTTTTTGTGTGATCAGGTCTAAGGCATAATGCATAATGTAGATCTTCCATCTTGTAGTCAGCAGACAGTGACACCATTTAATGTTCAACTGACTAACCCCACAAGAGAGAACACTCTTTAATCTAACCATTAGTTTTGCTTTTTAACTAAATTTCTCACCTACAGGAAAGGCATTAGCAAAACCCATTAATATTAAAAGCAATACCTCACTTTTTTCTTATCTTACAAATGCAGGTCTATAAATTAACTGACACTGCTGTCAAGCAAGCGTCAGTGCTGCACATGTATATATTCAGTCTCGCATGTACAAAACATCTCTTTCAATATCTCTGAATGTGATTGGCCTTAGAACTTGGGCTGAATCAGTTTCAGAACTGTGCAGCAAAAAATTGTGATTGAATTTACACCTCCCACAGAGTCAAGTTTGGTCTGCCATAATTCCTCATAGCAGATACAAGCACACACACACACACACACACACACACACACACACACACACACACACACACACACGCACACACTCACACACACAAGCACATTCTCCCACATACACAAAAGTGAGATAGATAGAGAGAGAGAGAGAGAGAGAGAGAGAGAGATTCACACATCCCTCTGGCAGCCACAAGAGTGTTTCCATCTATGCCCTCCTGAGTAAGCCACAAACAAACAGTTCATAGCAATGTAAATGGTGTGGAAAGTACTGCATAGGGACCTGATGACCAAAGCCATTCTTCTCCATGGCTCACACAAGGAAATGAGAAACATCCCCACTTCACTCAAGTCCCCCATTATCTTTTATCTTACCAGTGAGAGTTGCTCTCATATTTTCAGTTTATATCCACAATAGCTAAATATATATCAGGCCCTATCAGGTCAACCAGGTTGCGACAGATTGACAATCATCTATGATTGTACTCCTGACAGTGCGGATCGTTTCAGATTTGTAAAATAAAATTCAACATTTCTATTTTCAGTTTTAAAGTAAAGCTCCTTTCAAAACAGTGTAACCAAAGCAAAACTGATAATAACTGAGAATATCTTTCAAAGCAAAAGGTGGAAACACTCTGTCATGTGCACCAGAAATACCTGTCATTTTGCACTGCAAGTGTCTATCTTCCCTTCTTGTCTCTGTCGTGTTATTCAAGACATGCATGCAGCGAAGCTGTGTTCAAATAATGACATGATCAAAAAAGAAAGAGACGGAGGTACACTTTGCCATGCATATGAGCTTGTTTGATGGCTAAATCAAACAGAAGATGTTTGAACATTCTACCTTCAGCCAATGGACTCTTTTATCCTTTTAAACTACCATCTACCTTCCACTCTGGTGCCTTCATGTCATCTCTGCAACACAGCTCGGGCTGTCTGCAACGTAAAGCGGTACAAAATAACAGTACCGGCATCTGATAAGTCTCGATTTACCTCTTCCATGTTAAAAGTTTGTCTGCGTTAGCTGTACGCAGACGCTGATGAACCTCCACTTAAACACCAGCGAGCTGCGTGCATGTTCTCAGTGCGTAAAGTATAAACAATGCCTGGTACAAGAGTCAGTTAGGCATCTTCAAGATGTCAGGAGGAGAATGCGTCCACTCACCCTGCTCAAAAGGCTGGCCATTAACTGCTGTTGCTTTCATCTTGAGGGCTTCCCTGGCAGACGTGTCGCAGTGTGAGCCTTTATTAGTATCCTGGTCACTATCAGCCTGGTCACTATCACCATGGCCACTGTCTCGGAGGCTTGCTCGTTCTGCATCCTTAAATGTTGAGCTGCAGCAGAGTAGAAGGAAGAAAAAAAAAAAACATAACTTGCCATTACCTCTGTGTAAGTGTTCGTATTTAATAGCCGTAGTCAGCTGGCTTGATAAAAAGATGAAAAAGCTAAATGCACTGGTCAGGAAGCCTTTGGATAGACCTCTTACCTTTGAACAAATGGTTGCCTGCTGCCAGCATAATTGGACTCTGAGGGGAAATTTTCTGTCTAGACATAAAAGAAAAATAATATTTTGCATTGACCATGTTCAAAATTTCATGCAATTTTTCAACAATAGCCTGAGTTACATGAGGTTCAGACAGGAACAGAAATGTTTTTGTCAGGTTTTCAGTTTCTTATATTTTTTATTATGGCACCTGCAAGATGTCAGTAAAAGCCACAGAGCACCTGCCAGTGATGACGGCATGATAAGAGCACATCTCCATTGTGACCATATGTGTCTTCTTGGCAAGGCAAGGGAGTAAAGCATTAGCCACTGTCATCAGCCTCCTTTCCCCCCTATCCTGAGAATAATGTGTTTGTGTTGATCACACCCACATACCCTAGTGACTGGTGACAGTGCCAGGCCTTGTCATCTGTGTTATCATCTCCAAATGAGACTGTCTGTGAGACTGTCCTAGATATTTACATCGTTTACAACAGATAATTCTGGTGTGCTAAACAGCACTACAAGACCATGCTGTCAAATTAGCATGTTAGCTGGCTTGTGTATTCAACCCTGCCTTCTCTACAAGGCAAGGCTGGACCCTATTAATGGCCTTATCGTGCCAACTTTGGATACGGATGGGTGGATCTGGCCCATATTTGTAGGGAGTAAAAAATGCAATCGTAAGGTTATGCTGTGTGCATCTAACTGTCTAGTGCACACTGGTTCAGTAATGTGATCGGACAAGCTGCTCAAACACCTGTCCAATCCCACATTTCAGGCAGGGTTTTGTTTTCACTCTATAGCAGTGGATCTGGCAGGGTCACTGCAGCCTTGTTCAAGACTCACACTGTTTGCATGTCTAACTGAGAGGACTTTCTGATTATGCGGACCACCTGTACCATTTTGCAAGAGAAGACTTACAATTGAACAGTTTCTAAAATGATTTTCACTCCTTAAAAAAAAAGCTTGTCTGAGTGAAATGCCATTTACAACACATAAATACATTCTGACACCAGGTTGCCATATCATGCTTTATATACAGAGAATACTTCATACTGTAATAAGAGGGAAAGAAAAAATGATAATAATGATGTTTACTCAAAGTGACAGAGCTCTTCTTTTTCAGTCGATGACTTTTCTTTTGTCAGATTTGTATGGTAAAGCAGCGGGTGAAGATAAGCGAGAATAAAGGCCAGATAAAGAATACAGTGCGGCATCCTCCTTACCTGTATCACTGACATCCTATTCGCTGGTGTGTCTGTGCTAAGCCCGGCAAAGCTGGAGTGGCAACCTGCCCTGGGGACTGTCAGGCTGTTTGGGGTGGTTTTCAGGTACATGACTTCTGACCTGGGCAGCGTGAGCGGCAGAGGGCTCTGGTAGTCAAAACATATTGGTGAAGTGATGAGAGAGGGGCTGCTCACCACATTCATCCTGCTGGCAGAATCTCTCTCCTCCATCTCACTCTGCACCAACATGATGTCACTCTTGTTGATCCTTTTCTTTTTGCCCTTCCCCACTGGAGGATTGGAGTACTCAGCCATGCGGCAGTTATAATTCCCAGCCTCCTTATCTTGATGCTTGGACTTGACAGCAATGGCGGTCATGACTGCTAAGAGCATGACAGAGATAATGCAGAGGGTAACTATGAGGGGCAGGGATACATCCCAGTGCTGCTGTTCCCCGCTCGCGCTGGAACCCCCTCTTGGTGCCGTTTCTGTGTACGCCTTAATGATCAGCTTAGCCACGGCAGATAAGGGGGGCTTGCCATGGTCAGTTACCTTCACCACCAGCTCAACCACTGGGGCGATATCTTCCCAAAGAGCATGGGCAGTTCTGACCTCTCCCCCCACCGGATCCATCTCAAACAGGTGGTCGTCATTTCCCTCTGTAATCTCATAGGTCAAATGTCCACTTTCTCCGTGGTCATGGTCCACCGCTTTCACTGTAGTCACGATGTATCCAATGCCTACGTTTCTAGGCACCGGGATTTCAGCTGTATCATTCTGCAGAAGGGGTAAAATAATAACTGGGAGATTGTCGTTGACGTCAAGGACATTAACCCTGACTGTAGAAGTGCTCTCCATGTGAGGAGATCCTCCATCTTTAGCCTGAACTTTGAACTCAAAGGATTTTGTTTGCTCATAATTGAAAGAGCGTGAGGCATATATGGCTCCATTGGTGGGATTAACAGATACATAGGTGTAAACCGAAACATCTCCTATATGTGACGGCAGAATGGAGTATGACACTGTTCCATTACGACCTACATCTGGGTCGTGGGCCAGAACCGAGCCCAAATACTCCCCTGGGATGTTGTTCTCAGGCACCTGTAGCAAATACATAGTCTTTGTAAAGCGTGGTGCATTATCATTCTCATCCAAGATTTTCACAGTAAACGACTTAGTGTAGTTTAAAGAAGGAATCCCATTGTCTCTCGCCACTATTGTTACATTGTATTCATCTTTCATTTCCCTGTCCAGAGGTCTGTCTGTGAGCAGCGTGTAAAAATTGTCATTGTTTTCCTGCAGTCTGAAGGGTACATTTCCCAGCACCCGACACTGAAGCTGACCATTTCGGCCAGAATCTTTATCTGTCACTCTGACCAGTGCTATGACAGATTCTGGAGGTGCTGCCTCACTGATGGCTCCCTGCCGGACAGAAACAAAACTTATTAATGGCGAGTTGTCATTTTTGTCAAGCACTTTGACAGTAATTTTACAGTGGCCTGGTATCGGGTTGGGCCCCAGATCCTTAGCCTGCACATCAAACTCTATGATTGGATTCTCTTCATAGTCAATTTCTCCCTGGACCTTGATGACGCCAGTATTGGGGTCAATGGAGAACAAATCTTGGATTCTCTCAGATGCATATCCAGTAAAGGAGTAGACCACCTGCCCATTGCTTCCCTCATCCTGGTCCGTGGCATTCAAATCTATGAGTACTTTTCCAGGGGGCGAATTCTCTGGAATCTCGATCACATATGAGGATTTTTCAAAAACCGGGCTGTTGTCATTGGAATCAGTGACTCTGACGTTGATTTGCATGGAGCCTGATCTTGGATACTCCCCACCGTCAATTGCTGTGAGGAGCAGGGTGTGATGACTCTGATCCTCTCTATCCAGAGGTCTCTGAACCACCAGCTCTGGATATATAGTCCCATCACCCCTCACTTTTAAATCCAAAGAAAAGGTATTGTAATCATCTCTTGTGACCTGGTAGGTCTTTATCCCATTTTCCCCAGGATCTGAGTCATGTGCAATAGTCAGAGGGAAGCGTGTGCCAGCAGCTGCGTTTTCTGAAATATCAATATTAACATGATCGGAAGGAAAACCAGGCGAGTTGTCATTTATGTCCTGTATATCTATCTTGATCATGCATATTTCTTTGTCGTTGGCAAACACCTCCATAGAGAGCTGGCACTTTGGGTTGCGCCTGCATAACGTTTCCCTGTCAATCCTTTGTTTAGTGAAGATTAGTCCACTCTCCGGGTCAACGTCCACCAGGTGTGGTGCAGAATTCTCCAGGACTCTGAAGTTGGATTTTCTCCCTCTCTCCATGGTCCCATACCCGGCATCTTTTGCTATATTACCTATAACTGTGCCAGGTCCTTGCTCCTCCGGGACAGAATAATTGAGATTTTTCAATGTCAGGGCTTTAACCCACAGCAGAAAGAAAATGGGTACAGAGAGACGCATCCCTTCAACTGAATATGCGGTGGTGGCAGACAGAAAGAAAAAAAAAATCCTCGTTGACTTTCAACCTGTTGATTACGGCAAACCTAGAGGACTAAACCCGAACCAGGCGTGTGGTTGACGCCGATCTCACACTAATTGGGTATTAAATCGATTTGCGAACCGTTATCTCCTTTCAGTCGGGATTTTAACCTCTTTCACATGCCGTTCGGCTAGGATGAACTCTTTGTGTAAACAAAGATGACCGCCCGACGACACATAATGCATGAATTAAAGATCAAATTCAACCTCGGCTATTGTGCGGGAAATGATTTGTTTTTTCCTCACGTTGGGGGGGACTTCATGAATAATCGATGACTATAAAGTATTAATATTCCCTACTGCATCCAAGGTTAAAGCGTTTGAATCTCTGTGATGAAGGTTAGACCGTAGCTTACAAAAGCGCATTGCCCTCATGCGACATCTACACCTAGGCTACGGCAAATACTGACATGCCCGTTCAAAATGCAGCATTGCCCGATGTTACCATTCACGTTGCATTTACTTTTTCCCCGTGCGGCACACTGTTGCATATGGCTTCTGCTCGCGTAGCACATACAGCCTGCCCGTGCCACAAAGTAGAATTAAAACAGGATACCGAGCTGTCACTCCAGTCCAACCTTTTGTGTTCCCGTCATTCAAGAGCATCCACAGAAGGGCTGCGACTTTTGCCCGATGATTGTCCTATAATCAGTCCAATAATCCTATAATCCAGTCCAATCGGAGCCAGTGCTCTTGCCTCCTTCATTCGGACAATGCTCATCTGCACTGCCCCCACGAACGTTGCCAGGAAAACGCAAAAAAAAAGGTGCTGGAAGATTTCACAGAATCAAAATTAATCGCTTTTCCTGCGCTCAGTTCTCTCCGCGTCAACTGTTGAAACCTGCTCCCTTCACAGTGAGATCTGACCGGAATCCTCTCGACGCCTTTATATCATACTCCAGTGTATTTCTTGGTGCATTTAACATAGTTTCTGATCGTCTTCCAGCAAATGAGTGAACAGTGACAGATCTTGCCTTGCGGGGGTTTCTCCAATAGGTCTGGCAAGATCGCATGAAGAAGGGCTGTTCTAGTGCTACGTGATTCATTTACTGATGTGCGCGCAGAGTAGCAGCATCAGAGAGAAAACGTGCTGGAGGATGTTGCTCCTAATACATGTGGATGTGAACCAGGGATTATGAATTGATCGATGAAATGTGTTTGGCTGGGATGTAGTAAAAGCGGTAAGGACTTGACAAGTAGTCATTCTAGGGAGAAGTGGATCAGATGGGCAATGTGGTGTGAAAACATGTAACATTAACGCTGAAAAATGTTTCAAGTATAACTGGGTATCTTCCCCTCAGAGTGCTATGCTGTCAGTATCAATGGAGCTCTTTGGATATCCAGAACTAAAGATCCTTATCAATAATGAAAACACCACCACCTGTCTTCTGTATTGTACCTCGTTATCATTAGTTTGAGAAAATTCAGCCACAAGATAAAGGTGCAGACAGATTGATAGTGTTCTCAGGATAATCGCTGTAAAGGACATAAGAGAATTGCTTATACTTCTAAAAAAAAAAAGGGGGGGGGGGGGGCTTATTTCACAGCTCAAATATCACAGCTGTTGGTATAACCTGCCTTCTGTAGCTATCACACTTGCCTTCAATAGCCTGTTCACATCAATCTCATATCTCATATTGAAAAGACGGACTGACATTTAGTTCACTCGGTATTTCAACAATATTTCTGGCGTTTGCATGTTTAGTCTCACATGTCCAGATCTCGGGGATGCATGGGGCTCCTTGGTGATGCAGGTACCCGATGAAAACAGTTCTGAGAGGGAGCTGTGTCAACATTAGGGCAAGATCAGTGTGCCATAGTTCCGCATTTAATTCCGTGTTGCTCCGGATCTAAATCAACCTTGAGTTGTCCCTGAGTTCATTCCCATTGTCTGAAACATGGCTGCTTTGCTACTCCGGGGAGCATCAACTTTGCCTGGCCAGGGTGCAGCCTGCATAAATTGGCCATTTCTGCAGGTAAGAGATAAGGACAACAAAGGGAAACTAATTATCATTCAGTCTCTGTTAAATCCTCAGGAAAAGACTGCTATTGACAATTGTGTCTGCATTGTCACAGTCATACCCTTTAATATGATCTGAACTCTGAATGAGATATCCATAATAAATAGGCAAAATCCTAATGTGTGGCTTTGGCTGCCTTGTTTTTGTACAAACTGACGACTTTGTCATGGATAACTTTCACTAATGAGACCACTGTACCTGCCCCCGAATGAACCACAATTTCTGCTGCTTTGTTGGCAGCAAAAACACACGGATGCATCAGTTGTTTCATGACGAATTGATTTTTACCTCAAAGCAAATTATTCTGGTGGTGTAAAATCATACCTGTTGTAATTCCACAGAGGTTAAAATGCCAAACAGTAGCTATGCTCATTTAAGCATACAGACGATATCTTGGCATCTCTTTCATGCAATTCAACTACCACTCTGCACAAGCATGATTAGAAGTGAGATTAAGTTGTTTATCATTCTGTTTTTGCGCTCGTTGCTGTTTGCAACACACCTCAAGCTGCACACTGGAATACTGATGGTTGTGAGTGGGAATGATGATCAACACAAGCGACTGAGTTTTGCCGCAGAGTGAATGCGTGAGAGAAAAACGGTCTGTTTGGAACAAAGTTCTCCACGAGACATCGTGCAGACATGTTAATTATATAGATAAAAGAACTTGTGCAGCAGAGTTGGTAAACAGTTATACAGAAATTTATGAACATTATCCTTAGTAGTCACAGAGAAAAACTTAAAAGAGTTAAAACTGTATACAGAAGAACAATAACAAAATTTAGGATTGTCAAAGTAAAGACAGATAATAAGTTCGTTACAGTAGCATGGAAAAGTTTGTCCACCCCTGGTCAAAATTTCTGTCTCTGTGAATAGTTAAGTGAGTACAAAATGAATTGATCTCTAAAAGGCATAAAGTTGAAAATGAAACATTCTTTTCAACATTTTAAGCAATATTAGTGTATTATTATTATTATTTGTACAAGTTTGGAGTGAAAAAAAAGGAAAGGAGCACCATACAAAAATTTGAGCACCCCGAGAGATTTGAGCTCTCAGATACATTTTTTACCAAGGTCTCAGACCTTAATTAGCTTGTTAGGGCTATGGCTTGTTCACAATCATTGTTAGAAAAGGCCAGGTGATGCAAATTTCAAAGCTTTATAAATACTCTGACTCTCTGAACCTTGTCCCAACAATCAGCAGCCATGGGCTCCTCTAAGCAGCTGCCTAGTACTCACTACTGCCCACAAACCAGGAGTAGGCTATAAGAAGATAGCAAAGTGTTTTCAGGTAGCTGTTTCCTCAGTTCGTAATGTAATTAAGAAATGGCAGTTAACAGGAATGGTGGAGGTCAAGTAGAGGTCTGGAAGACCAAGAAAACTCTTGCTAGAAAGGAAAATCAAAACTATTATTGGACTGCAAAAGACCTTCAGGAAGATTTAGGAGACTCTGGAGTGGTGGTGCACTGTTCTACTGTGCAGCAACACCTGCACAAATATGACCTCATGGAAGAGTCATCAGAATAAAACCTTTCCTGCCTCCTCACCACAAAGTTCAGTGTCGAAAGTTTGCAAAAGAACATCTAAATGAGCCTAATCCATTCTGGAAACAAGTCCTGTGGACACCTGAAGTTAATATAGAACTTTTTGGGGCAAAGAGCAAAGGTATGTATGAGAAAAAAGGCAGCAAATTTCACAAAAACAGCACCCCTCCAACAGTTAAGCATGGGCGTGGATCGATCATGCTTTGGGCATGTGATGCAGCCCGTGGCACGAGGAACATTTCACTGGTAGAGGGAAGAATAGATTCAATTAAATATCAGCAAATTCTGGGAGTCCACATCACACTGTCTGTAAAAAAGCTGAAGTTGAAAAGAGGATGCCTTCTACAACAGGATAATGATCCTAAACACAACTCAAAATCCACAATGGACTACCTCAAGAGGCGAAAGCTGAAGGATTTGCCATGGCCCTCAAAGTCACACGACCTACACATCATGGAAAATCTGTGAATAGACCTAAAACGAGCAGTGCATGCAAGACAACCCAAGAATCTCACAGAGCTAGAAGGTTTTTGCAGAGGAAAAGGTGCGAAAATCCCTCAGACAAGAACTGAAAGACTCTTTGCTGCTACAAAAAGGATTCAAAGCTGTGATACTTGTTAAAGGGGGTTTTGCTAAGTACTGACCATGCAGGGTGCCCAAACTTTTGTTTTGGGCCCATTTCTGTTTTTTGTTATTTTAAAACTGTAAAAGATGGAAATAAAAAAGTAATCTTGCTGAAGATATTAAAGGAATGTGTCATCTTTAACTTTATGCCTTTTGGAAATCAGGTCATCTTTTACTGGGTTAGCTACTCACAGTAACAGAAATTTTGACCTTGGGTGCCCAAACTTTTTCATGCCACTGTAATTAAATACTAATACTACAATAAATCAATATTTCTATACAGTTTTTATAGTTTACTATTATGTGTCTTCTACCCTCTAATTATGATCCCTATCCATGCATAATCCATATGCCATGACTCCTCAGCATCTCATCTCATCTTTATAAGTCAGCTCACTCAATTCACACACAAAAAAACTCTATTGGTATAAAGTCATACAGAGATTTTCAGTTTTATGTGTCAAGGTTCTGAGAAATTTACCTCTGAAACTTCTGCAGTACAATGGAAGTACAAGAAATTGCAATTTTGCTGCTCAGGGAGTTGAAGAAAACACATCTGAAAAACTCATCAGAAAAAATTTCCCAGTTACTGTTACAATTTCCCCGTACAATCCAGAGAACGTGTTGTCTACAATTTTCATAGGAAATATTTCCTCCGTAGAAAGTAGTTCAGAAGAAAACTGGCCACAGAGGTTTGTGAATTATCCAAAGTGACCAGAATATTATTTCTAAAAAAACATGTCATTGTTGCGTGTAATTTTCCAATGCTTTGACCACCTTTAAAAAAATTCAGTTCACTCTCATTCCGACTGGGTGGTGGCAGAATGGGAAATCTTGAAAATGCAGCAGATAAAACTGACACTATTTGCATGGCTCAAAATCACTAGGGGCAAGTGGGAAAGTGGGTTATTATGTGAACTGACCAGTAATGTGTCCATTTATAGCTTACCTTCATTTAGTCAGCATTTGCAGTGAAAATCATGTTTTTCTTAAATTAAAGGATAATTGTCAAATTCCTCAGAAAGAGCAAAACCAACTGTGAATTGATTTGATGAACAAGTATTGCTTGTGTCATCAAAGCCTTATATAGTTTATTCCTCTGTGCCTAGACATCCGTTGATGACTAAAAACTTATAAAAACTAATCGATGAGCCACGCTGTCAACCCGGTCTCCCAGAAATTACATTTATAGAGTTCTACATTTTTTTTTCCCAATTACGTTGTGGTGACAAATGTAGTGACCGCCTGGATTATGTTCACAGGCAACCTGTTCCTGAGTGAATGAAGCAGTACACTTATGAACTGCACTAGACTTGCAGGGTGGTGGTTGGGGTGGATGGTGGCCGTTGAAACTGCAGGACTGTGACACCGGAGACCAGGTTCACATCCTGAGACCTGTCTGGGGTTAGGTTTAAGAGACAAAATCCTTTTGGTTAAGATCAGGGGAAAAACTATGGTTTTGGTTGTCTTTCTAGTCAGTGCATTAAGTTCATAATGTTCATCATTATGTTCATAGAAAATGAAATTGGGGTGACATTACATTTTAAAAGTTGTATATAAACATCATTTCTAGCAGACAGGGTTTACAGTAACACTGTGTGGCATGTTCCTTCATTAAGACTAACATGGGCGCTGGAGTTTATTTTCAGTCAGTCCTCTATATACAACATCCAGCTGCCATAATTCACTAGCAAACATCTCACTACCAAAAATGTATTAATCCGCAGCTAAAAGTAGTCCCCAACAAATGCCCTATTTATTCCTGTTTGAGCAACATTTGCTAAAAACTATAGCCCCCAGCTGTTTTAGAAACGTATTTATCTTTTCATCTATAGGTTTTATTTGTTTTATGTTTATACAATATCTGTGGTGAAATGCAGAGTGGCTGTGCTATAGAAGCGAATAATAATAATTCGAATGAGTACAAAAAGGTATTAGAAAAAGTGTTAAAAATTAAAAAACATATCTATTAGAAATATATGTAATATAGTATAAAAAGCTTAAGTATGTAGTGGCTTGGTATTTAGGTGAGCTGTTAATAACAATATATAGAATATCACCAGTCTTTAAGTTTATTTTTTACACTATAGTGGACTGATTTGTCATATTTGTTCCAAAGTAATTTTCAAGGTACCTTTACTGATATGTATTAAAACACAAATCACACAATTCAAATCACACTTTTGTTGCACGTCATTCCCATTGCTTTCTTGCTTTGTCCCCTAATTTTGCGGGTATCCCTACTGTCATCTATAGAATAACCGCAAACATGTCAAGAAAAAAAAGGGTTTTGTTTGATTGTTTGTGACACCACATGTAGGTATTGGATAGAAATATGTTTTTTGTTTGATTTTCCAATTCATTGGTTTTCTTCATACAGTATGACCAGACCTTGGTCTTTCACTACGGATCACTATTGTTCCACCTTTACAGACGGATTTGCTTGCCTGGCTTTGAATGCAACAAAAGCAACCTCAGACATCTCACAAGCTTTGTTACCATGTTACATGTCGAATAATTTTTTTTTTTTTTTTTTTTTTTTGTAGACCAGCTGTGGATTTGCATATAAATGCAAATCCTCAAGGGTCATTGTGCCAGTTCTCCAACATTTCAATTCTGAATCAAAACTAAGGAGTCAAGCCTTGCTCTCCTGAGTGTAAAGTTGATGTTTTTGCATTAGATTTTTTTTAGGAACACTCTGGTACCCCAAGAGCTAAGACAACCTTCTGCCAAATTCTCCGAACTAAAAGTCCAACTCGAAAGCATTTGGGATTTTTTTTGAAGCTTCCAGTAGAGTTGCAGTTGGGGGTCGGTAAAATGGGTTTAATAAATTCTGAACATAATCTGCGTTTTGAGGCCAATTCTCCAACATTTCAATTCTGAATCAAAACTAAGGAGTCAAGCCTTGCTCTCCTGAGTGTAAAGTTGATGTTTTTGCATTAGATTTTTTTAGGAACACTCTGGTACCCCAAGAGCTAAGACAACCTTCTGCCAAATTCTCCAAACTAAAAGTCCAACTTGAAAACATTTTGGATTTTTTATAGCTTCCAGTAGAGTTTCGGTTGGGGGTCGGTAAAATGGGTTTAATAAATTCTGAACCTAATCTGCATTTTGAGGGGAAGGAGCTAAGAGTGTGAGTGTCTGCTGAGAGTGTGCCTTTTAAAGGGTTTATGCAAATATGCACCTAAAAACTCACAAATTACCTGCTCATCAATCAGTCTGGAAAACAAGCGTGTAATACACTGCTCTGATCCAAACACAAAACACATTAGGATTGTAAAACTACCTGCTTGAGCAGAATTCACATTCAATTCACATCATACATTTGAGACTGGCATCATGAATATAATTACAAGAAAAGAGAAAACAAACCACATAACCTGTAATGCAGGCAGACTCTGAACATATAGTGATGTTCAGGGGTCAGGGTTACATGAAAGCATTTCTGACAAGTTACTAATTGCTTTTAATGTGACAAAATGTCACTAGGTCAAACATGTTTGTTAGGATGCAAAATAAGGCTTCATTTTGTTGTGGTTGCTGGTTTTATCTCTTGTTCACAACACAAATGACAACATTTATTACTTAGTAGATCTTTAAGTCAAACTAGTTAACACAATACTAAAATACAATCAATTAAAGCCCGCCATTAGTGTCTGCTTGTAAATGAGAGATGGTGACAGTATCATTAAACATTTCAGCAAGTCTAAGCTCCTTACCATTTAATCAAGCAGGATTTATTAAGGATTCTGGAATTTGTATTACTAATTAGTCATGTAATCGTAAATAGCCTCAACCGCAAAGAAAGTATTGCGGTCATAAGGAAGAATCTGGCCTCTCCTGGAGATACATTGATTATTCATCTCAGTAATGTCCTCATGTCCTAACTTTTTAGATTTTCAGTACTCTAAAACTCGACATCTAGCTTCAGAGACTCCAGTAACAATATGTGATCAAATTTCAGAACGGGCTTACAACACACATTTGCAATTACTGAAAGAGTCTTTGTCTTTGAAGATAATAGGAATATCACGTAATATTTTTAAGTGTGAAATTATGATTCAGGCTTTCAACCATTCAGTGGAAGGCATTTTATTCTTTCTCGCGAGCCTATTATATCTCCAGAACATCTAGCCAAAGTCACAAGGAGTCAGCACTTACCACAAACCATTCAGCACCTTGACATCTGTGCTGGTTTACCCTAAAGGTAGTGCCCACCCTGGAGTGAAAAACTGGAAATGTGTATGACATCCCATTGGACAGCTGAGGCGACCATTACACTGATGAAATGGAAAGCACCCTGGGCTGAGGACTGAATGAAAACTGAAAACAGACAACATCAGCTGTCGGTGAACACCAAACCGAAACTGGACACAGCGTGGACCAGGAAAAGGGCAAAGGTCATCGACCAGGAGGCTGGCGAAAGATCATGCACAGCCTACATCAGAGAATTTCCTTGAACAGAGACAGGACAGATGATAAATGTCGTACTTCAGTATGGTGATGACAGTTGAATTATAATCTCCCCAGAAACAAGCTGAAAATAATGATAATGATAAATATGCTCTCAAGGGTAGCACTTGAGGAAGGCAACAAGTTATGGGCCTCTTTTAATTTTGGCACCCTACATAGCCATTTTAATGAATCATCCAGCTTTTCCAATGTCTAAGATTTAAAGGAATAGTTTGACGTTTATTTGCTTAGTTTACTGGAGGTAGAAGAAAGGATTGGTACCACTCTCAAGCCCATGCAATGCGTATGAGGTGATAAGCTGAGCGTAAAACCTTTGTTTAGTGAACCTTTAAAGCTAACTAAATAAATCCGTCTATCTTCTTTGTTTAATCTCTATACAAACAGTGATTTAAAAATTACAAACAAATGTGGGTTTAGAGGGAGTGACATGGCAACTCTTTCTTTATCCATTTGCCCAGCATTTCTGTGCAGCATCTTCACTGGTTGCCTGGCAACCTCACTGTGATGACATGGTAGCCAAGAAAAAGTTACAGTACGTAATTCCACAGTTCTCTTTTTTTACATTTCTCTTTGTGTAGAAATTAAACAACAAGATACAATGTATTAATTAGAGAAGCCTATTTCTTTTGGGACAGATCTAGATCTTTATGCTCAGCTTACTTAATGTCCTCCTCGCTTCAGCTCCACAATTGAAGCATAAACATGAGCGGTATCAATCCTAACTGTCTATCTTGTGGATAGAAAGTCAAGGGCACTTCCCAAAAAGGATGAACCGTTCCTTTAACAATCATCTTATGCGGAAAGCTTACGTGTTTGTTTAGTGGGACTTTGGGAGTGCACAGATTTGGAATAAACTAATTGAAGACATAAATGTTTAAATCTATTTTTATCTGTTTTTTTTTTTTTTTTCAAACCTTGAACTCGGTATCGAAGAGTGGGTTTGATTTTTGCCACAAAAGATCCATATATTATCAAGATAAATATAACGTGTGCCACTTTATTTTTGGGGCCTCTGTCTCAATTTCACTGAGCTGAATCTAGTGCACAGTTTCACGAAGGTTGTGCCAGATGCCTTGTCTCACTCTCAGCTCAAGTGTCCCACATACAGTCTGAGAGAATTGCTGGTTACACTGCTCTTTGGACTGGCAGAGAAGCAGCAGGTTAAAAAAAAAAAAAAAAAAACACCTCCCAGGAGAAATGATTCAGGGTATTGGAGAGCCGGAGAGGCGAATAAAGTGAATGCAATTTCAAAGGGGAAATAATGGAGGTCATGGCGTTTGATGTTCCTGTGCTAGCCACGAAAATAACTTGGTTGATGATGGAATCAATCACACTTCCATGGCACTGAATGTTAATGAAGATATGTTTTAGTTGTTTTTTTGCATTTTTAATAACAACGGTAACATCAAACCTAGCCATCCATTACTCCAAACTGAATGACTTGCAGTTATCTGCAGTGTGCTGGTTGATATCAGCTGACTGAAGCAATAACATTTGAAATGTGACAGGTGAGTTTTGTTTTGTTTTTTTTTGGGGGGGGGGGTTTTCGGTGCTGTGCCTCTCTCTTGTTTTTGTTGTGATGAGTGAGCACAAGGTCAAAATGGAGTTTATCCTCTGATATCACCTGCCAGTCCAGACAAGAGAAATGCTCACTCAAGTTGACATTACTTTGGTTTCTGTACTCAGCATACCACTACATCTTTCATTTCCTGCGAGTTAAAATTTACAACTCATCCTTTGACAGGGAGGAGTAAACATGTCTAATATGACCCAGGCTGTGATCTTCCGGAGTAAACAACAGAAAACCTGCCTCAGCTTCAACATCCCTGACAATCCCAAAGAAATGCAGAATTTTTTGTTTTTAATATACCTTCAATATTAGACATAAGTCTACAGCCCTGGAAAAATGACTTTGAAAAGTTCAGAGAATTAATCAAATTGAGTAAAGATGGTAAAATAAATGGATTATAAGATTTGTTATGTTGACAATGACTAAATTTCTGTTTTGGATTACTGGAAGGTGAGAGCCATTGAACGAACAGCACTTAGATAATCAGATGGAAATGGTGATGATAGAGGGTTACAATGGCGTTGTGATTTGGGAGAGCTCATGAAATTTCCTTATTCTTTCTGCAGTGGCACTTTATCTCAGGCCAGGTAAGTTATTTAGTATGCAATGGATCAATCACCATCCTCAAAAAGTCATTTAAATTAACTTTCCGTGCAGATATCTATCCAGAGAAACGGCCAACAGAGGAAAGGTACTATCAGAAAATTAAAAAGGACATAACGTTTTTCTGTGTGAAATTGAAATGGAACAAAATTTACCAAAGCATTGGCTACACAAACATTCCAAGATGTTCTCCACTAGATTATCTTTCTTTTTTTTTTTCTTTTTTTTGGTCTTTGGGTGTTTTTCTTTTCACAAATTCACACCATGACGAGCAGAATTTTTCTCATATATGGGACTCATCATTTTTTTTCTCTGACAACACATTCAGCCTTTCCATTGACAACCAGACAAGCAGTCTGGTAGTGATTGTGTCCTACAGTATGCCACTGATACAGCAGTCGTCACAACCATGACAGCTAAATTCATTTTTCAGTGAAACACTGAATACTTAAAAAGAACTGAGAGTAAAACCTCTGCACCAAGTGTGGCTCAGTCTCTCTTTTTAAATTCAGAGGAGTCCAAAGTGAATGTTTGATTTTCACTAAATAAAAATAAGCCAGTGGCCATGTAGTGCATGTCTAATTGGAGATGAAGCATCAAATTAAAATGTCAGGGACTAGTTGGAGAAGCAGTGGCTACAGAGCTTTAGTGTTTAAATTTCTGTGCCATTTTCAAGGAAGGTGTAATTTGTGCAGCAGCATTACCCAAGCAACACCATGTTATTAGTTTCGACAATTCTCAGTCATGTTAATGTCGGGAAGGAAGGAAAACAGCATGCCACCTAGTGGGATATGAATAACCCATATATCTCACCACCAATTAGTATTTGGCTGTACTGTAAAGTGACAGGAAACTAATTCATAAATACTGTAGCAACATGAAAGAGGAGGGAAGCCATCCACAGAAGAAAAATAAACTGTCAGTCCCATAAAGATAGGGAAACATCAACCAAGCCTTTCCAATTACTTCAAGGTTAACTGTGAACCACTAATAACTTCAGGGAACCGGAAAAACAAAACATTGTTAGCTAATTACATAAGCAAGTCATTTAGACTGATTGATGCAACATATTATTCTGTGCTCCCTTTCTCTCTCCCTCCCTCTCTCCCTCCCTAATTTTCTCTTCCATATAGCAGAGAACTGCATAAAGGCTCTGTTTCCTTTGGCAGCTGTCTCCATGACGGCCCACACTGACACAATGAGACACTCTCCCTGCTCAGCAGTAAACCACAATCAACTGGTGAACAACTGGCACAGATTTATCATCGTCAGCTCAGGACCAAAGCTCTGCGTGTGAGGTGACACACTCTGTAGATAGACAACTGCAGGCAGTGCCATCCCTGTTTAAAACAGAGGTCAACCAGTCCGTTACCGGAGTGGAAAAGCAGCGTGGACTCCGTGTGCACATTTATTCAGTGATAAACTAAAATAATACTCCTATGGTTGTCACCCTGATGAGATGAAGCATTCTGTTTTTGAACTGTTTTATATAGATGAGGCCAATTTACAAAGAGGCTTAGAGGGAGATCATTTATGGTTATTGTTATTTTGTGTTGCCTCTTCTGTCACTGAGGTAACATTCAGAATACTCTGTTCAGTCATGCATGCAATGATATGTGTTATTTCTAAAGATGCATAATAACAGCTCATCCTGTACAAGTCCAATCAGGATTTGAGCTTTTGTTGTACAATATTGTAAATATGCTCAATAGGAATGTGAATAAGTTTTCCCGAGTGTCATGAATATGATTTACAGTAAAGGGAAAAAAAGTTGAATATTAATTTCTTTCTCTATACAGTGTGTGGGTCTGGCTTTTGGTTCTGTTTTATGTGATAAAGATGAAAGAGCAGAGTATGGCATTTATGGCACTGAATTACTCGTAGATGTGCTTCAGCTGAAAATGAGCACTTGATGGTCTGATTGCCACAGCCCATCAAAGTGTACTCGTATTTTGTTTGCTCACCTGACTTGAATGCAACATACCTTTAACCCTCCAGATGATGCCACCCTTGACTGAGATATTTAAATCGGTTAGTACTGTCTGGTGAACCTCTCACTGAATTCACCAGCCATAAGAAAAAAAAAAAAGAAACGCATCTGAAATACCAGCGAGAATGTAAAAGTACTGATACATTAAACCTACATTACCGGATGTTATTGTTGAACTCGTGCCATGCCGTTGGAAACTGGTGTTTTTAATGGCATGGCAAGAGCTCGTGAAATAAACTTCCCTGCCTCAGCAGAGAAAGATTTGCTAGTTCTAATGAACCAATCCCAACAGCAATAAATTTAATGTGGTATTTAGTTTGTTGACTCATATTGTTCCGATCACATCTTAGCCAGCTTGCTGTATGTACAGCTGTGGCCCATATGTGAAAATGATGTTTGGGTAGCCTGTCATGTTTTTGGAGGTTGCATAGCATGATGTTTCCCCCTAGTGGTACAAGAACCAAAATAGAACAGACATTGGTAATGCTATTTAGTGCTGCCATAGGCTACGTACAGTACAGCATCTACTGATTAATATTTTCTCACAAAAAAAAAACCAAAACAGTGAGTGTCTGTGCAAGTATACTCCACCTGTATGAATGTTTGATTGCTGCGCAGTTTGTCGAAATATTCTACACTCAAAAAAAACTGTATAATGAGTTATTGTTTTAAAGGGGCATACAGCTACATAAGTTGCATACTTTAACCATCAACATAACAGGCTTCCCTTTAAATTACCTTGTGTCCGAAGCCTTACTGAATATCTGCCACTTTTCTTCATTTTTTTTCAAATTTACAAATTTAGGGAGGGACCTACAATAATAATGTAAAAACAATAATGATTGATTTCGAAGCTGAAATGAGCTACAAGACCACTGCATCATATCATCTGACAACATTTCCTTTGAAAAGAACCTTTGGATTCTTTTTACGATCTCCGATTTTAGTATCTTACTACTTCTCTCTCTTTATCATTATCTGCATCTGACAGCAGACGGCTGAAATATGAAAGAAATTAAACATGTCCCATTAAAGCAATACATACACCATAAATATATCAATCAAATCAAATGACTCAATTCAAAATTGTACAAGCACAGATGTCTAGCGAGAATGTCACACAGCATCTCAGTTATCTTTATCTAAATTATATTTGTATGTTTGTATGCTCATAGGCCTTCCACTAAAAGGAAACAGAAACATGTATCATATTCAAAATTGTTTATTTTTATTATAAGCATTTTTTTGTGTGTGTTCCTTACATTTATTTTGTCTATTTAAAGCTACTGTAGCATTTAGCATTTAGTGGACAGACATATTTACAACATGTTTATTTTTGCAAAGATCACTTCCAAGTTTAGCTGCACTTCGCACTTCTAAGAATAGTTAATATCACACTATATTGTGATATGAACCCATTACAGATTTTTTTCTCCAGAAATGCTGCAATGTGTTAATATCACTCTTTTATAATAGTGTTACTGTAGTTGATTACCTTAAACAAAACGCACATGACTTATAGTCTGTTGCATTTTGCTACCGCATATCCACTCTCATTTGAGAAGTTGGCAGTGACGTCTCTCTCCATAGTTCAATAAAAATATATGATAAGACAAAATCAGCAAATTATTTGGCCATCCAAATTCTCTTGTGTTTTTAATTTTCTTTGTTTGAATTAGTAAACAAAAAGTATAGCTTTCTTTTAATGTATTGTTCTTAAACACTACAAAGGTAACCAGACATTACACAGCCTTCAAAATAATCTAAAAAACCTGTCTTTAACCGACTAGCAACTATACAAATGATAAACTATGTGGTTCAGAGTTGAAAGATTAACTCAAATTACTTAACATTTAAGTGCAAAGAAGCTACTGCAGGAGAAACTGCAGTGCAACGGAGGACAGCAGGCTGTGACCTGAAGACTGAGGCTCTGATATGTCTAATGCAGTGGGCAGCTTGGTGGTTGTGATCCAAACCCTGGACCCAGATTCCCACTTGAACATCTTCAGACTATCTCAGACATAAGCATATGGCATAATTTGGCATAGAGAGGAAACGATGCTCTCAGCTCAGATTCACATATGATGATTTGAATATTTTTTGAACTATTCAAGTGAGCAAGAAAAGAGAAGAAAGCGTGTCCATAATATGTGAATTTTAGGTTAAAATAATAGTTTCCGCATTTTGGGAAATACACAGTTAAGCGGGTAAGCATACTTTCCAAAATATCGAACTATTCCTTTAAATGACTTCATACAACTGCACTGGCCTAGAGAATAACTGATTAAAGTGAGGTCTCAGAACCCAAATTCTAACCTTGTGTTTGTAAGTTTTCTTTCACTGTCACAATTATATGCATACTGTATGGTGAGGTGAGGTGAGAGAAGACTAAAGTACAAATCCAGGCCTCTCACAGAGGACAAGTTATATCCACAACATACTCTTTAGTAGATATTGTTGCTTTGACCTTCCACGTGTCGCATGTTTCACATCAATACGGGAATGAACTTGGTTTGATACAATGTATATACGGTAAATGAACATACTATAGATTCATCTTCTCCTTCTTTAAAAACTGTCAAGTGGAAATTAAATTGTGTGTTGTTGTTTTTTTTTCCGCATATGCCACACAATTCAAAGCATCCAAAAGTCAATATCTCCCACTTGGCAGTTGAGACAAAGATGAAGAAAAAGTGCAAGTAGAAGAAAACATTGCATTGAGGGGTGGACCTGAAGCCCCAAAATGATATTGATTCAGAAAGGCTCCATGTTTACATTCTGGGGAGAATGGGGAAATTGCGCCCCAAAGTTTAGATGCTAAAGGGGCATAAACAGATAATCACAGTCATATAGTTAGCCATTTGTCAGAAATAAACCTAACACCAACAGGTGCGGAGGCTAGAAATGATATGCGCAGTTCTGACTCATCTGTCAGCGGACTACTGATGAGCTGAAACCGGCTCTAAAACACCCCTTTTTCTATTACCTGGGGAGATTTCAAATATGCTGTGAGAGCTGCTGCAGGACATTAATGTGAAGTCCATTTAGATATGAATGAACACAGTGTCTCTCAGCAATGGCTTTTCAAACAGACACACAAACTGTGCAAATGAACATTCCTCGTGGCACAAATTGTCAGCTCATTGCACGACTGTTTGACCCAGAAGGAGCATATAAAGCAATGATGAAGGGAACTGTATTGTATTGATTGATAAATGCATTTTCCCTCTGTGTACAATCGGCTATCTGTCAGACCAGTGCACATCACTGGGGGCACGAATATGACCTTCTTTCTTATTGCTTGCCTTTTGTACTGCATGGCCTCGAATCCTCGGTGGACTCTATGCCTAAAGTTAATAACTTTGAAAACATTAGAAGTATTAAATGAAAATGGTGATCAGGTCAGCATAAATATGGAATTAGTTTTGAACATCCGCCTCTATTCCTGAGGCATATTGTGGTAACGTGTTAGAACCCTGTTTAGTTCTTTATAATTATGTAAAAGGCATCTAATCCACTCTATTCCCTCTTTTATCACGGCTATCGAAAACCACAAAAGCAGGTATTTATGCTTATTCAAATGAGCACAGCTCTTAGCCCCCCCTTTTCCTTGCAGATGAACAGAAAACGGAAAAAAATAATGGCTCGTTCTGCCATTAGTTTCCACTGATAGCTCTTTCTTGGCAGCGGATTTGGAAAGTATTTATTTTCTCTTCAGGACTGGCCCTTAAATGCCTATTATGTAATTTGTAACAGTCCTTTACTCTTGTCTCATTTACTTTAACACATCACAGGCTCATTTACAGTGACCTTAGAAATAATGAGGACAGAATACTGTGACGGACTTGTACATGAGCAGATCATAATCAGCATGCATTGAATATTGTTTAAAATGCATATTTTCAGTCAGCCTTTCAGTTACTCAGCTGGAGACCAAATTCTAAAATGTTGATCAAACACAATATTAAAGCAGGCCTGTACATTTGAAGTTTTTGATGAAAACCCCTGCACTTCCCTATGGACATTGTCCCTTGATTGAGAGATTTATTTAATTGATTTAATCTTGCATAATTTAGTTGCAGACTTCCTAGTTTCTTGCAACTGTGTGTCATGTGTCATGTTGCTGCTTTAATGTGCTCTAAGATTGAAAATAGCGCAAATCCTGTATAATTGGTATGCCACAGCTACATATAAAAGATGAAGAACTACAATAATAACCAGTATTTAGGCTGATGTTTGTCAGTGTTGGTTAAGGTTTTAAAACTCATCAATGTCTCATCAATAAATCATTTGAGACCGGGGACAGTTTGCACTTGCCCTACATATTCATGGTTGAATTAAACTTAATAATAGTGACCAGTTCTGCAAATATGACAGTACAGCTAGGCAAGCAAGTTCCTTATCAATGTCAGAGTATTCAGAGGAAGTGTTTCATGAGCAAACTGTATTTCACTTTGTGTATATTTTGTCCCATTTTTCTGGGCTAGAACACATGAGTTTATACACAAAAAGGTGAATATCCGCCCCGCATGGCAACAAAAGACAGCCAGGAATTTGTCAAGCAACGTAATACGCGTGTACGCTGATGTAAATTATGCAGAAGACCTGAAGCAGGTGTGACAGAAGCCAGCATGATTGTGTAGAAATAATGGTTTATACTTTATTTTCCACTTGAGCACCAGCTCTACTCTCTTATTTGCATGCAAGAAACTCAACTGAGCAACCTAGGAGTCTTCAAAGCCAGTCTCCCAGGTAACAGTGCAGCTTGGGGATTTTTACATCGGATCATCACTGACTGGAGTCTTGATCATGTCGACTCAAACTGGGTGAAGAGTCTACACGTTTGCAAATACAGACTGGGATTTCTGGGAAGGGGATATTATTTCATTTTGAAAATGTTATATTTCTCAATTAAAATGATTAATTGTCTCATTTCGATATATAAGTCACATCGTCATATTCGAGAAAAATTATTGAATAAATGACAATTTTCATGATTTCAATCACTCGTTTAATGGAAAAAAGAAACACCACTGTGCATTATAACATACAGTTTGCTTAAAATCAAATAATGTAACATGAATAAACATACTCTGTTCATTAAAAATACACAAAATAGACATATGTTAACCCCATAGTTAGAACTAGTTTTACAAATATTTACATCTTCCAGAAACATCTTAATCAGCTTATCAACAGTTTTTTAAAAGATAGTTGCAACCTCTAATTCCGTAGCCACAGTTACAATATTTGGACTCTGCTTGTGGATTTCAGCTACTCCAACATCAGTGTCATGCTGTTGCTGAGGAAAGTAGGAAGGGAGGGTCCCAGTCCGGGAGAAGGTCTGCATGCTGCTCCTTGATTTTGGGCAATTTGTGCCATAACCAGAGTCCTTCCAAGAGTGGGGATACCCGTGAGGATTGCTGAAGACCGGCACTGGGGAGAAGCCTATTGTGTATGCGCCGTCTCTGGGGGTTCTGAAGCTCTGCGTTGGTATTGCACAGTAGGTCCTTTGGCAGTCCCCAGATAAACTGTTAGCAGTGCTGGATGAAACTGAGATAAAAATGAAATAGATAAAAATAAGGATGAGAAATTGTTGATGCAGATATTACATTACCACCATTTATCATTTGTGTCATTCTGGTGAATGCTTATGTTTTATTCAGTAGTGTGTGTTGTCAAAACCTCAAAATTCAGAGTGGAAAACTCACTTTTCAGCCTCGGTTGGAAGGTACTGAAGCTCTTTTTGCCTCCATCGCCACTGATATCAGAGTCACTGTCATTGAAGTCACTGTCCCCTTTGCCACTGTCCTTCACACTCAGCTGGTCAGTGTTGCCGATGCCACTGCAAATACAATCATCAGATACAGTATGAGCCACCACTGCACCGCATTAGCCTGATTATTGATGTGATGTTTTTTTTTTTTTTTTCCTTTCACATACAACGCGTGTCTGACTCTTTGCTACCCATCTAACCTCATTCCACAAGAATGCCACGAGCGGCAAAATGTATGCACGGTGCATGTTAAGTACCCTCTCTGTTAAGAAAGATTTGACTGTGAATAAAGCAAATCCTATCTGAGAAAAGAAATTGCATTTAGTTGTCTTACCTGACTTGCAAGCAGTATTTGTCACCTTGCCACACAGTTGTTGGTTGGAAATGCTTGGAGGGCAGGAACATCTAAAAGAACGAACAAAATGACAGCAGAGAGCTTAGTTTCCAATTCTGGCACAAAGATCAAGGCAGCACTTGGGAACATCATATGCATATGAAAATAAAAGATGAAAGAATACTCTTCTGGTTGACTCACCTTTGTCTCTGAGTCCCCACTCCTCTCCTCATACAGGCAGGAATCATCCAGAGATGAGGAGGTCCTCTCATGGAAGAGGCTTCGTTGACCCGTGTATATGTTTGGTTCTGTGGAGCCCAGCATGGGCACGGGCCTGCCCTCAAACAGGCTGTGACACACTTCCCTCTTGGTGCCATGGCTTCTCCCCCCACGGCTGAGTTTGCATGTGACAACAACAACCACTATTGCAATCAGCAACAATGCACAACCCCCACTGAGCATAACAATGATAATTAGTGAGCCATCCAAGCCGGAGCCTTCTTCGTCACTTGACCGCAACACGATGACGACTTGGTCCTCTGAGGGCTCTGTGTCTGAGACAACAAACCTAATGGTGGCACTGCTAGAGAGCGGGGACCTGCCATTGTCACTCACGGCGATTTTAATTTCCAGCACGTCTCCGATTTCAGCCGTCAGCCATTGTTTTAAAGCAATCTCTCCAGTGTCCTTGTTCACTGTAAAAAGCTTGGGGTCACCTTGTACAATTTGGTAGGAGAGCTCGCCATTCATTCCCTCGTCCTCATCTTCAGCTGATAGGCGAAGGGCGAGATAGCCGGCGGGTGCATTGAAAGGCAGAGGAATATCAGCAGAGTCATTCAGGAGAACAGGGAAGGTGAAGTACGGATAGTTGTCATTCTGATCCACGACTCTAATTCTGATTGTTGATGTGCTTGAAAGAGAGGGGGAACCTCTGTCTTCTGCCTGGATTACCAGCTCAATCTGCTGAAGAGTCTCATGATCAAAGGACCGTAGAGTAAACAAAGACCCTGAGAGTGAATCTACAGAAACATAAGTGGACAATAGGGATCCTCCCAACACCTCTGAATCTAAGAGTTTGTAGGAGACCTTGGCATTCTTTCCCACATCAAGATCCCGGGCAACAACAGTGGTTACATATGAACCTGGAATGTTATTTTCCAGGACTGAAACTTCATAAAGTGATTTACTGAAGAGAGGGGGGTTGTCATTCTCGTCTGTAACACGGATAGTGTACTGTCTGACAGTTTTAAAAGGCGGGCTTCCGAGGTCCTCTGCAACCACAGTCAAGTTGTACTCTGGGATTTTCTCTCTGTCTAAATTAGTGTTGGTAACAATCATGAAAGTGTCCCCATATGCCTGCTGGAGGGTGAAATGCTCGTGGCCGAGCAGGCTGATGCGCACGTACCCGTTGGAGCCAGAGTCTCTGTCCGAGGTGCTGATCAGAGCCACGAAGCTCTCTGCAGCTGCAGCTTCGGTGATGTAGGCGACTCCATCGCTGCTGGAGGTCATCGGTTTGATGCGGATCTCAGGCGCATTGTCATTCACGTCCACGACCTCTATCACAACTTTGCAGCTGGACGGGACGGAGTTCGCCCCCAGATCAGAGGCTCTGATGTTCAGCTCGTAGGACCTCCTCTTCTCAAAATCAACCAGCGCCTTCAAGGTCACGTCGCCGGAATAGGGGTCGACGTGGAAAAGGCGTGAAGCCTCGGGTGACCCGTCGGCAAACGCGTACATCACCTCGCCGTTTATCCCGTCGTCGGGGTCAAACGCGTGCACTTTGACAACTCGGTGACCTACCGGAGAGTCCTCGTTCAGCTCAACTCTCAGAGAGCTGTGTTCAAATGTCGGACTGTTGTCATTGAAGTCCAGTACTTTGATATTTACAGTCATTGACCCAGACTTTACCGGCACTCCTCCATCAGATGCAGTGACTTCTATTGTGTAGGCGTCCTCCACCTCCCTGTCGAGTTCCCTCACCAGCACCAGCTCAGCAAACTTCACTCCATCCTCTCTGTCGCGCACTTCAATGGCAAAATGACTGGAGCTGGAAATGTTGTAGCTCTGAATGTAGTTGTCCCCCACATCCCGGTCGAGAGCGATCTGTAGCGGAAACCTTGAGCCCAGTGGAACATTTTCGACTATCTCCAGGTCTGTCTCATTGCGCGGAAAACGAGGAGAGTGGTCGTTGATGTCCTTTACCTCGATCTCAACGTGGATGAGCTGAAACTTTTCTCTGGAGAAGGCCACGATGTCAAAGGCGATGAAGCAACGCGGAGACCTGGGGCAGAGCTGCTCTCGGTCAATGATTTCTGCAACACTCAGAAGCCCGTCGACCTCCCTCATTTGAATCACGGAGGAATTGTTTTCTTGCATGAAGCGGAACGACGTGTCAGGGTCATCGGCTGGATCCATCTTTAGATCTTGGGACAAATGGCCTATCTCCGTCCCGGGTGCGTCCTCTTCGTAGGTGAAATACTTTGTGGTTGTACACCGAACAGAGTGTAAAAAGAGAGCGAAAACCAAGCATGGTCCAACTCCTGCAATCTTGCAAAATCCCATTTTGAGGGGGCTATAAAGTACTGCCCAGAAAAGTCATAAATGGCCCAAACACTTGTGCTGTCAGGTCGAATCAACTCTGTGTTCAACTCTGATTCTGCCGGGGAACTATAAACCCCGCTATATGCAAATAGCCTGCCCCATCGACCAATGGCCTTCTAGTGGCCCACCAAAAGGAGAACGTATGGCTCTGCAGCAAACTGCTGCTCACCGTTTTTGGTTGCAAATGGTTGATTAGATAAACTGATTGCGGAGCTTTAACTAGGCTGATAACAGTGTTGCTTGAATAAATCTGCAGATGGCAATTAATTAACTAATTACTTACAGGACTGCGTTTAATAAGACTAGGCCTACATGCCATCAGAGGAAGCTGAAGTCTGCCTGCTGAAAGCTTGAAGGATTGATTGGGTGAGTTAGTCACCCAGTTAGAGCAAATTATGCAGAAGCTGGGGTGGCTAAAAAACGCAAGAAGAAAAATCCATCCCATTGAAATTATGATTGGTGGTGACTGCGGCGAACTTAACAAAGGCTGAGAATCCCAGAAACCATTATGAGTTCTGTAGTTATCCTAAATGTAGATGTACAAGTAGTGGTGGAAGGAGTACTGAGATTTTTGAAGCAACAATACCACATTGTAAAAATACTCATTACACATTACATGCCCTGCATTAAACATCTTTTCAAGTAAAAGTACAGACGTATTATCAGTAGAATGTTTACAAAGTATCAAAAGTAAAAGTATAAATAATGCAGAACGACTGCTGAGTTGTTCTTGTAATATATATTATTGGATCGTTGATGTTTTAATGTGTGAGCAGCACTTTAATATTGTAGATGGTCAAGGTGGAGCTCATTAGAACTATTTTACATTTGCTGGGCCTTTTAACTATGCATCATATTTTATAAGATAATCATATATTTTCCATGTAAAATATCATTCTGCAAAGTATAGCGGTCAGATAACTTTAGCACAGTAAAAAGTACAGTATTTCCCTCTGAAATGTGGTGAAGTATTATGTTACTTAAAATGGAAATACATACAAGTACCTAAAACTACACTTCAGTCCTTATGTTAATGTACTTAGTTGCTCTCCACCACTGGATAAAAGCAGGAGGAAAGGCAAAATAGGAAACTGGAGAAAACATCTAATAATGGAGGATGATGGTTTTCATTGTTAGTCATATGCACCTATATATTATAATCACACAGTGCTCATTCTGAAATTCATGCTTTAAAAAACCCAAACCATGAATAAATAAATATTTCATTTATTCTACTTTTTTCCCCCAGTCTTATCTTTTCATGTAAACATTACCCGTCAATTATCTGCATTATGAAAGAAAAGCAAAGACACTGCCTCAACTGTTCAAATAGCGGAGGAGGTATTTCAATGTAATGCATTTATGAAAACCCACAAAGCCAGACAAGTGTCATTTCATTGACACCCACAACCTTAATTACATATAGAATATCATTGTGGCCCTGTTATAGAGGAAAAAAATGACTTGTATAATCAGAACCACCTGTATTTGTAATAAACACTCAATTCTCCTTAACTGACCCTCTTAAACAATAGTTTTAGAACAGAAGCCTAGGAAGTCAGAGGAATAAACAAGTCAGGAGAAAAAGGAAATACAGTGAATGATCTCCCATCCCTCCTCAGATACACACAAACACACAGACACACACCAGCAACAGCTCCCATAGTGATAACAACAGCATGACTCAACCAGACCTTTGTTAACCATATGGGTGATTAGCTTCTGCTGATTAAAAGGCGTCTAGGGCCCTTCAAAGGGCTCTCGACACCTCACAAAAGTTTGGGTTAAATTTGTCTGAGTCCACCAAAGGGCACATACAGGAAGGTGTTAAAAACCACACAATAAATCATCGGAGATACTTGTGATGCCATGCAATGAAAGGTGATAAGGGGGCTTGTTGCTGCCATATTTAAAGTGTTATACAAGCCCAAATTTGCTTATATACCAAATGTGAAAACTTATTTTCTCTGTCAAATAATAATGCCTTATGTTTTTGACAAGAACATCAAGCAGTGCTGACAAAAACGGTAACAAACTGTTAAAACACTTTTTTGCAGAGTAGGCCAGTGTTTAATTTATGCTATTGAAAGCTGCAGTATCTACATACTGAACATATTATAGAAGTAATATGCAGAAGTAAATGCTTAGAGTTCGTTCTCAAATCCATAAGGCACCAAGTCAACAAGTGGTTTTTCCGTTATGCTGAAGCCTGTATTATTTCACAAATCATTAAATTTAGTGGTATTTTGAACTATATGCTAAAGCAGGCTATTACAAAACTAAACTTAAGTCGTTAATCTTAGAGGTGCATTGCGTCATCATTTTTGGTACTCAACACTGAGTGGGAAATATTCTGATGTTGAGTTGAGTGTAAACTTGAGAACGTTGCCTCTATCTCTCATAATCTGCCCCTTTCTTGGTTGCTTTTATTCGATCTCTATCTCTATTTTCATCCTTTATTAAAAACAAGATCACGCTGAACATATTCACACCGAGCCAGAGGGGGATCAAGCGTAAGATACTTTTCTGCCATTACCAGACACATAAAGCCTTCAGCAGAATAGTCCCATGCTGGCGGGGTGTTGAAATCCAGGATTTTATGGGTATGAGGAGTCAGAGGGTAATGCAGAATTATTAGCCAAATTAGTTGTTTGCACACTAAGAGGATTACGCTTTAATCTTATCAAATGTCTCACACTTACCACTTTGTGTTGCAACAGTTTCAAGGTGACAACTGAGCAGCTAGAGATGAAAATATTTCAGTCTAAATTTAAAGCACAGACATAATGATAAAACATCAGCTGCACAGGCTGTGATAAGTTGTTCGTTCACTATTTTACTGGTAACGTACATCGTGTTTGAGCTAACTGCCTCAATATCAAACATGACTTACTCGTGTACAAAGCATTTTTCTAATCAATGCATCACTACAAGGTCACCAGAGATCCCACCACAAACAAAGCCTGGCTAACACAGGAGTGATACTCGTTTGTCACCTAAGTCAGGTGATTAATGCCGATCACGGCTTGATTAAGACATGTGTGGTGACAGTAAGAGCATCACAGCGGATTAATGGGTTTGGCCATCTGTTCTCTCACTGAGGTGATCTTAATTAATGGTAAGAATATTCTTAATCTTGCCTTGGCAGTCAACATCACAATGAACACAATGATGGTCAGAAATCGGTCTAATGTCAGCCAGCCTTTGATATCATTCGAAGGCCAAGTGAAGATTGTGTTTTCTCAACCTCACACCAACAGGTAGGAAGGCAGGAAAAGCATTTGGTGACACTGGGAGTAGTAATCCTGGCATATGCCACTGGGAACAAATGTCTCAAAAGCCCACCTTTTGGATTAGGGCCACCTTGTCACCTACTGCTAGAAAATTGTCAGAAAATTCTTTATTTATTTACTTATTTTTTCATTGTTTCCCAGGTTCCCTTGGTACTCAGTTACAATACTTTGAGAGAAAGGTTTTTCTAAGAATTCTGTTTTTATATGTTTATTGTTTTCTCTTTTGTACGTTTGCCAGTCTAATTTTGTCAGTCTCACTGTGGGGAGTTACTCTGCTACTCCTTTTAATATCGTCAAAATACATAGTTATTGCGTTCAACAGGTGAACTGTGAACGTTAGAGTTTTATTTAGGAGTTTGACTGGATTTATGATTTCATAAAACTATAAACACCACATGCCTGCAAAGTAATTGACAAATTACCAAAAACACAGAAACACACAGAGTAGAGCCTCAAAAATACAGTTGTGACAGGCAAGTTTAGTAACTACTGGGCACATTGTCACAAATAATGGATGTGCTATAGTTTAAATATTAAAGATATTCATTAATCTGAGATTATTCAAGTTTGACTAATAATAATAATAATAAGTAATAATAAGTTTTTACATTTGCTTTTAAATATCTTGTGGATTCTGAAAATTATCATTGAAAAACCTTACTGCTACTAATAATGTCAGGATTCAGATGTAAAAGAACCAGATCTACAAATTTTGACTGAAACTATAGTAGCATGTTGTTCTTTGCTGTGTTTAACCACCTTTAAATATTCTCATACCTGGCTCTTTGCCCGGCTGCTAAATACCTAAATGGGTTCTTTTTATAACTATACAACCTTGGAGGGAGATAGACTTGCATTCATGAAACAGAATATGATTTTATTACATTTAGATAGGCACAGACTTTTTTGCTTAGGCTGGAAACTCATGCAGCCATTTCAGTACAGCCCCTTATCAGTTTCTTCATCTCACTTTAACCTGAGGTGCTCTAATAAACTGAGGGTATACATGTCAGTGCCCTGGCCGTGAGGGTCATGTTGGGGGTTTAATCTCGGCCATTTGGGCTGTCTGAAAGGCAGATAAAACGAGATTATCCTGTGTTTGGTACTGGCCCTTGGTGAGAGGAGAGGGTGGAAGTATGTGAGCAGCAGCTGTGGGGGTGCCAAATACTCAGACTGGCTAGTGGTCTCTGTTGCTTTTGGCACCTCCCACGGCATTACAGGCACAGATAACCCCCCAACCACAGCTCATCCTCACAGCTTTCCAAATGATTACAACAGGCCAAATGTTTAACATACTGTCTCTAATCACACTTAACATTCTGTCACAATATGCTCCTAAATAGCTTTTAGGGCCATATAAATCACATAGGTACTTGTAGGCTTGATGTTATTAGGTCTAATTGTCTTTTTTTCCTGTTTCTTTTTGCCTCAGCTTTGTTACTAATGCATTCAGATCATTTCAGGAGGAATGAAATCTCGTTTGCACAGCTACTGAATGTAGGACATGTGAGGGGCAACTTAAAAAGATATATTTGTAAAACAAAGATCAATTATGGAAATAAATGCATAACATAAGAAAATCATAAAATGCCTTACTATTTTATGATAAATTAATTAGTCTATTAGGGCCAAGCATGAATAATACAGGGTTTCTCTGTAATTAGATCTCAGTGGACTCCACATGTTTTAAACAAATCCAAAACATTAATATGGATGCCGTGTAAACATGTTTCTAGGATTTCTTCATGTTGGCCACAAAAGGCTGAGTCTATTAAGAAATTTGGAAAGACAGATTTTGTTGTTTAAATCTCCTAAAAGCCGAGGCAGATCAAAAGAGGCATTAGTATTCAGAGACAAATCATGTTTGGCTGAGGTTCCTCTACCCCCACTCAACTCCAACCATTCCCCACTGTGTAACTAATGCTGGCTGCCTGAGAACGATTGGAACAACAGTTGCTAGCTGCACTTCATTATGCATAAGCATTTTTGAATAAGCTTTGACCATATGTACAAACAGGTATAATACTGCTGCACACGAGAATATTTGTCATTATATTTTAAGCACGGAGTGAAAAATGCAAAATCCCGTCTCACCACCATTAACAAAATACCAGCCAAAGAATCATAATGACAAACAAAGCGGAAAAAGGTTTCAGAACAGAGGCTAGTCATTTCAAAATGGGGAGTCGACCCCAAAGGTTTGGATTAAAACCAGGGATGAGAGTGCCATCTACAGGTGGAAACTTTGCAATGTTAACATCAGTTGACTTCCTGAAAGCATGTGCACTTTTCCACAAAACCGTTTTCACACTGATACAGATCTTTAACTCTCTCAATAATAAATGATAAATCAGTATTTGAAGCACCTCTTAAGGAAGCTTGTAGTTCTGAAAAAACGATCTAACAGGCTAACTTGAGAGCAGAGACTAGCAACCTCAAAAAAGTCTGCCAGTCGATTGGATTCTACTTGAAATCAGCTCTCCTCCCCTCACAATGGAGTGTGGACTTGGTGCGTGCTTTATGCTTTCTGTTGCTAAAGGACCCACTATACTAATTATGATGACTACTCCACATTTCATGCTTCATATTGAATTTCACTGCCTTAAACTGCATGGATGAGGGCCCCAAAAGATCAGCAGGCTCTCCAATTAACCTCCAGTGACTTTCTGTCTGTGAAGATTGCAGGCACATTTTGGGCTTGATATATCCCTATCCACCTTTCAATTTGATTTTCATTTTCCACGTCACCTCTGAACTGGTCACTGTAGATACTGCACTCCTGAAAATGTCCTTGTTTGAGTGCGTCTGCAGCGAGGATGTATGCACTCGCAATCCATATCCCCATGGCCTATTGGCTGGTACTGTATCAGGTGAGGTAAATACAAATTTGCTTAGTAGTCCAGGCTGTGAATAAATTTGATTCTCTCTAGGATGGTTATATTATTCAAAGCAGAGAAGATTCAGTATAGCCTCCTTGCTTGTGAGTGTGCAAATATAAAAATGTGTGTGCATGAGTGTATTTATATGTGTCTCTGTCTGAGTGAGCGCATATGTATGTCAATGCTAATTTGTGCCTTTTCAAGGACCAGGTCCCTCTCCTCCTCCTCCTTGAATATATTTCACATCTCCATATTGCCATCCGAGAATGTCGCCTCCTTGAAGCAATTTCCTCTCAGCCATTATCTGATGGGTAAGAACCGTTTCCCATTGGCAGGTGCAGTTGATACTCGGGCTGGGCAGGAGCTGGCTGTTAAACGTGGGACTGGCTCCTTACCAAGCTCCAGTCTGCTTGGTCCTGACAGCCCCCACGGGGCTGGCCACTGGGGGCGGACTGTTGGGCCAACTGGCCACCGAGGGGTGTAATCACTCCCTCTGACACATTTGGCACAAGTTATCCATTTGCTCACCGACAGAAAGGCCTGTGCGAATGCCTTGCTTAATCCTGTTAGACCAGGAGATGGCAACATTGAGGTGGGAGATACAAATTTGAAAAACTTCAACCCTGTAATGGTTAATATCATTTAAGGGGCTAAAGAAAGCAAGTAAAGACTAAAAAGTCATGATCATTTCTTAAAACCTTGTGAAATAATCCAATTCAGCATAATAGTAGAGTATTTCCACTTAATTGGCCTCTATCATACTGTATTAGGTATTATTTTGCTCACGAGGGAAAAAAAATGACAGAAGGTACAATATAATACAAAATGTGATACGATACCACCAGAAAATATGGCTCAAAAATTATAGCAATAAGTAAACATGACCCTATATAAGCTTCGGAAATATAGCATATAACCTATAGCAGAGATATTACGTTTAATTGCATTATATTGTATAGTGGGTGGACACACAAATTGTGTATGCCGTGTATTTAAGGTACATATTCATAAATAAGAGCTTGTTCCACTTCTGTCTAGAGACAAACTCCATTATTCTTCTGGCTTTTCTCATAAGAGTTTACAATTAGGAATGCAAAATAACAACAAAGGCACTAAAGAGGATGTCTATGGTGTAGTGTGTGTGTGTGTGTGTGTGTGTGTGTGTGTGTGTGTGTGTGTGTGTGTGTGTGTGTTTGTGTGTGTGTGTGTTTGTGTGCATGCACGCACAAGTGCACGAGTGGCGCAGAGAGACAGATTTATGTTGAGGGGCATCAGCTTAGAGGATGTTTTGTTTCCCTACTGTGTGCCGAGTGCAGAGGGGAGTTAAGGGATTCCAATCTGGTCGTCGAGTCCTGCGGTGCGAAGAATGCTTGGAGGGTGCTTGGTGATAGCGGACTCCATTACGGGGCTGAGTCTCAGGGTAGCCTGCCATTGTGCTGGCAAGCGAGGAGGTTAATCAGATCCCAGCTCCATTATGAATGCTTGCTATTTCTAAAGGGCTCTATGAATAGAATACTGTAAGCTCTCGTAAAAATGAATCTGGGCTCTGCGCTTTTACAGAACAAGGCCTGATAAAGAATAGTGTTGGTGTAATTTTGAAGAGATTCACACCCTCCAGAGGAAAACTCAAATTAGTGTTTTATGGGGTCTAGTTATTAATTATCTGAGATTAAGAAATTCTCTTTCCAGCTCTGCAGCCATGTTTCCCATGTCTGCCTTGTTTGCTTTAAAGGGCAGATTAGCTTAATTGATTTTTTAAGTATTAAATTTATTTCATATTGTGAGTCAATTACATCAGCTTGCAGAAACTGGCGAATATGTTATCAGTCTCTCCTAATTAAAGCAGGACACAATGCTAAACATACTTTTTAGGCACTCCTTTGTTTTAGCCAAGGACTATATTTTTTTTCATGAGTTATCATGTGCATTTGTCGTTTTTTACATCTTGTAGTATTAATTTGATAGCTTTGTTAGTCTGTTGATAACCTAGTTGGTAGTAGGACCCTGACAGGGATTCATGTTCTGTACTTTGAACCCTTCACACATACACACACACACACACGCACGCACACAGTGTGTGGCTGGTAGAGGTTTGGTAGGATCATTAGGCATGGTCTTGTTTGGTGTCAGGATGCTGGAAAGCACAGTTTGGTTTTCTTGGGAGTTCTGTGACCAAACTCAACAAAACATCAGTGAAAGGAGGCACCTCCTTGATAACACCACTGACATGCCTGTACTCACACATTCGGCTGTAAATCTTTAGATTAGGATGTTGAATGGTTTGCTTGTATGGCGGCCCTGCAGATTTATGACAGTGTACCTGATATCTTGTACGCTAAACATTTCAGGGTTCAAACCACTAATGATCACAATGGATGATGACAATGACAATATTCTATTGCTTTTACCATTTTAATAACTCGTTTTTGTCCATCTTTTTCATGTCCATTCTTGTCTTTTTGTCATTTTCATTTATTTGGTGAATCCCTTTAAAATGCAATTTGAAAAGTGCACTATAAATAAAAGGGCATTATGAAGGCTACAATGACATAATGTGCTTTTGGGATTGAAAATATTTACCATGAATCACAATCCTACTCACATTGCAGCATATTTGAGTAGAAAAGTGAATGAAGAGAACAATAAGACATGGCTTTGGGAATAATACAAACAGGAAATTCAACAGTCAGCCATCAAGCCCATATACACTAACTGTGATTTAGGGAGCAATAAAAGTACGCCGAATAAGACAGTTCACATTTCAAACAATTTGCTGAAAATCTAATTTCTTTGTGAAGGCACAAAGGCTAAAATTCAACTAATATTTGCAGAACAACAGAGCACTTATATTTGAGGGAATGTGTTAACGGCTTAGACAGTCCTATTCTCAGAAAAAAGGTATTTAAGTACTGAAGTTCAAGTGAGATGGAAAATCTAATTTCCATAACAGAACAAGGAAAACAGTCTGTCAGAAGGTGTTTTTTTTTTCTTTTTTCTTTTTTTTTTCTCTAGAATTGTCAGAGCAATCATGGTCGAGCCACAGCCAGGGCAGCAGACTAAGAGGAGTGGGGGTTGGTGGGGAGGAGGAGGGGGGTGGGGCACTCTATCCAAAAATATGTAGAAATGAACTTTAACAATCTCATGCTTGCACACACACAAACACACACGCACACACGCACACGCACACGCACACACACACACACACACACACACACACACACACACACACACACACACAGTAGATACACATAGATGCAGGGATGCACAAACAGTGCTTAGTCTCAGAGGAGCAGACAGTGAGCACATTATGCAAACAGAAGCTTTGTGTGTATGGCGCTGAACGTGTCTGTGTGTTGGAGAGAGAAATTAGACTGATTAAAAATCAGGAAAAAATCACAAACTGTTAGATGGATCTCCTAGGGGCTAATTAGTATGTTGAATTTTGAGCCAGAAAAACACTGTTAAACAAATCTGGAAATGTAGGTATATTCAGTTTTTGTTTTCTGAAATCTATTTTAAACGTTGGACATTTGACATGTGAAATGCAAACCACTGTTGCACAAGAACAATTGAAATGTACCCTGCATCTCGACGCCATCACATTTTTTTTGCCATAGCATAGCTGAATGTGTAACACAAGACTCCCTGTGCACCTTAGGGGTATGAGTTATAGGAGTTGCTCTAGTATTGAGTGAAGTAGAGGGTATGGACAACAAGCAGGGGTCAGTCAGTCTGCAAGAATTATATCAACTTTCATGGTGAAACCCCTGTAAGAGCGGAGCACATTTTTGTGCTTCAGTAGCAGGAAATGAACTATTGTTGGCTTTTCCATTGTGAGTTATGCAATAGAACGACTAAAAGAGCCTGCAGGAGCAAAATGAAATGACCCTACTCAAAAAACATAATAAATATTTAATTCCAGCTGAAGAATAGACTATCGCAGGATGTTTTGTCCTTGACCATAAGCTGAGCCATGAAGATATTAGTTCAAGAGAGAAAACAATAATCAGCGCACAAGACAATTCTGTTCACCTTAAAAAAGGAAAATCTGAACAATTCCCTGCTCTTCAGTCTATCATTTATATACTTATTTTTTTATGCACCTGCTATCAGTACAGTCTGCCAGCCCATATGAATATATTCAACAACACACAAAGGCAGCGAACAGAGGGAGACCGGTTTTATGTTTTGAGTACAGGCAGATTTCTGCTTCAATATTTAAACCGTCTTTCGACAGTCTGCTTTCAGTATACTACTCTGTGACTTGTCAATTTCCTCCTTGTAGTCCTCAGGTTAACAGAACCATAGTAGGTGCTCAGGCGGTTGAATGGCCATAATCATGACAATTAATTGCATAGACATGTAAAGTGCAGATAAAAAAGGCTATTGACTGCCATACATAATGCATTCAAATTCTGTTTCAATTATCCAGTGTTTTAGACTAGAAATGAAATTTACAATTGTTGTTTATTCTGGTTTCGCTGCAACCAATACTGTGTAGCATGCACGAAAGAGTAAAAGCATACCATATATTTTAGAACACTAATACTTCTGTGGTGTTGTGGTGCAAGTCTCGGTTTGTATTTCTAGAGAAAATCTGATGTTTGAAGAGAGTGATTTCACCGGCTGCCTCAATCTTTGCTGGGAGCTGGTGTGTCTGGTTAAAGTTGTATGGCCAGCAGGGCACACACTGAGCTTCTGAAAGAGCCACGAGCAATCCAGCAGGTCAGCGAAGCACACCTGTGTCTAATTAACCTTTGTGTGTCTGCGTGGGTATGTGTGAGTTGGGGTGGAGAGAAGGCTCAGGACCGAACCGGGGGCACAAGGCGGTTACTGCAAAATGATAAACTTGACCCCACAAGACGAACATTTAGTTAAAAACAACCGAGTCAAATGGGGAGGAGGAGCAATGATTTAAACATTAGTAGCTTGTATACAGTAACCAGGAGCCATTACGTAGCATGAGCTTAATATCCCCTGACCTAATGCATTCATTTAGTAAGGAATACACCAATCACATGGCCCACTGTGATGTTACAAGCAGTTTTATGGATTAGATGAAAAGAATAAAACTGCAGGTTACTCAAGAAAAAGGGGCTAAAAAAAAGATGAGATAGACACTGACAGGACGTGTACCACTACAAATCAAAAGGCTCACCCTGTGTGACCCGAATTTACCACCACACTTCTTCTCAGTAAATGCCATGTGCCACACATAAATCGAAACTGTCCCAAATGTACCCACAGTCTGGCACCCGGAAACCCAACAGAAGAACCAGTCTTAAAATATTAAAAAGCCACAGTAAAAAGAAAAAAAAAAAACCCAATCTAACAGATATTAATCTGCGCTTGACTGGAAATAAAAGACACTGACAGTTAGACAGGACTACAGTATAAAAGTAAATTATTTCCCATGCCCTCTGGCTTGTACACACTGTCTCCTTCACAGATATTCACCCAGCCCAGACAGCCCCAGGTCTGCATGTCCTTAAGGCACAGCTCTGGTCTTCACAAATCACTACACAAGACCCAAAACAATGAGCCAACCAATGCTTCATATTTACAAGACATTAACATGACATACTTCCACATATAACCCACAACTGAGCTCTAGACCTGTTCAGCTTTCTTACAGATTTTAAATTGTTGCTATATGTTTCTCACAGCCTCTCAACAAATAGCTATTATTAGTGTTAAAGAAACAGGCAGACACAGTTGTTGGTTCTGGCCTTTTCAAGGAATTTATTAATAATTACAAAAATATGTAATGTGAATGTTGAATATTTTATGAAAATGTGTTTTTTGGTTGCATAATTTGGGTGAACTAACCCTTTAAAGTGCCGCGTGCATGCGCGCACACACACGCACACACACACACACACACACACACACACACACACACACACACACACACACAGAGTCCTTTCATTTTATGTTTAGCTTGGCGAAGTATATTTGCTCAAATTCTCAAAGCAAATTTCTCCACTGTTTTATCCTACCTGTACACTCTGAGAACTGTCACAGCCTGTCACCGCAAAAATCAAGAAGAGAACTCTCTTGTCAGCTGAAATCACTTTCTCTGATGCTCCCTCATGTTCAGCGTCTCTTTCTTGGATGCATGTTTCCATACAAAACTGCTGTGCACAGCTAGATACCATGGAATCTGTGTGGTTTTCTTAGGCTATGTGGATACATTGTCAGAAGCGATGTGCTTAATCAAAGTGACAATTCAGACATACAAAAATACCCCAGGATTTTGTGGATAAGTGGGCTAATCATCTTCAAGACTAGTTGGTGCAAATGTTAACAAAGTACTCGAACCAGGCTGGAGAAACAGTTGTATAAATTCATATCTGTGTGCCCTCCAATGTTTCCCCTCGTAGCTTTTTTGAAGAGTGCGCAAATCTTCTCAACACCACAAGACATTTCAAATAAATTCTTCATTGGCCTGTCAAAATGCCTCTCCTCTCCCTTCAACACCAGCAAGAGACTACCGTGATCTACTATGAAATGGCCTCATTGTGCAGGGCATCAAGGATTCTACAGCTCCATCTCCGGGTGTGCTCTGAACTGTGAATTTCAGATTCAGACAGCCCAAGGCCTAAGGCCATGAGCCGCTAGCACTGCTAAAGCACTCTGTTTCTTCACACATCTGAAATTGGCTGACATGTTTAAGTTTGCCGTACCTTTGCTCAATCTTTGTGGGGTTGCTCAGTGGATACCATGCAACACCAAGTGACTCAAGACCTACATGTGTCAGGGCAATGATTTTCCCCCCTTCTCTAATTTTAGTCTGCATTTCCAGAACTGCCATGTACACACATTTTGATGAGATTTATGGTTTATACAGAAAGGCTGTTAGACATGTCAGCATGTAACATGGTAATCTGAGAGAGGATATTTGACAGACAGTTTTCCATTCAGTTTCAGTATCCCATGGTGCTGTAATCCCTTAATATTTTACCAATAACTATTAAGGATTTAATGTCACTCGTACTCTGTCGGTGTTTGACTCGATTCTCTCTCAGTTTTCCTGAACCCCGGACACAGCTGAGACTGACTGAGCTCATAAAATCTTTAAAGTTTCCTCTCACGGGTCACCAAATCAGCCGTGCAGAGACAGAATGTTCGGAGGCTGTTTAACAGGAGGTCAAGGTGACCAATTCATTCTGAGTCAGTATATTCATGTCAAGTTAACCTCTGTCGTCTTGCTTTTATGGAATATGAGAATAAGACACAAAGTAATATTCTACTGTCACATGGCTAATAAAAAAAGACATAATCTTAAAATCTTGTCTGAAATTAAGGGTTTTTAAATTCACTTCATTGCTTTTGTATTGGAAATAAGGAGAGTTCGTATTCAAGATCAGACTAAAGTCAGTCAAAGTGTGAGAAAAATGTAGATCACACCAGCTGAGAGATGAAAAATAAGAACTCCACATTTTAAGTCTCCTCAAAAATCCTCCAGTTAATTTTTCATGGCTGTACCTTTTAAGAGACATGTCAGTTTGATTTAATGTTCGGCTGACAGTTATTGGTTTTTGGTGTTTACCTCTTATCACTTCAGAAAACTGGGGAGGCCAATTTATACTTTGGATGCACATAACCTGGCATCAAAAATTAAGATCTTGACGCCCTGGAAACATTATAAAAGCTTTCTATAATGCCGCTCTGTGTGTAATTGGTTATGCTCTTTTTGTGCGTGTGTTAAGAGGAAGGAAGGCGCTTTAAAATTTATCAGTATTTTCCCCATGCTGTGTTTAGACTGACATACCGCCATACAGCATAGAGCCTTTTTCAAATGACCCTGCTTTTCTCCCTACAGCCTCAACTGCAGTTTCACCCATTCGCTAGACAGTTTGCATCTGAAAGTGCAGCCTGCATATTGTTTTCAAACTCCTACTACTGATGCATAGAGTTTGTTTTTGTCAAGTTAGAATTTTACATATTAAACAATCAAGCTGCAATAAGTGTTCATTGACATAAATGCTGGCGCATTTGATGAGGAAAATCTTTAAAAGGAGGCTTTACAGTGAAGAAATTGTCTCAAGTGGTTCAAAGGATTTGAAGTGGATGAAGAGAGGATTGATGTTTGCGCTGCATGAGTAGAACTGGCCGAGGGTCTAATCAGAGACCAACAACGCACCCCTCCACCGCTCCCCTCCCTCCAAACAGCCATAGGATTTTCTCTCACTATTCAGGGGCTGATAGATGAGCCTCTCTTTGTATTTCAGCCATGTACTTTCTTAAATCTGAAAAGCCAATTCATCTTGGGCAAACACATGAGGTGGAGGGAGTAAAATAAAAACTTCAAAATGAATTTTTTCACTCCTTGCCGGTGCTCAAGTGTCATTCGCAAATTCTCTCAGCACTTTGTCTCTCCTTCATTAATTGTCTTGGTGCTTCACCCATGTCATATGCCTTGACTGCAACCAAAACTGAAAAATTGTAACTTGGCTATTCCCCCCGTCTTGTTCTCTGTGTTGATAAGTTCACAATAGGTAAGGAACAGTCTGTGCAGACTTTTTCATTGAGGTAAGATATAACACAAAAAAGGGAAAATGTGTTTCTATTTCCTGATGGACTGAATTAATCTTTGCTTTTCAGGTACAGTGCTTTTCAGACATTCAGGCAAAGTAGTTTATCTATGCTTGCTGTCAAATAGAATTCGAGCATTTAGTGAGCCAGACAAATAACCAGAGCAATAAATCATCCCCCTTTGTGTACAAGGGCATCAGAGAGGCTGCTGTGTGGACAGGCTGTTTGAAGTTTAGGCACTTTCATTACACACATGTCAACAACATGTACAAAGTTTAATGGTCCTGTAGTGAACTCTGGGGCAATTTTTTTACACTTCCAGCTGCAAAATGAAAGCCTATTTTTCCAAGAAGATTATTTCTCAGCCAGAAATACAATATACACCAGAGTATTTTTTTTTTTTTTTTAATCCCATACTGTCTCACCATGCCCATGTGTTGAGAGAGAAACGGTGTCATGTTTAATTAGCAAATTCTCACAGTGAATGTGGACACCTTGTTGACACATCCATTCCACATGAGCTATTGCTGATTCCTTTGAATGCAATTTACATAATTATACCTCATTCAGTCCTGTGAAGCACATGCCTCAAACATCGTGTTGCTCACAGCAAAACAGCATGAGGAGAAACAGCCATATTAATGCTTGTGGCAAGATAACAGTAAACGCTGAAGCCTCTTCCTCCATCTGCATTGTATGAGACATGATGGTCGCGCTACATTACAGATATGACCCCCAACCCCCTCATATGAACGCACACACACAGAGCACTGCCTCCTTTTAAAAACATACACACAAAGAGAGAAATTCTCACTGCCTGAGAAAGATGACCTAAATTTCTACAATGCTTAGCACTTACTGTACATATTTAAGTTGATCTGCCTTCAGTATGCAAAACCCATGGTGTATCACCTCATTTCAAAACATAAATTCTCATTTACATGCACAATATTGCAAAACAAGACTCACCAACAGTGAGTATATAAACTCTATGGAAACATTCAAAGTCAAACGACACCCATCTTCCGCAAAGAACAATGAAGCACGACAGTCTGAATTGCCAAAAATCTACTTTCAGAGGGCTCCTCCAAAACCTCTCAGCATTGAATTTCCCTCTGAATCTTGTCTTGCTCATCTAATGACTTTGTTTATGTCTGCTATGGGACATGTCTGGCGAGACACCTTGAACACTGGGATACAGCTCTCAGTCGAAATATAAAGACAGAAATGAAATATTCACCCGCCTTATTGTCTCCAAACTTCAGGAGAAGAATCAATAAAACATAACATTGGCTTCTTTCTCAGTTTAAGACTTCCGTTGGGGTTTGAAACCCCCAAGTGACGTTGGAGGCTTTACTCTTGCATATGAAAACACCAGAGTTTTATTTTGATGTTTGAATTAATCAGCGGAGAGCATCTTCAGAACAAAAAGATCTGATGTTGCCTGTGGGATCTGTGGGCCATCTGAGATTTCTAAGCCTGTATTTAAAAGCATGTTTTGAGGAATGTATTTCAACAGCCCATAATAAGCTAAGACGATCCAAAGTGCCTCTCATATCTGGTCTATAAAACTCAGCCAATCTTTGTTTTTTTGTTCTTATATACCACATATTTTTAATGTCCTGATCTATCCCTTTGGTTAGTAAAATTGATTTCAAAGATTCATGTTGAAAATAGTAGCATAGTATGTTTCAACACAGCTCTCATGTGAAGGTTAAACCCCTGTGAAGTGTGTCACTTCTGGCAATACAACGGGGCAATTATGTGGACCAGGTCAGCATATGTAGACACCAGTGGAGGACAAAGGACACAGCTAAATAGGAGGGGGATTGTGACCCCATTACTGTGTTATCTCAGATGCAAAAAAAATCTGTTCAGTCCCAACTTGACATGCTACAACTCATTTGTTTAATCTACAAAAAAACCCAAGTTTGAAAATGACAAACTGTGCTTTCAAATGAGGTAATGTGTCAGACTACTTCCAGGCAACATGTCGTTTTAAAATGAGAATTTTGTGGAAATTAAACAAACTCTCTAGATTAAAAAGACGTGTTACCTACTGAGCTTTAGAGGTGCTGGTGGGTGGATTTTGTTGAGCGAGACCGTGGCTAGCTGTTTCCCCTCCCGTTCTGCGTCTTTGTGTTAAGCTAAGCTAAACAGCTGGTGGCAGTAGCTCTTATCTAGACAGACGGACATGAACATGGTATCTTCTTCTCAATCTCGTGGCAGGACAGTGAATTACAAAAATTTCCCAAAATGTTGAACTACTAATTCAACAATTCCTCTCGACCAAAAAGCACACTTGATTGAACATTTTGCATGGCTATAAGTACAGTATGTGGTAACAGCTTTTGCCGATGTGTCAGAAGGCCCACTTAAAATGTAACTCAAATGTCATACAACATGGTCAGAATAACTGACAGGAAACGCAAAGAGCTGGAGAGAGAGAAAGAGACAGACATACAGACAGAGATAAGAGTCTGGCTTCTGAAAGACATGGGGTATTGAGTTCTTTAAGGCAAGCGATCTCCCACTAGAGCAATATGCAGTTGAGCTGAGCTCCACCACACTGTAATTTGCCTCTGATTTCTAATCTTTGTAAAAGAATGCAAAGCTAAGTGCCTTCCACAAATGCAGACTATCATGGCATTTCTTCAGGCACATTATGGACCAGAGTGATTAGAGAACTTAAAATGCAAAGGCATCCCTTGAAACTGAATGCATTTACAATCCTATTAAATATGGAATTGTGTCTGTGGGGCCAACAGTAAATGTGAAATATATTTCCCTGAAACATTTTTTTTTTTTTTTTTACCCATACACTTTCCGTCTGCCACTTGCTTCCTTCACTCTCTTGGTGGATCTGTTTGAGGCTGTGAATAATTTGCCTGCAACTTTCATGGTAATAGCTACACTCAACACAATTATATTGCATTAATCACAAAAATACTATCACTATTATCCATCAGCATCATGAAGACATTCTTTATGACAGATGATTTAACAGTTGGTTGCTTTCACTGTAAAGAGTTCAACTGTTTTATAAATTTTTCAAAAAAGATAATAAAAAATCAAATCGAATATTGATATAAAAGGTAGCTTGAATTCAGAACCTGGGGTGCAGTGTAAAGTCTTCCTGAAGAAGTGACCTTGAGCCCATTTAGTTTAAAGTATCTAATTCTGCTCTCTTTGTTATTATGATCACTAACTGTAGTGTGAAACTCATATATTCAAGTAGCTTGAACCTTTGGCATGTCATAATGAGCAGAAAATCCATCACTGCATAAACATTCAAATTTACATTTTAGACCATCAAACAGTACAATTACATGGAATGTGTAAACGAAGCCACAACAAACTGTGGAATTTTCACAACACAATGAAAACAACCATCTGCTAAATAACCTCTCTAAGCCATAAACAACCATTTACTTATCATAAATTCACATAAACTCCTCCGCGCCCCATCTCAAACTAACGCAGTATTGTAGTATAATAATCCATCTATCACCACAGCCATTTGACCTGATTTAATGTAATCCAGAGAGAATCGCCCACACTGAAGCTATGATCACCTTTGTTCTCATTAGAGTAAAAATCAGCCTACGTAATGTGGCTCCAAATTGAGCTGAAAGAGGAAACAACTGTTTAGCAACCTGTTTAATACACCATCCTCAATGATTTTAACTCTTTCCTTTGCTGCGTTGAAGGTATATTGTGATATTATTTTTGCCACTTCACTGTGATACTCTTTTGCAACACTTTTTGTTTATGCTAACTGGCAAATTATATTATGCTAACACCCTACACTAAGATGATAAGTAGGGTTATACCTGTTTAAAATCTGCATTTTAGCAGGGGTAACATGCAGATTTTAAAGCAGGGGTAAGCTACTGTGACTTTCTGCCCCAGTGCAAATTTCACCAGTCAATGTTACAAGTATTTCAGCCATGACAATAGAGTTTAGTGTTTAATCCTGAAAAAACTAAGACCTGCATCAATTCATTATTCGGCTACTTCGGGCACTGCAACAAGTTGTAAAACAACAATGTTATCACCTTATAAAGCTGATATGGCTAACATGTTAGCAAATTAACATGTTGCCTGCTTACTACATCCAGCAGTTATGGAGTAGCATTTACCTTCATTTTGAGTCTCGTTTGTGTCCACCTGATGTCCAATATTCACTATCCTTTTAGCTCTGTCTTTGGTCTACACCATCTCCCGAGGGAAATATCTGACTCTTTAGCTTCTACATTTTCCACTATGTTTACCAGCTAGTCTCTAAAGTGTCTGCTTGCCATTTGCTGCTGGGCAGGTAGCGTGCTGTGGCTTTTATCAGAGGATTTTCAGTGAAAACTGCTGTCTGTTGCGTCTAGGAAATGAAAGCGGTAAGAGTGAACCAAAACAACTGCGGGCCATAAAACCAAAACAATTGAACAATTTAATAAAAAAATGCTAAAACGCTCTGTGGAGGTGAGGAACCTCAACAGTCAGGTGATTATTCTCTGTGGAGTTCACTGCTAGCAATGCCTTTTCATATTACACAGGTTTATTTGATCCATTGTCATTACGAAAACTTTGACTAGTGCAGCTTTCACTGGAAATGGTTTTTACTCTGTGTACTGTCAGTATACTTATTTTCCCCCTGAGTGTGCAGATAACTCCAACATTTCTCTCATCATCAGTGGAGCACCTCCAAATTTAGCCCCTTAATGAGAGCTCAAGTTTAAGTCAACATCAAACATTCAAGTGGGCCCAGTTGTGAATGGGACAGGGAAAATAAATGAATATTTTTACGTTAAACTGATTTTATTATAACCTACAATGGAAAATAAAAGTTATACCCAGCATTAATCAGCATGGAAGAAATTCATTTGATGATGAGAGAGAAACAAGTGACAACGAATTAAATTTCATGCATTTCAGTAGGTAGCGTGCATGTACATTCCCCATATTTTTATCACTTAGGGTGGAGCACTCAACTGTGAAGTTGCTGAACTTCAGTTAGCAGGAATCTTCACATTCCCTCTCAACAACCTCTGCACACTAATTACACTATACCTCACTGATAATGTAGTAAGTATGTGAGCACCACACATTTTAAAGTCAAGGCACGTTAAGATCAAGGATTTAAAAGTCAGTGCGTGTGTTTCTATTAGAGTGAATACGTTTCAGAAACTTAACATCTTGCGTAAGAAATGTTGGCAGCCTTGAAGTGAATCTGATTAGATGATTAGAAAAGTCATTTATAGTCTGCATGTAGAGCAATTTTAATAGATTTAATAGATTTAATAGATTGTCTCCAAAAAAACACCAATAAATGATCAACATAGTTTAATCCCAAACGCAATAACGTCTGATTTAAGAAACAAATACATTCTGTCACAGTTGTAATCTCGGTTGGAAAGTTTTTACTAGAAAATCACCCACCTACCTTTGTTGTTTACTGCAGCCTCTACTATTTCAGTCTGTCTCTGTGGGCTTTTCACAATCTCTCAGATCATTATTTGTATTGTTAGCATTATTGTTTCAGATTGTTGTTTGTGCTTCAACCACAGCATACTGTGGACTAATGAATTGTTGAGTGCAAAATACCCACGAACTGTGATCTTCAAAACTCTCCTCCGCTCCTCTTTAAGATACACAAGAAAAGGAGAGGTTAGAGGTGAACGTTAAGAGAGAAATTGTGAACAGGCTTGTATCTAGATGTGGGTGAAAAGAATAGTTATACACTGTGTTTTCAGTAATCCATCACAACAAAGAAGTGCAAAAAGCACAATTATACTGGAGAAGACAATTCACTATATCAAATCTAATAAACTCCACTGGATGATTGACAGAAAGAGTCAATGGGCGTGCACACATTCAGTATTTGATGGAAACTAAATCAGATCCTTGGTGAAGATTTGCAGATGTATTTTCAAGGTTCATATTTAAATTTAGTTTACACAGCCAATTCCAGCTATCACGTGTATAGACTGTGGTGTTACTGTATTGTGATCAACTTTAACCTTTAAAGACAAACACAGAGGTAACTACATGGACAAAAGTATATGGGCACCCTAATGAAGTATTTGAACAGCTGAATGTTACATCAATAAATGGTTATTGAATATCTAATTCCAAAACCATGGGCCTTAATATTCTGTCTTAAACACCCTCTGCCCTTCTGGGAAGGCTTTCGACAAGACTGTGGATCATGTCCTAGATTGTTTCTTGTAGAGATTTGTGAGGCTGGGCACTGATGTTCCAGTCATTGGGCTGAATTTGGGGTCTAGATGATGGCTCCTTGCAATCCAGTACAGTTCTTCCTCACCAAACTTTGAAAAACCTTCTTCATGGACCTTCTTCAATTTGTGCACTGTCATGTTGAAAAAGGAAAGTCCCCTCCCCAAACTGTTGCCAGAATCATTGTCTATTTAGTATCTACATTATTGTCTGAAATATCATTGTATGTTATAGCAGTAAGATTTCCCTTAACTGGAATTTAGCATGTAAGCCTAAACTATGAGAAAACGCCCCAAACCAAAACGGCACAAAAGTACTGTATGTGTACAGCTATGTCCACCTACTTGTTGCCATATAGAGCACTCCCTCTCCCTGTTAAACTGTGCATTCAAGGGTGCAGCAAACAAATGGCCCATCCAGTATCACAGAGTGCTGAGTATAAGTTGGATTTAATGTGATTTTAGTTTCATAATAGTTGTTTTCACAGTGGGGGGTTGTAGTCAAAACCCAGGAGATACACATGAATAAATAGTTAACAAATATGTCTCCCATAAATCAGGAGACAGGTTAGTAAGGGTTTACTCAAATGGAGTTAGTGGTATTGGACAATAGCTACTGATTACTTTTTTTTTTCTTTTTTAGTACATAAAAGAAAACCAGAAAAAAAAAATCTGCTTTCATAAGAAGAGATCGATCCAGCATCACTCCTCCATCAGAGAGGCTGTGGATGTTGATTAAACTGTTCTCAAATGAGCCCGAGAGCTCAACAAATCCTTGCTCAGCTCACCAGAAAAAAAAAAAAAACGAAAAAAAAGATTGGGATGCCCTTGTGAGTGCATGCACACACACCCACACCTTAGTCGCGCTCAGGCAATAGACAATAAACTAAACATCAAAAGAGGAAGAAATAGGCTTTTGCTAAATAAAACCATCACTCGGTAATGGCTGTGGTAAGACGATAAACAGTGCAGGGACTTCAAGCAGCGGCATATCTTTCTGCCCTTTTTTCCTTTTTGCAACTTTCTTCAGTGTGCACTCTCAAAACAGGCTTAGAGCTTCTTTTTCTTTTTTCTTTTTTTTTTTTTTTTTTTTCATAAGGGGGTATTTTTAATTCTAAAGCGAGGGATTGGTCACACTTCGTCTCATTAGCATGAGGAGCTGTATAAACCCCGCCACGGCAGAATTTTGAGCCGTATTGAAGGCGAGGCAACAAGCGTGTCTGAGTGGCTGCGCGCAAGGAGCAAGTACTAACTTTCACTTTCGGCACATTTCGGTTCACAAAGGCGGGAGCTGTATGGAGAACTCACTCCAGAGGTGAACCGGACCCATCCGTTCAGCGCACAATGAGGCTGCCTACCGCGAAGATGACACGGGGCAAATTCACCACCTACTGGTACCGGTGGATTTTTATATCCTCAATCCATCAGTTTTTATTCGCCTCACTGGCCCGATCCGAAGGAAATACTGTGCGGTACCAGACCAGTGAGGAGGAAGCGCCAGGTACGGTCATCGGGAACCTCGCCAAGGACATGTCCTTGAGTGTGTCTCATTCCTCCAAGACCAGTTTTAGGATGATGAAACAATTCAACGATTCGTTCATCAGGGTGCGAGAGAGCGACGGGGAACTCGCCGTCGGGGAGCGGATTGACAGGGAAAGAATCTGCAGACACACTCCCCAGTGTCTCATTACTTTTGACGTGGTGAATTTCTCCAAAGATCGCTACAAACTGATTCACGTTGAGGTGGAAGTAAGGGACGTCAACGACAACTCCCCGGAGTTTCCGAACAAGGAATCTACCGCGGAGATCTCAGAGAACGCCGCGGTCGGGTCCCGGATCCCTCTAGACCCAGCCGTGGACGCTGATGTCGGGTCAAACTACATCCAGAGCTATCAGATTTCCGTCAACAGTCACTTTACCATTGATGTGCTCTTGAGAGCGGATGGGGTTAAATATGCGGAATTGGTGCTAATGAGAGAGCTAGACAGGGAGACTCAGTCATCATACGCTGTTGAGCTGGTCGCCACAGACGGCGGGAACCCATGCAGGTCGGGGTCCACGAAGATAACTATAAAAGTCACGGACTTTAACGACAACAGCCCCGTTTTTGACCAGAACAGCTTCTCGGTCAGTTTGCCGGAGGACGCACCGGTTGGCACCGTTATACTGGACTTGAACGCAGTTGATGCAGATGAGGGTTTAAACGGAGAGGTCGTCTACGGGTTCGGGAAACAGGTTTCTCACGAGATCCGAGAACTTTTCCAAGTGGACAGTAAATCGGGTCGCCTGACGCTCAGGAGCCCGGTGGATTTTGAGGACAAACGCACCTATGAGCTAGACGTGCAGGCGACTGATCAGGGACCCAACCCGACCCCCTCCGTGTGCAAAATCATAATTCATGTCACAGACGTTAATGACAATGCCCCCGAAATCAGCATCACCCCGATGACCTCCATCACGACAGGCGTTGCGTACATTAGCGAGGCGGCAGACAAGGACAGTCTGGTGGCTCTGATCAGCACCTTGGACAGGGACTCGGGTGTAAACAGCCAGGTCCACTGCACGTTATACGGCCACGACCATTTCAAACTCCGGCAGGCTTACGAGGACAGCTACATGATAGTCACAGCAGCAGCCCTGGACAGGGAGAGGATTAGGGAGTATAACTTGACGGTCATGGCTGAGGATTTTGGGTCACCTCCGCTGAGAAAGATCACTCAGTACACCATCAGGCTCAGCGACGAGAATGACAACGCCCCTCACTTCACCAAGGCTGTCTACGAAGTTTCGGTGGTGGAAAACAACGCCCCGGGCGCTTACATCACCACAGTTGAGGCCAGCGACGCGGATCTGGGCAACAATGGCAAAATTACTTACAGACTTGGGGACAGTGTTATCATGGGCTCCCCAGTAAACACCTTCGTGTCGCTTAACTCAGTGTCAGGCTCCATATATGCACTAAGAAGTTTCAATTATGAAGTAATGAAACAGCTGGACATACACATCCAAGCGAGTGATGGGGGGTCACCACAGTTGCAGAGCACAGCTGTCATCAGACTAAAAATAGTCGATCAGAATGACAACCAGCCTTCTATCATAGAGCCAGTCCTTTACAAAGGATCTGCCGAGGTTTTCCTGCCCAAAGATGCACCTGCAGGTTATGTGGTAACCCAGATAAAAGCCACAGACGCTGATGAAGGCATAAATGCACAGCTGTCCTATAAGATCACCGAGGGGGAAAACCTGGGCTTCTCTATCAACAAAGAAACAGGGAAGGTGCGCGTGAGCAGACAGCTGACATATGATCTCACGGACAATGTCAAAGTCACGGTGTCAGTCAGTGACAATGGATCCCCTGCACTTACCTCTACAGCCATTATACACTTAACTTTTATAGAAGGAACTCTACCCAGCTTGCCTTCTTTTGCTCAAAATGGCAGCGAGGAGCTCTTTGAATGGGACATGTCCATAGCCATAATCATTGTACTGGCAGGGAGCTGCTCTCTCCTCCTGCTGGCTATCATTCTCATCACAACCATTTGCAGCCGGCGGAAAAAAGAGACAAGGGGGAGGGGGTGTGATGAAAAAGAAGACATACCAAATGTGGAGAAAGTGGAAAGTGGTCATATTGATTCAGTGATTGCCAGCCATAAAGGCAAAGTGTTTGATGCCCATCCATTTCCAGAGAAACCTCCAATGGCCAGCAGCAACACAACAGAGACCGGCTGTGAGGATGGCAGGCAGACAGCAGGCATCTTTGAATCCAACAGCAGGGTGATGGAGGGTCAATTGAAGGTGAGTTATTATTTTTCAGAGATATTTAAAGTTTGTCACACACTGACAATGTTGTTGACTTTTTGCATTTCGACTCTAAATTCATGCAACTGTTTATCTTTGCAGGGTTATTCTACACTGCCAGGATATGGGAAAGAAACTGTCAGACCAATAACGATATGGAAGGGTAATTCATTCACAACAATCTCAGCAAGAGATCCCCACATCAGTGGCAAGGACAGTGGAAAAGGGGACAGTGACTTCAATGACAGTGATTCTGACATAAGTGGAGATGTGCACAAAAAAGATTCGCCACCAATGAACAGTGAGTGTCACAAAAGCACAATAAAAATAATAATAAGATATTAATTCAGAAGGAGTCAAATGAGAATATGTAAAGAGGAAATCCATGCAGTGTTATGACTGTGTTCTTTTTGCTTCCTGCAGTTTAATTTCTATTTGAATATAGTACAAAATCTAAGCCACATACCAAACAGATTTCACCGAGTTACAACAATACATTTTCCAATCCACTGGATACGTTATGATTGATTTAACTTGGGCTCACTGGGGTGTTCATATTACAGCCTGACAGCACTGCTGTTTTCCACAGGTCTCTGGGCATGTACAAGTGAGTGCAAGGTGTTGGGACACTCCGACCGATGCTGGAGCCCTTCAGCTACAAGGCCCAACACGAGTCTGGCCTGTGGACCGCATCTGTCAACGTTCTCCAAGACAGCTTCACTTCCCCGGGACACCAGAAGGGAAAATTACTACCCAGCTCACATAACCAAAACCAACGGGCTGCAAAGTGTGTACGAAAAAGTCCAACACCAGGAATTTGATTACATCCTCGTTGGTCCACCGACACCGGCCAGAATACAGGAAACAGATGAGATATCAATTCCAGAGTACACAAATTCTTAAATGAAAGATCATAAACTCATCAAAAGGGATTTTGTCTTTATACTGTACAGTACTTTTATCTTAAGTGACTCTATGTTGGATTCTTGCAGTGTTTTGTAGTATGTCATGTGTCTTTTGGCTCATATAAGACTGTTCATTGTATCATGTGTAATATGCAAGATTTTGTACATTAATAATATATTTTTCATAATGGTTCAATGCAAAGAAAAATTTTATTATGAATTTTCAAGAGCATGTGTTATTATTTAAGGGGCATGACCTATGGACATTTAGGCTGAAAGGGGCCTTTCTGGTGTGGAAAACAATCAGTATGAAAGATTACCATGTCTGTGGTAGATATGTCACATTGTTGCACAAATAAACGAGTACAAAGTACAACCCATTGTCTTGAGGAAATATTGATTCAACACACAGAATAACCTCAATTAGCCAACTGAAGGCATTTCATTGGCCTTAAAGACTTATAAACCACGATAAATCAAATGGTCTTCTGCAGCTAAATCGATAGCAAGCATAAGCCAATGTCATAATCTTATCATTGTACACAATGTAGTTACTCTGTAGCCCCAATTTGCATACAAATGCTACATTTCTGATCAAATGCTCTTACAATTACATATTTTAAAAGGTCAAAGAATTCCCTCACCTTTTCTGATTGCCTCCCGGCTTACCAATTATCCAAAAAATGTGGTTCAGTCTGTTTCCAAGCAACAGTGGCACTGCACATTTGAATCTCTTTTCTTTCTGTTTTCTTCTTTTTAAGTTATGATAAGGACCAACTAACCTTGACCACAAAACTACCTTTTTCACATTGTCAGATCAGGAAATTCGCAATTAATTGGTAATTGGTATTGCAAGTCAGTGCTGCCTTGTACTATACTGTGGGAATATGTAGAACAAAGAAGACCTGCTTCTGCCTACAAGTTTGACTACAGGTAGTGCAATCTGTTCGTTCCTGCTGACACTTGTAACCGGCACTGGAACTGGAGGAAATCCTTGTTCTCGTGAATTTATAAAAGTCATTGTGATTGGCATTACACAATGAGAGATTAGTCATAAAAAGGTGAAGTATTAAAAAAATGGTTCTTTGAAAGCATAGCTGACCTATGTATACTTAACAGGTTATATACTGTATGTTTTCCTCTAATCACTGACTGAAAGGTTAGACAACAACCTTTCTCCCAGCCTCTGCATCGGTGCTTGTAACACATGACACCAGCCAATCTCTGATGAGCTCTGAGCTGTTTCAGAAGTCTTGTTTTAGTTTGGTACCACAGGATGGCCACCTTGCCTTAGGCAACCTGGACCTACAGGTAACATTCAGATGAAGAATTTAGCTCAAAGAATTTATATCAACTGTACGTCATTCACACCCGAGCGTCAAATAGCCTTCTGGTGGATAACCTGATTCTCCAAAGAGAAGAACAGAACAGTACTAGAGAAGGAATTCTAGAGGACATCATGAGAGAGAATATGGAAAAAGTCCAAAATACCACTGATGGATACGGCTGTTTTGAACCCTGCACACCTCTGGTAAGACAGCCTTAACAAGTTTTTGATTAGAAATATAATTGACATCTGTGACATGTTAAAAAAAAAAAAAAGTAGACTCTGTTCAGTGTGCGTCATTTCTTAATTTGCTCGCTATGAACTTTAAGGGACAAAGCACACCCAGCACGCCTACCTCTGCTACAGTCGGTCGCCTCCTGAGATTTGGAGCTGGGGTTCTTATTGTTGGTGCCGTGTTAATGCTGTGCGCATCCATGGCTGCTCTCTACCTGTGGAAAGTCAGTGATAAAAATGTAAGTGTCTGCAAAGGACTATGCTGTAGTTTTACAGTCCCCCTTCAATGATAAATATCTGAAAGTGAATGTGAGGAGGATGCTATTGGTGGGAAACAGACCCACAGATTACAAAAATTTGACTACAGGCCTGATTGTTTGTAATTTCTTGACACTGTCATGAGAGATATTTATGTTAATGACTGAGATGCCCAATAAATAACTATCACAGTTCAGACTGTGAAATTACATCTTTAAGTCTGTTTGCAATACATACATAAATTGTTCCTGTAACTCTACCTTCATCTTATAAGAACTAGTGCTATGTTTATTTGTGTCCTAATGAGCTCACCTGTGGGGCAAACATCCCCTTCAAGGTCTGCAATAGCATCTCCTGTGGTGCTTTGCTCAAATTCTCAGTGTGCTAAAACTACGCAGGATTTCTGTCAGAGAAAAAAACATCAGAAATATTGTGCAGGGGAATAGTACAAGTAGTAAAAAGCTTGTTTATTTCTGTGTCTCACTTCTTTTGTCTTTGCTACAGTGTGATTTACATAACTTGACTAATCAGACATTGTAACATCCCACTTTGATTGCTGCCAGGTTTATAATGTTCGTTACAGTATGAACATCAATGGGGAGGTGAGGGAGGGCTCCGTGGAAATTGATTCTGACAACAACCTGGAGAGATTTAAAACTGGGAGTGGAGCTGAGGAGGCTGTGGAGATTCACGACTTTCAAATTGTGAGTGAGTCTGTCCTTGTTCTCTCTTCCTGAGGTAGTTCAGCTGAGACTTTTTTTCTGTGTGTTTAGCAAAGTAGCAAAGCTGTGAGTGTAAACATGGCATCTCTGTGATTTGGTGCAGGGAATAACTGGAATCCGCTTCTCTGGGGGAGACAAGTGCTACATAAAATCCCAAATCAAAGCCAACCTTCCACACATGGAAGCTCACAACAAAGACTCGCTGATGTTTGACCTGGTATATGCAAACTACTTCATACAGAACATTCCAAATTGGAGAGAGAAAAAACATTACAGTGTTAAAGGAAAGCAGAAGATATTTTGGCAGCTGCAAACACTGTAATTTCTTTCTCCATCTGAGTAATTCGAGGATATGTATATATATATATATATATTTTTTTTTTCCCTTGCCAGACAGATGAATTAATGCCAGTGAGGTTTGATGAGGAGACCCTCATATGGGTCGCAGGAGAGCAGCCACTAAAGGACACCAGTTTTCTGAGCAACAAAATCCTGGGTCTTTGTGGGGAACTTCCCATTTACTGGCTCAAACCTACCTACCCTAAAGGTTGTCTTCTTCTCTTCTTTCTGTCTACTATTTATTAATCCATTCCATCCCAAAGATTCTAGGAAAAGTGCCCTACTAGCATGCAGCACGGTCAGGTCCATGTGAATTATTGTACATTTCTTCATAGTTTAGTCAAACCTTGGTTTTGATTGCCCTGCTTATTGTCGACACAGTTATAAAATATAGTCTTGTCTGAAAAGTTGGTGAAACAGTTGAACATCTTGAACATACGCATTTGGAGTCATAACATACACATTTGGAGTCATACACCAAAAAAGGCTGCAGTCTTGTATTAAAAAAGAATGATCTTGAAATATGCAAGACTGTCTGATATCACTGCTGCTAATTTAATTATTCAGGACATCTGAGACAGACCCAGCTATGTAGGATTGAGCTCTAAGGACATGTATGGCGTCTTGTGGATGTTGACCCAATACTCTCGTCTCTTGTGGCTGTTGTAACAGATGGGGAAAGGAGAAAGAGAGACACACAGCGAGCCAAACGGCAGTTTAACACTGAGGGGATTGAGGCAGCTTCTGAGGAGAGGGACCCGGTGAGTCACGCAGAGGGCGACACCTCCAGAGTCGTGGAGGAAGAGGAAGGGGCACAGTCAACTGCAGGGTCAGCATACAATCCCGAAAACCCCTATCATGTGAGTACCAGCTTCATCAACAACACTGTTTATGATAAACAAGACTCCAGAGCTGGTGAATTTTTTATTAACTATCAAGAGGCAGATACCGAGGCCTGAAGCAACCCTTAAAGTAACATTATGAAGTGAAGTTTCTCTGTTTTGTCAACAGTTTTACAGATGACTACATAACACCATCCTTAAGTCGCCAGCCTTGTTAAAAATGTATTCTCACAGAAATAGAAGTATATGGTGTGGAAATGTGTTAACCTGGATTTAGTCTTTCTTTAGCTGGGGTGGTATATACTGCTGCTGCTGTTGGGGAGGTGCCATATTAGTAGATTTAATTACAGGTCACTGGGGTAAAAGCTGCCATTCCCAGCTGATGAACTTATGAACTGAAGTGAAAATTCCCACTGGTTATGAAAATTCATGTTGCCTAAGAGAAATGGAGTCACATGTCTGGGAGGATGAGAAGTTTTTGAAAACATTTGAATTGCAAATGTGTGTAAGTTTCAACAAAAAAAAAAAAAAAAAAAAAAAAAGACTGCTCTTAAAAATTAACATTGCTTCAAAACTGCAGCGCAGCGTAGGGGCCAGAGAGGACAACGCCGTGACCTTTGACACCATGTTAGACCACCAGGGGATCTGCTGCTCAGAATGCCAACGCAGCTACACTCACTGTCAGAGAATATGCGAGCCTCTGCGTGGCTACTGGCCTTGGCCCTACAACTACAGAGGATGCCAGGTAGCTTGCCGAGTCATTATGCCTTGCCGCTGGTGGGTGGCACGCATTTTAGGTGTTGTGTAAGAAAACACGCTACATTTGTGTGGGAACATATCTTTTATTTTTTCCCCCAAAGACCCCAAAGGTCTCTAAATTTGCAGCTCCTGTTCAGATATGCATGCAGATATTTATTTTCTCACTTTGATGTTAAATACTGTCAGAGCTACACCTGTTAACATGAAATGCAGATCGTGATGTATGATTATCTATACTATACTTATGCTAACTGACACACTATATATATATATATATTTAAAATATATATTTTACCTGTAAACAGGTGCTTTCTGTTTGGGCATACGCTGCCTCTTTACATACAGTTAAACTGGAATACATATATGCCATATTCCTATTTTGCAGCGATAGACTCACAAATGAGCACATTAATTTTTGCATCATGTAATACCAAGGCTTAATGCACTGTACTGTGTTTAATGGAGGGTATGGGACTGAATCCAAAGGCTCAGCAGATCATGTACCTTTTCTGACTGAATAGGCTTCAATAAATTCTAATTACAGTATATGCTGGCTTTGATGTAGCTGGGAGGTTTTTGTGTGTGTGTGTGTGTGTGTGTGTGTCACATATTGTTTCCATGGTTCCACTGCGTACATTTCTGATAAAACCAAAGTGACAGCAATGGTTGCCATAACTTCCATTCAAAGCTCAGAATCAGTTTGAGGGCAATGCATTTGTGCACACTGACATCTGCATTGATGTGATGTAACGTGAGATGAGTGTCATGGCAATGATGGAAAATATTTCCATAAAAGTGACATTTTTATTAAATAAATAAATCAGTATTTTTTTGTATGAAAGGAGGAAGAGTGTCGATGCTAAGCTACCAAATAACATGATCACTGAGACAGGCTTTCTTGCACAGCTGTTATTGGGACTTATGTCGCAGGCCATTCTGAAAACCTCAAAATCAAAAGAAATCAGATTACTATCTCCAAAGCCAGATGCCAACTTTCTAAATAATTGAAAGGAGCCATGTTGCGATCAAGACGATTTCACAGAGGGTGATCCAGGCACATCAAATTACAACAGATGTGAAATTGCACCATATCTGCCACTAAAACCACATTGAGACTCTGAAGCAGTGTGAGGAAACAACACAAAGAGATCCTTGTCTCTTTGCTTGGAGATCTTTTCCTGGTTTTCATGGGGGTAGAGGTGCTTATCACATCTGCAGTGCTGATAAGACGGCCACTGTGCTTCCGTAGGCTATATAATATTAATCCCTCTCCCACGTCTGCAGATGCACTTAAAGGAAGGTGACAAGCATGACATATCCAGGACCTCCTGATGGCTCGTGCTCTGGAGTGCAGCCGCTAAAAGAGCCCCAAGTACCCTCAAGTGATGTAAATTTGCAGGGGGAGTCCAATTTCCATCACAGCGCTGTCACTGCCATGGTCATTAAACTAAATCATCCCGCTGTGTGTCACACAGCTCCCATTTTAAAGTCCCCTCAATAATGGAGTTATACTTGGACTGCAGATTGCTGCACAACACTGAATGTCTGATCTAACAGCAGCCATAAGAGTTTCCTACACATTACTTCATCTTTAGAAATCCCAGACATTGTGTATGGGCGTAAAAGAAACCTTGAAACTGTTCATTAATTGAAACACATTTTGGTACCTTAGTTACACCAGCCACAGTTAAACAGTGCATTCAGAAAGTATTCCGACCCCTTCATTTTTTTCGCATCTTGTTATGTTGCAGCCTTATGCTAAAATCATTTAAATTCAGTTTTTCCCTCATCAATCTACACTCAATACCCCATAATGACAAAGCGGAAACAGAATTTTAGAATTTTTTTGCATATTAAAAAGTGATTACTGAAATATCACTCCAACATAAGTATTCAGACCCTTTGCTATGACACTTGAAATGTCACTTACCTCACGTGCCTCCCATTTCTTTTGATCTTCTTTGAGATGTTTCTACAGCTTGATTAGAGTCCAGCTGTGATAAAATTCAATTGGTTGGAAAGGCACACACCTGTCTATATAAGGTCTCACAGCTGACGATGCATATCAGAGCAAAAACCAAGCCATGAGGTCAAAGGAACTGCCTGCAGAGATCAGAGACAGGATTGTATCGAGGTGGAGATCTGGGGAAGGCCACAAAACAAAATTCTGCTGCATTGAAGGTTCCCAAGAGCACAGTGGCCTCTATAATTCTTCAATGGAAGAAGTTTGGAAAAACCAGGATTGTTCCCAGAGCTGGTCACCCGGCCAGACTGAGCAATCAGGTAGAAGGGCCTTGATGAGCGAGGTGACCAAGTACCCGATGGTCACTCTGGCCAAGCTCCAGAGATCCTGTGTGGATATGGAGGAAATGCCCAGAAAGACAACCATCACTGCAGAACTCCACCGATCTGGGCTTTACGGAAGAATACGCAGACAGAAGCCTCTCTTCAGTGAAAGACACATGAAAGCTGCTTGGAGTTAGCAAAAACCACCCAAAGGACCTGGAGATTGTGAGAAACAAGATTCTCTGGTCTAATGATACCAAGACTGAACTGTTTGTCCTCAATTCTAAGTGTCATGTTTGGAGGAAACCAGGCACCGCTCATCAACTGCCCAATAACATCCCAACAGTGAAGCATGGTGGTGGCAGCATCTGCTGTGGGGGTGTTTTGCAGCGGCAGGAAAGCTGAATGGAGCAAAGTACAGAGATATCCTTAATGAAAACCTGGTCCAGAGCGCTCAGGATCACGGACTGGGCCGAAGGTTAACCTTCCAACAGGACAATGACCATAAACACACAGCCGAGACAAGGCAGGAGTGGCTCAGAGACAATTCTGTCAATGTCCTTGAGTGGCCCAGCCAGAGCCCTGACTTGAACCTAGTCGAACATTTCAGGAGAGACCTGAAAATGGCTGCCCATCCAACCTGACAGAGCTTCAGATGATCTGCAGAGAATGGCAGAAAATCCCCAAATCCAGATGTGCAAAGCTTGTCACGTCATACCAAAGAAGACAAAGGTGCTAAGAAAAAGGGTCTGAATACTTATGTCATTGTGATATTTCAGTTTTTCCTTTTTAATAAATGTGTAAATTGATGAGGGAAGAAATGAATTTTAACATAAGGCTGCAACATAACAAAATGCGAAAAAAGTGAAGGGGTCGAAATACTTTCTGAATGCACTGTGTAATCTCTGAAGTTAGTAGCTGCAGCTGGAATTTAAATATGATGTGTTATGTGCCTGTTGCTGTCGGTGGTTTCCTTGGGTTTCACTCAGAATATGTTGATACAGCTGCACAAGACAAAGAGCTCTGAGTCAATGCTAGACAAAAGGAGAAGAGAAGCACAAAGCAAAAAGGAAAAAAACACATCACCACAAGCAACAACTCAAAATGGCATTTAAACTGAGAAAAAATACATAGCTCAGAACAACAGCAGTTTTGTTATCCCGAGGCCCTGTTTCTAAAAAACTTGTTTCCTTTTACCATTCCTCTCCTAAGAACAGAAATGCACCCCCGTTGAGTAGAAAAGACGAATGTGTTGGAGAGCAGCTTCAGTGTGTGAGACAGTAGTGCCTTTTTGTTTGTCTCCCCTCTGGAACCAAGCTTACCCTGGGAGCCCTGCAGGCCAGGGAACAAACAGACCTTTGTGAGCACTGACCCACTGTGCCCAGCAGCCAGACTGCAAACCTCCACTCCTGTGCTAATAGGAAACCGCAGATGAGGAGTCTGCAGCAGGGGGAGCTTTCTCGCATCCACCTGTGCTTTCATCATTGCCCATCAAAACAAGCATAGGCAGGCAGGGTGCTGTGGTGCTCTGGTGACCACTGAATCAAAAGCTTTTTCACCAACGTCCTCTTGGCACAAACATTTTGTGGCATGGATTTGTGCTAATCAAGCCCATGCACTCACAAGCACTCTCTCTATATATACGTCAATAGCCTGTCATAAATTTGCCTGTAGTTGGCCAAGAGGCATTACAAGTGTGAATAGAAGTGTGAAGCGAACCACTCTAGTAAACATGTCCTACATTTGATTGCATGTTTTCCATTACATCCAGACATGAATGAAATAAACAGTAGTGACAGTCCATTTTGCACCTTAACCAGAACACAGAAACCCTTTTAGGCTAGCTCATTATGTTTTTCTGCAAGAAAGCACTGCAATACGTTTATAGTTGCTGGCGTTGTGAAAAACGTGTAACCCACAGTTTTGCACTGGTGATAACAACCAAGGCACAGAATATTTGTTTTTTCTTTTCTCCTGAATGGTCAGAAAGAACATGGCTGAACGAAGGCGGGGGGGGGGGGGGGGGGTCTTAAATGCTTTTTAATCCCATGGTTGAATGAACACTTGCAGCTCTGCCCAGTAGTCTGACTCTGCCCCTGCCATTTGCAGGTCTCTCTGAAGTTTCGTTGCCATTGGCTGGAGTGTCCGCTTCAATCTCTCTCTTTTTTTCTTTCCCTCTCTCACTCTCCCTCTCTCTCATCCTCCTATTTAGTAGGCATGCCCCAAATGGCCATTAATTAAATGCCTGCTGGTGTTGTATAAAGATCTTGTGAGGGAAAAGTTGGTTTATCATTAATTCACTTTTGGTGATATATTTCACTTTAAACCTATCAGTGTTTTGTGTGTTTAATTGTGTTCAGTCTTTTGTAGAAAATCTTCCACAACAATCTCCATCTTGTTTATTTCACCAATTTAAAACAGTAAATATTGTCTATAGAACTGCCTGCAATCAGTGAATTACACTTTCTATGTAATGAAACACTATAGCAATTCTCCTGGCTGACTCAATTAATCTGCACACAACTGCAGGGTTTGTTTTTTTTTCTGTGTATTGCACTTGGTTGCATGGTGTCCTCGTTACACTCAAATAAAAAAACCTGTAGTGTGGTGTAGGTCTAAAATGGACACAGAGGTGAAATTTGCGCTATTGTTTTCCTTGAGACACACTGTATATGTGACAGTGGTGGAGGCATCCAACCTGCAGTGAGTGTCAAGAGTTCCTCACAAGAGGAGGGCAGTTATCTTCATAACACAGCAGGCATGGGCTCTGTGAGAGGACACTGTATAATCAACAACATGAATTATCCTACCTCACCCATATAATTGTATTTACCCGATCAGAAAAATTTAATTTGAAAAGCCTTTGACAATGGGAGCAATATTAAAGATTTTCTATCAAAATGTGGCATTTTTCAAAACTTCAGCAATCCAAGGACGAACCCCAGAACATACACATCCTCCGGTGGGGTGCTTAAAAAGAGCTATAGATAGCTCAAAGCAGAATCAAATCAAGACTTCACATCTACAAACTGTAAAAAAAAAAAAAAAAAAAAAAATCACCTCCTCCACAAAGCAATGTCAAAAGGCTTGCCACATGAAAGCAGAAGTTGTCCAAAGAGCAGCAGGAAGTAGTGACAAAGTTTATGAAGAAAAAAGTAAATGTGTTTTTAATCCGCAGCACATGCAACAATGAGGGAGCCTGAGTGCTTAGATATGCCACCCTGGGGGCAGGCTCTATACTTAAGGCTTACAACAGCCTCATTATCTCCCTCAACTCACATCAGATCCTAGCAGCAGTTTGTCACAGGCAGGCTCCTCTCTGCCAGTAGGCATCAGACCAATCCTCCTGCAACACTACTGTACATAATTGCCATATGGACAGCATTTTGAGCCAGACTGAAGACTAAAAAGCCCTCCAGGCAGATTCCCCAGATAACTAAATGAATATTTTATCTCATTTCCATCTAATTTGCACCACATTATTATACAGAACTGAAATTTTTAATTAATTGATAGAACAGATCAAACACAGGTTTACACTTTGATTTTCGGGAGCTGTTATTTTGATAATTTGCATGACTTTTTTCGCATGCCAAGCTTTTTAATCTCCCAGAATTTTTCAGCATCTCTATATAGAAACACTATAATCAAACATACAGCAAATTAATAACTGTCACCGCACATGAAATGCTTGTCTTGGTTGTGTGAGCAGTTCCAGTGAGAAGTCCTTTTACCTGCTACCCCACTGATTAATTAATTTCACACTGTTTAATTAAATCCACAGTCTGGGGAGTCTGGGCAGCACCGTGGGGAGCCCTATCTGAGCCTTGTGTGTACAGAGATTACTAAAGAAGGTCTCAGACACCCGCTCTCTCGCTGATGTTGACACTGACGTCACCCTTCTCTGGATACCCGCGCATGATTGTGTCAATGTCTTCTGGCAGTTGTGAGCTTTTACTGCTGGGGACACGATAACACTGCACCATTTGTTGATTATCTGCTGGCATTAACATTAACAAAGGACACTGGAGCATTTGACTGCATTTGACACAAATTAGTATATGACAGAAGTGTCTGATGAAGTGTGTTGCTGCAATATGTAAACCTCGGATTTCCATCAAGTCAGTTAACTGTACAAATACGAATTGAGCCATCTACGTTGCCATGTATGCAATTGGCTTCAGCGTAATTGAGGACATTGAACTACCATATCCTGTCCAACGCTGTTGTATCCAACAGTCAAAGCTGTCTCTCTTATGTCAGAACAGAGAGGTGCACAAATGTGTAGCACAGCAGGCAATATGATTGTGTGGGCTGGAAAGCACGCATTTTACTTTCTCTGTTCTCTTGAAACATATTTTTGGCATCCCTAATCACAAACAAACACATTTTGAGTCAGATGGCTCAAATTTGTCATTACAGTATAACTTAAATATAAGATGACGTTTAAATGTTACATGATTCATGAGTTTTGAGGACTATGATATAGGTACACACAAACATTTAAAAGGATCATATTAATTCTTGCCCCTGAATCTGTCATAATAACAAACCTGAACCTGATTCTAGCTGTTGTTTACTCCATCTACTGTACATACGTTGAGGACAGCAAGGACAATCAATTAGGTACATAAAGATGGCAGACTGCTGGACTGATGTGATGTGATCTGGAACCAGCATTTCCTTGTGCTCTCTATTTGATGTGCCAAGAGCTATTTGCACAATGGCAACGATATGAAAAAATCATGATATAAAATGAAGTTGGCATTTTTTATAAACATTGTTGTATTTAAAACTAAAAAGTTTAACTGTATTTTTATCTGGCTCCTTAATTGATTGTAGGGTTTCAGTTAACTAGGGTTTAAATAAGGTATTTTCTCTGCATTTGTTTTTATACTGGACTTGCTTGAAAATAATGAAAAGCAGCATAAGATGAACGTTTAATATGAGCGATATACAATACTTTACCTGAACCTTTAATTAGCTTTATATAAATATCACAAAGTCGTTAAGATACGATTCTCTTCTGTACAAGCATCACAAACATTACAAGTATTCACACCCTTTTTATTCAGAAAAACTACTGAATCTGTGCAAAGAGTTGAGAGTTGTATTTTTTACCTAGACAAGATAAACTTTTAATAGGCATTCCAGCACACAGCATCAAGACAGTTTTGTCGACTGATACAGCATTAGCTGGAAGAACAGCGCTCTATTTGTGCTTGCCTTGTCCTGTGACAGGAAGACCTATCAGGTGCTCATCTCCCCCCCCCTCCTCCCATCCCTCTCTCCTCCTGACCTCATTCTGTCATCTTCGTTTTCCTTCTTCCCCACTCTCAGGTCTTTTATAAAGTGTCTCCATGCATTACACATTTAACAATGCATTAAAAATAGGCCACCATCAATCAGTCATTCAGCGGCAGAGACAGAATCTACTTGTGGCACCAATTTGATATGTTTCTCAAGGTTCGAGAATGAAAGGATCGCGATAAACTCTTTGGCTGTTGTGTATGTATGAGCCTTAACAGAGATGAAAACACACATTTAAGTGCTAATAATACACCGTACCCCCTAAAACCCACTGCCGTGATTTAGAATTCCCGTTTGCTTGATTTCCTGCGGTACAGTATCTTTGCAGAATCCAGAAACAGAATCAAAATAATATATATGCAGGCACTATGCCATGACAAGATTTCAGCTGATGGGTGCCAGGTTAACATCGTGCCCAAAACAGTGATTTGAGAACTGTGATGCATGATACAGGATAGGTACTAGGTAAAATCTGATGTAATGGTTGGGAGTGAGTCAAACCCTGGGGGCAAATAGTCTGAACAGTCTGACTCCAGGTTGCTCATGCCAAAGCAGATGTTCAACTGACGACAGCAGTAAAAAAAGACAGTGCTGCATGTTATTCACAAGGCATTTTATATTATTAGGACAGCACATCAAGGTTGCCAAGCTACCAACAGAGCAGCTTTGGCACCTGCTTTGATAGCCCAATATATATTTAATAAAGAAGTACTGAACTCACAAAGTATTTTCACAGTTCCACGTGAGTTTTGTTAACACGGTAAAGTGTTCTCCTACTCAGGTAGAGGTGTGGAAGTCTGCTTGTGAGCTTTGATGTTGCTGTTCTGCTCCGGGGCTTGATCCTCAATTCTGGACTTCGAAACAGACTGCACCTCGTCGTGGGTAACAGCTTGAAGAGGTAGACACCAACCGCACAGACACGCCTGAAGGACCACACACACAAAGACATTCGGTCGGCGGACAAAACACATTTACGATCAGCTTCGCAAGGAGAAAATGGCTCATTAGAAAATCTATTTATGTGTGGAGTTTTCATAGAATAATGGAAGTGTAAGGCAGTCTTGCTCATGTTGCATGTCTTTTATTAATGATCCAATGTATAAAGCCTTCATTAATTCAGAGAGGGGATAATATAAAACAATTTTCTTTTATTTCTCTGTGTAGAGACATGTTGAAATTAAAATTTCTTTTAATTGAAGTAGAAAGGATATCTTAAAGAGAAAAGAGTATATGAGTTTATATATAAATATTTTACAAAAACCACCATTGCAGAAGAAAAGTAGCTCTTCGTGCACTGTGGTGTGAAAAAACCTGATGATAGCCAAAAGAAATCAAAGTATGTTTTAGATATCTCTTTCTGAGCTAGTAATACAATAAAGGCTTTTGAATTTCTTCCCTTGAAAACTGCCTTGAAGCTATGTTTGCTTCTTCCTCATAACACATCACTGTGATTCAGTGACAGACTGTCTGGTACATTGCCGAGTGTTTTTTTTTTTTCTCTGACAATGTTTTTCCAGACCATTTTCACTTATTATCCCCTCAGGTCATCTCTTGCTCCAGTCTGGCCATTTAATAGACATGACTCCATATGTCCTCAATGACACATATGATAGCTCATCCATTGTGGTTCAAATTGTTTTCACCCCCACCCAGCTTTGTCTAAAATTGAATAGTGCCATACATAGGAACTGCAACAAGAGAATGACAGTAAATCTTACCTTAAAACATCTCTGGAATGTTTTGCTGACTGTGTACAATGCAATAGGGTTGATGCACGAGTTGAGTGATGCCATATTAATGCCAAAATAGTCCAGGACAAGAAAGATACTGAAAAAGGAGCATAAAGATTAGGTGAATCACACGAAAGAGCACACACCAGGTAATGAACAATGAAAAACTCTTAATGCTCACCTCAGCAGTTGACACCTATTAGGATCTTTCTCATCATATATGGTTAATTTCAAGATTCTGCTGAGGTATAGAGGCAACCAACACAGCGCAAACACAATCACCAAGCAGAAGACAGTTTTTGCGACTTCTAGTCTCTTTAAAAGAAAAGATATAATCAAAAATAAAATGTTTGTTAAACTTAGAAATGGGGAATATGCCAAAAAACTTGTGAAATGTGTTTAAAGGTAGAAGTTCAATTAATAACCTGCTTGGTGTGGTTGCTTAATGTGTGCTGAGTCTTTTTCAGCATTTTCCTGGTCATGAGTGTGTAGAAGGCGGCGGTCCAAGTCAGTGGCATGCAAAAGTAGAAGCCAAAGAGCCACCAGTCCTTCACTGATTTATAGAACTGTTGGTTAAACACGACAGAAGCCCATAATCAGTCAGTGCCACAGATGACATGATGACCAAAGCATGCATAAAACAATATTTGAGACACACAAGGACATCTACAACAATGTGTTAGTATCTGTTGGTTGAATTTGGGAGAAATAATTATATATCCTTTCAACAGTTAGAAATATTACTGTATGTTGTATATCAAAATACAATCAAATCAAACACATGTTGATCTGTATTTCATCCTGTTGCACTGAGTGGAGACAATTACATTACCTGCATGAGCTGTGTGGTTTGAATGGGATGAAGCAGGCATATTCTCAGAAGCTTGTCTCTATAGTTCATTGTTATCATATCAAAGCCGACAACTTCAGGCACAGCCAGCAGGATAGAAATAACCCATATCAGAGTTATTTCGATTGCTGTCCACGCTGAAACCCCGATGCCTTTGATTCGATTCCAGGATACTACAGCTCGGTATCTGCAAAATCAATTGGAAAATGTTATGACTTTTTGTCTGTAACAATGATACATTTTTCGGTTAAAGAACATTTGAAGGGCTAATGCTAAACAAATTTGTCTCCTTGATGGAATACAGATAGTAGCCAGAAAATACAATTTTCTTGTAGGCCACAGGACAGCGCCGCTTATATCTTTACCTGTCAACACTCAAACCACATAGGCTCAACACAGTAACTCCAACAGAGGTTTTCTGTATGAAGGGGACAAGTTTGCATAGTATTAAACCAAATGGCCAATCTTCTGCCACGAGCTGAAACACAAAAACAAAGGACAATTTCAGTTAAACAAAAACAAAAAAGAAAAAAAAACACCCACAATCAATTCAAACTAAGATTAAAGTTTTAAAATGGGTAGAAAGTACAGAGAAGGTGCAACATTTTTTTCTCACTGTAATTGGTCACCATGAGTTGAATAACTCACTCTGTACGCGTTGATTGGAATGTCTATCACAATGTGGATTAGATCACCCAAAGCAAGACTCGCAATGAGGATGTTAGGTCCACTTCTCATGCATTTGTTTCCATATATTATTTTCAGTAAGGCTGAATTTCCCACTATTCCAATGACAAACACAAGCAGAGAGACCACGGTATTGACATATTTGAAGGTGTCTCTGATTCCAGCTGACTCTAAGCACATAGGAGGGAGTGGTGTTTTTGGTCCTGCTACTTGGGGTGGATGGATTGAGCTGTTGGATTTCTGTTTTTCCAGTATTACAAAACCAGGGGAGGCCATTTCAGAGAGTTCAGTTACAGGGAATGGCTCTGAATGCTGATCACTCGCCTCTCCCCTGATGAGAATATTTCCGAAACAAAGAGCAAGAGCCACGGTCCACATTGTTGATGACTTCCTCAAAAGGCCTTGAAATGTTTATGCCAGCACTGGATTGAAAATGAGAGTGAAAATAATTAGCACAGCACCTCAGCTTTGAGATTTACAGCAAAGCATTTAGGTGATGTAAAGGATTCATGTAATTTACTGATCCAACCACAACAGTAATACATTAACAGCACTGATACAGTATGATACAGTGAATTATGCCAGCTTACCTTTAGATGTACTCATACAAACTCTGCATGAAATGAGTCTCTGTAATACCTACAAAATAGACCCTATGATAATCACAAAGAACTATTCTTTGTTGCTTTGCCTGCTATAAATTTTAGAACCCAGCAGAGGGAAATCGGGGTTTTATAGACTAAGGTATCGCTGTCAGCATTAGTCATCGATCTGTCAGTAGTGACTATAATTACTTCCCTAGATGCATCAACCTGAATGAAAGGGTGGTGTTGAAGGCTATTGTCTGTTTCCACAGAGTGATATCATTTTATAGGATTCAGTAGGGATATTATGTTACAGTTGTTTCCTCCTCTTTCACTAAAAAGTTGGCCATTTTCTTGTTTGACATAAAGCTCCCACAGAAAATCGAAATGTAGAAAAATGTCTATTTAAGTGAAGTAAGAGATTTTTTTTGCTTACAGCCACAAAACTTCTATCACTAAGTCATCATCAGCGAATGTAATGGGAACTGGAAAACTGTCTTCTGTAACTACATGACATTTTGGATGTGCATGAGCCTGAAGCACAGCTAGTGCCGGGCAACTGCACTTGAACAATAACAAAAATGATACTGATGGAACCGTGCATTATTCAGTCAGTGTCCTCTGGAGATTTTTCTTTAGTTGTCATCTCACGTTTTTAAAACATGAGTCAGTCTCCCTCCTACCAGAGAGATTCTGCCTCTGCATCTCCTGAGAGACATAAAGAAGGTGACTTCTCCCCACAGCAGCTTTATGACAACCTGAAGGGCCCGGAGGAGCACAAGACAACTGACGACCAGAAAGATCCCATTGGTAATATCCTACCTGACAACTACTCCATTTCTCTTTTAAACACTCAAATCTTTGTTTCACTAGCAACAAATGACCTTGAGAAACGATGTGCCGACACATTTCCACAAGAACAACTGATTAAGAAAAGTGAGTTGGTTGAGTTGGATATGAAACAGTATGAAAACTGTTCACAGCTAGGCTGTCTATATATTCTAGACATATATATTAGGATCTACATACAACTTTTTTTTCTCTTCCATCCAGGCCATTGGACAGAACCAAGATGCTCAAGTACATCATCTAGAAAAAAAAAAAAAACTGTAAGGAATTGTAATTTACAGCAGCCTGGCTAACAGACGCAATAATATTCAAATAGCATTCCCTTAAGAAATCACAGTGAGTCTTTTTAATGACCATATCATTGACCTACATTGTTCACTGTTGAAGTTTAATCTCCTACTGTATTTTCGTAGTTGCTGCTGGGTTTTATCCACATTTTTATTTTAAAATGCTGTAAAGTTTATCTGAAACCAGTATGTGATGCTTTGCCTTTGGTTTATGTTAGTCAAGCTGGTCAAAGTGGTTAAAAAGCTTTTTATCCTGAAAAAAGAATACAAAAAAATCAAATCATCGCCACTGCTGTCAATTTATGTGTAGTGCTCACTGAAGCCTATTCAGCAGTGGCAAAGTTGTACTGAATGCAGTTTAATTTGAAAACATGGATGGTTGGGTTTAGTACAATTGGCAGTCACCCCCTCCGATGGATAAAGGTGGTCGAAAATGTGAATGTTATTCAGTCTCAAAACACTTGGGTTATCACACTGGCTTTAGGAGAAAAATAACTGTAAACTCCAACCTTGAATGTGACAATTCTGTAATTTACCTAGCTAGCCCTAACTGGAATTACTTCTCCGACTTATTTGGCTTGCTTATGGTTATCAATCAAAATAATTTATATCCCAGTATGCCCTAGGTGAGTGGTATGCGCAGGACAAGCCACCAGTTTATATCAGGGCTACACTGACGCCATGAAGCTCCACTAATCAATATGTTTTATGTCAACATTGCAATTAATGACCACGTGTACTTAAGCTTCTTAGCAGCTCTAGGGTCTTACCTTGTCAGCTAATTTCAACTAGGCAAGCAGCAGTTTACACCAAAAAGCTCAGAAAATATAAAAGTATTCTGCCTACCCAGCACCAAATGGCAGATTGACAATGTTAGCAACTAGCTGGTCCACAAATACTATCTAAACAACAAGATACTTTCTTAAGAGTTGAATGAGAGTGAAACAAAGCTGAAAAGAGAGTGAATAGTGTAATGTAAGTATTGCTAATGTTGCTCCATGCCTGATGAATGTGTCAGTAGGCAACTGTTTACTTGCATATTAGCCAAAACAACTTTTTAATACAGTAATATGTGTAATTTTTTTTTTTTAGCTTGTTAAGGAGTTCCTCTGCCCCCAGGAGACCAAACAATCAATTAATGCAGCTCTAAGAAGAATAAAGTTGTTCAGGTGAAGCTGTAATTGCTGTAATTCTTTGTCTCCTGTCTCTGTCTCCTGAGCAGTCCGGTCTCACCAAAGTTCATGGAGGTACGCGCGCTGGATGGAAGATTCATTACTCTGGCGAGCTCTCAGACCCAGACAGATTGGGAGTGGGTGGAGCAGTGCCTCTATTTCAGCTGTCAAGGTAAGCTATGTCATCAGTTTGGGTGCTAAGGGGTCACCAATTCCTGCCCCATCTTGCCTCTCATGACTTAGACATCTGTCAAACTCCTAATTATTTCACTCTTGTGCAGTTCAAAAGGAAACGGATGATCCCCAGTTGTTGCAGGCAGAGGTGGGTGAGCATGGACGCTGTCCTTGATTCTTCAGAGGTAGCCTGCTCCTGGAAAAAAATGTGGGTTATGCATACTCAAGTCAAGTCAGGTCATTTTCATTTCTATAGCCCATAATTTTCCAAATTTGTCTCAAAGGGCTGAAGAATCCATATGGTGTAGACCTGTAAAGCCTTTTTATGTAGATCATTTCAAAGGTGATAGAGGTTATACATTATGTAGCTTGCACCCATGGATCTACAGTATACATGTCTTGGTTTCTTATATTCACATCAGGCGACAGAGGATGAGAAGATGTCAGAGAAGGAGTATGATATACCTCGTGTGGGTCTGCCTCGTCTCATAGCATACAAGCCAGAGCCAAAACAAATTGCTCAAAAGGTACCTTTGACTTCGGCCAGTGTCTCTATTATTTCCCATAGTGCCGGGAAATGACAGTGATGGCCTCATTCATTTTCCCACAGTAATAGCAGCATGCGGAGGCTATAATATCAGAGTTGGAGAGGTAATTGTGAATCTGTTCTTTGTTGCACTGCAGGTTCCAGAGGGTGAATCTAAACAAAATGTGCATCTTGCTCAGTGTGACTATTGCCAGCAGTTCTGACAGCCCTTCATACACTGTGAAATACTGGAAAATAAAACCAACTTTGAGAGGGTGAGTGTAGCTTGTTTACCTCCGACAAGAAATTCAAAATACATTAATTTGTAATAATGACTGTTCAGATAACCTTTCCAGGAAGACAGAATCATCTCCATAGGTGGTGGGTTCATGGCAGTTGTAAAAAAAAGAAATGCATAATGTTGAAATTTTCTTTTATTCAGCTCTTTTGTTGTGAACAAGGAAAACAAATGAGGGAGCTCATCCTGGAAGAGAGAAAATAAACCTGGCACAGAAGGAGTCGGATAGAAAAAATTGATGTGAATCCTCATGCACCCATCATAAGAGAGGAGGAGAGGGAAGCCACTAAAGCGTAAGCAAGGCAGAGGTGATTAACGTGCATGCTCTATCTCCTCAACTGCTTTAAAAAAATGTACCTGCATTGATTTTTATATGTTGGTAGGGATGCTGCTGGCAACATATGTAACTGATTGTACTGTATTGCATACTGTATATATTAATCGTACAACATTGCATGCCATAATGAAGCTCCCTTTTTCTTTGTGTTTACGGTGGCAGAATAATGAGGTGGCACCTGAATTTGATTCTCAATGTGCCCCTAAAGTTCTGGCACTGCATCGCACATTTCAGAAAATAACTTGGTCAGTTTTTAATGTGGGTGGAGACGTTTGCAACTCCAGAGAAAACAGAAAAAAGAAACCTTGAATAAGGAGTAAGTATGCAACCTGGGGCCCTAGTCTAGACAAATTAGTACAAATGGTGAAGATACAAAGTGTGCCGTCTTTCACGCTTCTTGTTGACAAAATATCAATTAAAAGGATATTCTCCTTTGACTGCTCAGGCCACATTGTGCTCAAACAGAAAACCTCCTACAGGCTGTCAAAAGAGAACCCTACATCAATGATGAGCCTCATATCCCTCACATAGATGTTTACACTACAAGAGGAGACCGCTGGCGAGCCAAAGGTTTGTTCATTGACCTTGTTGTTGCCATGGTCTCTCCTAAACCAGAATAGGTTTTATCATCAGTGTGGGTATGTTTGAAGTAATAAATTACTTGACTATTTTGTGTCAGAGATAAAGGAAGTAATTAAGAAGTTCTACAAAAATGGGAAATGTTTTCTCACCTTGTCTCCAGATGGAACGGGTAATGTTTTGTATCCTTTTAAGCAGTGCTCAAAGTGGAGGATCAAGGATTGGGTCAAAGTACTAATGAGAGGGTACACAGTTGTTCCCTTTGATGAGAGGTTTGCACGGTGTTAATTGTACTTAATAGACAAAGTTATCCTTCTGGGAAGGCAGCCATTATAATATCCTCTGCAGAAGCTGCTGACTTCACTTACATAATCTTGGAGGACAACGGCATAACACCCAGCATCAAAGCCATTTTTACACATAAAGGCCACTCCACATGCTACCATCCCATGGAATGATATGATAATTGTTGATAGCTTTTATAAATATAACTGTTAGTAAGTGTTATAAGGAATTAAACAAAGTTCTCCCTAAAACAAGGCCTTAGAGAAACAGTTTGACATGTTAATGTTTGATATGTTTATTTGCTTTCTGGTGGACAGTTAGATGAGAAAATTGATTGCTCTCATGTCTGTATGGTAAATATGCAGGCTATTTAGCTTAGCTTGGCATAAAGACTGGATACAAGGGGAAACGGCCAGCCTGCAGGAGGCAAAATTTTTCTTTACCAGCACATCTAAAACTCACTAATTAGCAGCTTATATGTTGTTTGTTTAATCCGTAAAAAAAAACAAAAGCGTATAAAAGCCAAGCCTTTGTTACCTCCAGATACAGGTAACCAATAAAAATGAGAGTTGTATCAGTCTTCTCATCTAATTCTACGCTAATAATCAAATAAGTGCATTCCCCAAACTGTTAAATTATTATTTTAATTCAATTAGTAAATTAAAACTCAAATATAAGTGTCATTACATTTCAAAACCCAATTCAACTGTACCTTTTGTATTAAAGGGTTAAGACATCTTAGGTTTATTAAAAGACATTTCAACCAACCCCTTCTCTGATCTCTATGGTGTATCTGAAGGTTGAATCTGACCCCTGTTGGAGGACTATGCTTCAGTGAGACAGGAGATTTAAGGCGGAATAGGTTGTATTTTGACCCACATGTAACTTCCCCCTGGGCCCACACATCAGCGTGTGCATACATTCACAAGAGCGCATGTACGTCACCTTCGCACATCAGGAAAACACTTTGCGTTTCAGTGTGGGGTCAAAGCTTAAGGTAGGTAATGATAAATGCACTAAAAATTGTGCATTCTGTGATTTACTGGAAGTGTTTCTCTTTGTCTTCTCTACATGAACGATATAGGAATGTCCATCTCAAACTATATGCAGCAAATGACAGCAATCATTATTTTGCAATATGTGCGCAGAAAAGAGAACAGATTTGAAAAGGGACATGTTCTTTTTTTTCTTTTTATGCAGCTCATTTGTCCAGAGAGCCATGACAAGCTGGGGCAAGATGTTCTGGAGAGATATATCCAAATGAAGAGCTCAGAGATTTACTCTCTGCTTGGCCAGATGCAGACCTGCATGTCCCACCACTCTGCAAATCTGCACAACATTAAGCCACATTACCATTTCATTGCCCAGACGCAGCAGCTTAGCAGGCAAATGAAAAAGGAGAAATCACCCGAGAAGATAAAGGCCCATGTAAATTAAGACAGAAATAAAGAATTGGCAAATGCTGATATCATTTATGGCAGTGTTACAGTTTATAGCCTTATATTATTTTAAATCTCTTGAGTATCTGGTGCTTATAGTCACTCACAGTTACATTCATACCGTAAATGGTTTGAGTTTTATAGAAAAAGATGGAAGACTGAATCAAATGGAGTGCCAATGCAGACATTTCAGTAAACTTTAGAAATCAGTTCATTGTAAAAAATCTCCTGCCAAGATCAAATTTGAAGAGAAATCCAGCAGGAGAAGAATAAAAAACTTAGGGAGGAAACCCAGCTTTTTATGAAAGACAAAACAGTACACCACAGAACTGAATGCTGACTGAAAAACTTGTGAAATGCAGTTAATACTCTTCCTTTCCTCCTCAGTGTGACCAAGACTGTCAACATTTCAGGACACCAAATATTTGCAACACCTGATTTGATTTTGCAGGTAGTTATTGTCCTTGGTTTTCCAAATCGAAAAGCACAAGTTGAACATACATAATTTGTACTTTATAAGAAAAAAAAAAAAAGGTCAGCAGCAACAGCAAACAGACAATACACCACAAATACACAGCTTTTAACATATACAGTCTACCCCCATGCATCTCTCTATCACATCCCACCTCTCCCACACCTCCCATCCTATCTCACTAGGGATTACTTGACATTTATATGGCAACCAGTAACTGATAAACACCAAACATTGGTAATAGTAACTGGTCATCTGCCATCAAATCCTTTCTCTGCACTTACTATTGGCAAAAAGCAAGGCTTCATTTGGATCCCTTGAGAAAACTGGCGTGAGATCAAGTTAGTTACTTACAAACTGTATTTGCAAAGGCTAAATTGCATTTGAGAGAACGCTTTGTGGTTACAAAGCTCACCAACAAGCAGGTATAGATACAGAGTCTGAAGCACATTTCAATGTTTGCTCTTCCTCTCTAGTCTGTTGAAACATTGTCCATGTTGCCTATAAATCTGCATGCTTGACTTCAATTAAAAGTAATTATTTTTCAATCCATTTCATCAAAAACTCAAACATCTCATGACCTTTTCACTCTACCAACTTTTTTTTCACTTTAATGTTGTTATCTAGTGGACTTTGTAGAGGAAGTAAATGCTGTAAAAGACAGAGCAGGATAACATATGACAAAAGCTGCAAAGCCTGTTCAGACAGTTTTGTGGTACACGCCATATCAAAATGAGTCAGCAGGATTCTCTTGATACATTAACCATGTTAGTAGCATCCCTTATTAATGCAAAACAGATCCCATAGGCTTTTCAATCACCATAATCATGTTGTGTTAAAGGTCCTTAGAGTACATATGCACTGAAAAGAATCAATCGTGATTTTCATTTCAATGCATTTCCAATTTACTTGTAGATAATGGCAACATTCTTATAATGTCCTATAACTAGTCTAGTGTTCTAGTCAAGCGCAGAACACTGTAATAATTTATTTCCATTATCTAGTTACTATATATGGCCCACTGGAAGACTGTTAATTAGTGTTATTCCCAGCAGTTTAAATTATTGAGCTCATACGGCCACTGACCGTGGGTGTATGGCATATGCAGATTGTGAAAACATGCTACAGAGATAGGAATATCCTCTCTCCCTCCTTCTCCACAAGCCCAAACACACAACCAGATTCAGAAAGACCTATCTTCAGAGACAAGAAGAAGAGAGACAAGGAGTCCTGCAACAATGACGTTTTCAGTTTGCTGTACTTTGTATGAAGTTAACTGATAAATAAAACTATTTATTATGTTACGTTACATTACGGTATACAATAAGATATGTAGTATTTCAATGTAATGTAATGACTGTTATAGCAATTGTGAGAACTATAGAAGAAAAGAGATCATATAAAAGAGGTGGATTTTGAAGACCTTTCTCTTGATATATTTACCATAGAAACGATTGCTTATTGTTCTATGGTTGCTCTGATACACTAGCAGAAAAACATGCTGTTTTTATTTGACCACTCTATTTGCTTCAAAACGTTTTATTTATTTGTCGTCTCTCTGCAAACCTCTGTTTGACAATGAGTCAAAGAGGATGCAAAAAAGTGACTCACCAGAGATATCAACTGAGACGGATTCAACAACAAATCCTGGACTTGTAAACAAAAATAGGTTAGGAAAGAATTGCCACCGATTGACGGAGATTTTCATAACAGGATTAGGAACAGTAGATAATAAGCAGTGCAACTAATGGAGATCCAAGGCAGATAATAAACATCTTGCTTACATGTGATATTGTCTCACCTTTAAAGGATGGAAAAAAAATAGAAAGGTTGTATATATGAATCCGTTGTAGGTGTTCTTTTGATCAACGTAAAAAAAAAAAGTTTGTTAATTCTACTTCAAACATGTAGGTGAATGAGCACCTATCTGATTAAATCTCAAAAAATGAATGTTATGCATCCCATACAGTAGGTAGTAGTTATTGCAGGGCAGTAGTATTGCATTGTATCATATTGTATAGGTGCTTGACTTATTGCATCCATCCACTGTGCATATTTGGACTTATTAGGCTGATAATGAAGAACCGGTTCCAGTGTAAGCTCTCATGAATACCTGGAGATCCCTGCATTCGATGGGAGGGTCGTCACCAGAAGCAGCGTTGGTACGCAGACTGACCGGAGACGTGAGGAAGATTGCAGTCGAGTCACAGTTTCTTCACATTTCAAGCTTATTATGAATCTCTGACCTTGACTGGTAAATGATAAATATATTTATTTTTTATTTATTTTTTTTGAAGAATTTGGGGCTGACATCTGAGCAGATGAGCATGTTGAATTGGGGTATATACCATGGTATTCTAGTTTGTAAAATCACTCTCTCAATTGGAGTGATAAATGTCCTTTAGAAAGTAAAAAGGACAGTCAGACCCGGAAAGATTTCTCTGAAATGATTATTTTTATGTAAATAAACTAACATTTGAAATGCACTCTGTAGCAAAGCCTTAGACAAATGATGAGTTGATGAAATTAACATACATAAGGTCATTTTGTGTGTTTTAGAGATTTTTCTTTGCCGAAGAAATACTGAATATGAGTTTTCATAGCCTTGTCTATCCTTGTCACAATGTAAGTTTTATCTAGTGAAAGATGATGTGACATGGTATCCAGAGACAGGGAGTTCCAAGGTTTTGATTTATTCATGAAGCACAAGCTAAAGACCTCAAAGAATTTAATAAATTATGAAGTGTCTTTGTTTTTCTTTTGTTTTTTTTTCTCTCTCTTCAGAGCATTCCTAAAAACATGAAGTCTGTCTTGGAGATATCCCTAGATAATGAAGTTTTGGATTCGCTCAACAAGGAAACTCCCCAAACTCCTGCAACCTGCCAAGGAGAAAGTGAAGAGTCTTTAACTCATCAGGACATGGTGCGGCAGGAAATGCCACTTTTAAACTGCTCTTTTTCCTCTTTTGGTATAAATACAAATTTATTAGTGGAACAAGCAATTAGTCTGTGTTTGTCTTATATCAAAACTTGCCTGTCACTACTGCTGCTTGTTTTAAAACATGCCAGGCAGTAACATGGTTTTTGAATACCTCATTAACTGGAATATTTGGATACTGGAAAGAAATAAAAGCGTCTATTCTGATAACGTTACAGTACAGTTAATATGGTGACATGCTCAGGCTTAATAAAAACTGAATGAACTGAAAAACAGAAATGTGATTTGGTTCATTCTCAGTGTCAATGTATGCAGCTTGGAGTTGGGATGATTATGGAAGGAAATAATTGGTTTAATAATGTGAAGCTTATAAGAAGAAGTAATTGTGAAATGTAATCACTACTGGATAGTTAATATGGACATTTAAATGCCACTGAATTTATAGCATTTGAATATTTAACCACAAAAACCGACTATCTGAATTGAGGGTGTTTTTCCAGTGTCGGTTCTTTGGTCCAGACTGAATAGACATTCATGGTCCCCGGAGGACTTGTTTTCTATTGCTGCTGACCTGCCTAAAATACAATACTTGGTTACCCAAACCAGTGGGAGTGACCTGATTGTTTTATATCACTTAGATTTGTATTTGCGAATGTGACTCGGTGAATTTGAGCTAGTAGAATACTGATTTTTGTAATACTTGTGAATGATGCTTGAATTTCCTGTCTGAATTTGCGAACTCTGTAAAATCAAGGTTTTCCAAGAACCACTTGAAAATACCGACTGAAAAACTCAAACCACACGAATTCAGATGGATGGCTTTCAAAGTAAAATATCTCAGTGCTATAAATTCTGGTTAGTCTTTACAGATAGGCAGTTATTTGCTTCTATAGCAGATGAGTAACAATTAAAATTTGCACATAACCAAAATATCGAATTTTGCAGCATTTCTACAGTTGCACTAGGCTTTTTCTCTCTCTCTCTGTCTTTGTGGCAGTTTTTCTGCTGTGAGAAAGCATGGGAGCTATCAGAGATTTTGCCGAAGGGTGCCATGGTCATCACTAAAGAAACCGTGACTGATAGAGAGCCAGCGATGCAGAAAGATCAAAGGTCAGGATTGCCCTTGTCCATTATTTGCTTCCACCAGTAAATGGTTTTCAAATTAAAATGTCTATGCCATTGAATCTCTGATGCTCTGATGCTGATCTTCCATGATACACTGCAGGTTGGAGGGTTTGGAATCGGAAGGGTGTTCAGATCATCAGACCCCCTAAAGCAGGTTACACACACTATCTACCACTGACAGATGCAGTATCACATGCGGATTATACTGTACGTACTTATCTTTCCCTTTGTTTCATCCATGTCACGACACCTTTAACTATATTACAGAACAACTGCACACCACCCTACATAATCGACTCTCAGATGATGCTTGGACAGCCAAGGAGGAAGCTTCATTCCCTGATAGAGAAATCATGGATTCTGAAAAGATTTTCTCTTTCAATGGAAAAAATGCGGGACTGAAGGTATTGTCATATGTTCAAATCACAAATGTTTTTCACAGTCAAGGTTGTAGCAGGCCCTATCATGACTACAGCTGAACAGTATACAAGCCCTACGTCAATTAATAAATGTGTTTGGTTCAGCAGAGTATGACACCGCTTGTCAAACACTACGACAGTGGTCAAACATTTATTGTGATGATTTCAGACGGAACTGGGCAGGTGTGGTATCCTGTAAGGGGAATCTAACTGAAGATTTACCATAGCTTTGCATTATTTACCATGAATATTCAATGTTTGATTGTTCTCCTTAATCATATTTTAAAGCTTTCCATCAGGGAGGCTTGCTATTCTTGTATCTGCTGCCCAATCAGCTGACTGGTCTTGTGTGGTGGTCTTGGAAAACAAACCCCAGCAGCCTCGCATTCAGGCAGTTTTCACAACCAGGGGACAGGCTACCTGTTATCACAACAATGGCTGTATTTGGTATGATTGATTGTTTAATCCTCCCTAATATTTCATTGGTGTAAATATTATGCTATACAATCAGCAAATTATTTTGAAATCAAAATCTATTCTATCACCACCAGTTCTCTGAAGAAGCATTTCAAGTTTACTCTAATATTTGATCAAATTGATAGCAGACAGAAATGAAAACCTGTCTGGGTGAGACAATAAACCCCCGAGGGGCTTATTGTTCACAAGCTGCTTCTCTTTATAAGGGTGAGTCTGACTCCTTGGGGAGGCACCCACTGCAGTGACACAGGAAATTTGAAGAAACAGTGGAGCTGGCTGGACAATAAGCATCATGTTCATGCTCCGCCCAACCAGCCCGTTTGCCTGACACTGGGTCCTCACCTCAACATCCGCATTGAATCTCCATCACTTTCACCTTTAGCAAACACAGTGTACAGCTTAATGTAGGGGCAAAACTGAAAGTAAGTTAATGTGGCTCGTGGTATTAGTATTAATTTGGGGCAATAGCAGGAGTGTAGAGTAGTATCATTGATTCCGCTTTGCTTTATATTTCCTTGCTGTCACAGCTAAACCAAGGTAAAGGTCTCACGCTGCTGGGGCCTGACATGCTTCAGAGGTATCTGCAGCAGAAGAGTGCAGAGATCAATGTCCTGCTCCAGAACATCCAGTCCCTCATCACCTATCAAAAGACTGTCAGTCCGCAGAAGGTCAAGCCCCAGCAAAGCCTCCTCTCACAGATGGAAAGACAGAGGCTGCCAAAGAAACAGCAACAGTCTGCCAAGAAGCCCCCCTAAAGCTGATGACGTCCTTGAATGGCAGTTTCTCATTTATGTGAAGCGACTCTTAATGTTCCCTGAATTTGAATTCAATGACAATGTGCTTTTTACAAATAAAACCAAAGATCATTAATCTTTTTTTTTTTTTTTTTTTAATTAGAATGTTCATAAATAGTTTTAACTGTACACATCATTTTACATGGGACACAGCAAAGCAAATGTTAAATTGACAGTGTCCTGTTACCTTTGTTATTCTGTGAGGACCTCTAAGAAAGATATCCATAAATCATATACAGTGCAAAACTGCCAGTCAACAGTCCATTATTTTGCCAGAGTAAAAGTATATTAGTTTTAATCAACCTAGTTATAAATGGAAAAAGTATAAAACGTAAGTCTTTTTTCTTTTTGTCTTTTTTACATATTTGCAACAGAATAACAAAAACATTCACAAGAAGAAGGTGGAAGAATCTTTAAGAAAACATCTGACAGGGATAAAACAGCTGTGGGGATTTTGCTATGATCAGAGCGGAAAACCTGTTGGACCTGAGCATCCTGTAGCACTTCAGGCCATCATAGAGGTTTACTGAATGCGTTACAAAGACTTTTCCGATTTAAAATAGTGGAATAAAATATTTTGCAAACCCAACAAGGGAATCCAGGCATCTGAATGCAAGCCCCCTTACTGGCCTTTAGCTACCTGGCTAATGAGCAACCCTTTAGTGTCTTTTTTGCCCACCCAAAGTGTCCTTGTCAGAACACTCTTGGATAGAGAGATGCAACTGTGATCCAAACCCACCCTTGTCAAAATGGATTTCTCCTACATGAAAACAACCCTAACCACAACATCAGCTTCAATTTTAGTCACACAAAATAATCAGCTCAGTACCCAAAATAATACCCTTCACTTCCCAGTGTGTTATGGACTTCAAGATGAATACCTGAGCCGCTTCATACTTGTAGCTTCTTGAGCCTCCATCAGAGAATCTTTGGCCTTGTACAGGATTTTTTTTGTTTTGTTTTTTTTGTTCAGCGTTCCCAGTACAGCTTGCAGGTAAGGTGCAGTTCATGACTCCCGGTGGCTGGAGTTGAAGGACAACATTGCTATCCAGAGTGCGTTTGCCAGCATCGCCACACTGGACCTGGGCGGCATTACTTATTCACAGACAGCAATAGGTTAATCTGAAAGAGAGCCATAAAAAAGGATGAGTGCTCACCATGATTTAGCTGTCATACACTATGTAAAGTTTCCCCAATGAAGGTGTTCCCAGCAGTTTTGGATGTTGCAGCGGTATTTTAAAACTATGTCAGGTGGGCTTTGGGCTGTGCTAATCCCACAGTACTGTACCTGTTCCATAGATGGACATGCGATGATTTGAAGGTCTTCTCCATTGTATTCCTCCTGAAGCAAGGCAAGCAGTCTTTGGAATACCTGCTGGATGTTATTCTGTGGGAAAAGCCATCCTGTTACTGAGTGCTGGAGGGAAATTCATACCACATTTCCTTCTGGCCTACGTTCCCTAACTATCTTGTTTCCATGTCAACAGGAGAATTTCGTTTCTCTCTCATTCAGCTTCACCTGGCACCTTGATGAACCATACACAGCCAGGACAAAGATTTCTCTGTTAGAGTTCAATCATGATGACAAATTTATTGCTAAACGCACAATCTCCGAGCCCAGTTTAAACAAAAGGTTTACCCCAAGAGGGTAATTCAAACACAGAATTGTTATCTATATTTCTCCAAAATTGATTGACAAGCCTTTTACTACAGTGACTAACACTCACTTATGAATAAACATATGTCATGAATGATTTCTAGTAATGTGAAAGGTTTGTTTAAATGGTAACATAAGCCAACACCTCAGTATAATAGGCCTATAATTACGATATCTATGATGAGAGAGAAATAAAAATGCTTTTCTAGCTGTGAGTTAACCTCTTCAGTGATACATGAAAATAACCTCTAATTCATATTATTGTAAAAATAGTGATTGGACCATGCAAACACATGCTTTAACAATGACTTGAAAAGAAACTGACTCATGCGGTACATGCTACACCCTTGCGTTTCCGCCACATACCCGGACAGGCTTGAAAAGGATGAACTCTGTGTCTCTATTGGCTAAGTACAAGGACATGCTCTGTAAAGTGCTTGGCAGCTTGCTCTTCATCACACGGTAGGTAGCCATCACTATATCGTTGATCTTTGCTGAAAAGAGAAAAAAACAGGACAGAGTTTAAAAAAAAAAAAAAAAACCCAAAAAAACCATTGTCCTCTAGTATATGCTATACAGGTTTTGATGAATTACAGTATGATGCTCATGGCGTTTCCCCGAGACAAGTCTTACCTGGCTGTGCCCAAGGTTGCTGAGACAGACTGTACGTGGGACCACCTTGGATAGCCATAGTTTTAAGAGCTGCAACCTGAGTGCAGCCACAGTCAAAACAAAACGTTACAATTTGAAAAGGCTTAATTTGTGCTAGTTCAGTGCATATAATAATCAATGGAAAGACACACAAGAGGCTGCGCTGCCTCTTGGCTGTAATACAAAGAGTAGTACTGACATAAAAACTGACAGAAAACTCAGTGTGGGGTGCGTAGAAATAAAGACATTTTTTTCAGCAGAATTACTACACATAAAGAATACAGAACACAATTAACTATCAAAACACATGCATATACACAAATACCTAGCAAGAGAGATATCCTAGATGAAAAACAGCCATTTTATCTTCAGTTGTCAGGAAAATACGGAGACTGTCATTGATCAGTAAGTAAGCAAATGGCTTTTTAGATTTAAGGTTTTTAAAGCTAAAAGCTGAAAAAATGAAGGTCAGAATGACACGTCAGTGCCTGAGGCCAAGTCTGCTTTCGCTCTAACAGTTACCTTGGTGAGAAACTCCTCAAGGTTTCCCACAAAGATCTGAGTCTGCTGCTGGATGAACTGCTCACAGCTGAACTTCAGGTGTCGGTCCACATCCTTCTTAGAGTCAATGTAGTGCTCCTTTATCTCTGGTGTTCCCTGGGGGCCACAGAGAAAAGGGGTTTAGCACTATCAAGTGACATTTCCCTAAGGCAGGTTGCTATCAAAGTGTATAAAGTGTATGGTATTTTTAATAAAAATAAAAAAAAAGGCAAAAAAAGGAATAAAAATACTACCTCCAACAGGAATTCGAGTATGGCGTTGTGACTGTTAAGTCGGAAGAATTTAGGAACAGCCTTAGGGTTCAGGATTTTGAAGGCAGCATCTTAACACAAAGCAGAGATTATATCTGGGCTGATGAAGAATTAGAGTGCCCTCTAGTGCTACAAATTTAATATGACCTTCACTGGGACGAGGGCGATAGGAGGAGCAAATCTGCCCTGTGAGCATTCAGTTAATATACATTGTGGTGTTGGATTACACTGTGATTTCCACATTAATTGTTGCCACTGGTGCATGTGATAGGCACAAGTTGCTTAATGAGCATGAGAATGTAATGACTGGCTTTATGGAGCTGAACACCAATGTTCCCTCCACCTTTAATTATCTTACCTCGCGTTTTCTTCAGGTCCAGTGAGATTTCCTTGATGGCAAAATCGGTGTGAAATGGGGCAATCTGTTCACGCATTATCAGCAGGTGCTTGATCAGGAAAAGTTGCCCATCTATTTGTGTCTACAGAAAGGGATAGCACACTGTTAAGTCCACACTGCAGGCTGCCAAAACAAAAGGGCATCTGCTGACTATCCGAGCTACAGAGAACATGAAAAGCACAGGCTCAGAGACGATAAAAGAACATGTCTAATTAATAACTGCTGATTGACTGTAGCTGGAAAGGGACATATTATGGTCACAAAAAAGGCAGCTGAAACCATTTATTGCTCAGCTAGCGACTAAAACATTGGAAAAAGACATCATCAACGTGGAGTGGGAACACATCCTTTGAGATTGATGCTGCTGCTTTAATTTGAAGTGTTAGGTTGAAACGCGCCAGTTAGCACAGATATTGACAGCAAAATTGAAGGTGAGAGAAACCCATAAATAAAGGATGGTCTGCTGAACACACTGTAGGGCATAATAAAGCACCTATGAAAATAAACTTTAAATGACATCCCAGCTGCTTTAGTTGAGGTTGCTGTAGCCTGAAGGAATTTGAATAAAACCGAACACATCTTATCGAGGAGGGAATTGATCTTACTATGTCAAAAGAAAGATACTTATCAAGATATTTTGATAATAATAAAAATCCTAAAAGTTCAGTAAAAATACAAAACCATACTCTACTCTTAACAATTTGTACTAACCTTGTTTTTAAGGATGATATCAGAAGCTTTAAGAAGGGACTGGATGCAGGCAGATAAGGCTTCTTGAGATAAACCCTGGAAGACTGCTCTCTGGAAAAAGACCAAGTCACAGTAAGAAACACATGAATAAGAAATGCAAAGTGGAAAAACTACATATACTACACATCCTGCCATGTTTTAGCATGGGGGCCCTCTACATTAGTAAAAACTAATTATTTTAGACTCACATCTATACATCTATAGAGCTTGGACAGACAAACCAGCGTTCGTCTGACAGTAGGGTACCACATGCCGTGCAGATCAGCAGGAGAGATGGATGTCTGTAGGCGTGATGCTTCCACATTCCCTGTATTCATTGTACAAAGGAGGAAGAGCCATCAGGCAAATGACAGTAACACCAAAAGTTGATTAAAAAAAAAAACAAGTGTCACAATCTGGAAAGACAGACCAGCATTACTGTTTCTTCTACCGTCAGGATCCTCAAGCTGTACATCAGAAAACATTGCCTCCTGTGACATCTGCTTCATCTGCTCCTCCTTCAAGCTCTGAGCAATTCTCTATTGATTACAAGAAATCAAAGGCAAGATGTAGCAGATTGAACGTGTTTTTCCATTTTTGCTTCAACAGGAAGCCTACAGGTAAATTACCTAACGAACAAATTAACAGAAAATAAAATTCATCTTGCAAAATGAGTGTAGCAAGAAAGAAAGTGAGATAAACATCTAAAGACATATCTAAGGAATCAGGGAGATTTGATATTAAGAAAATAGTCTAGATGTAGCACATTTAAGAGCCATTAAATACAGGTTAGAGTCAAGGGCATGTTTAACAACATTTGCAGACATTCACAAGCCAAAAGACCTTCCAAGGTCTTTAATTTGCATAATTCAACTTAAAATATTTACGACTTTTTAAGGAGCTGTAGATAAAAAGTGTTAAATGTTGGACAGTCACTTTTTTTTCTTTGTGTGAATAGGGTGTCTACAGGTGTAACAAAACTTGACATGAATTTAAACTTACAAAAAAAAAAATTTGATGAAAGACAAAAAGACAGCCAAACATCTAAAGAAATATCAGAGCATATACCTGCACTATCAGGTAAATTTGATCTTGAGGAAATAGTTCACATGCAACACATTGAGAACTGAAACATCAGTCCAGAATCATTCAACGTGTGCAGACATTCACAATACCGAAGACCTTCCAAGGCTGTACTTTTACATTCAAATTAAAACATTGAGACTTAAGGACCTGCAGATAGTCTGCAAGACTAGAAATATTTTACTCAAATGTTGGATAATAAAGCGTTTCATGTTTATTTTTCCTTTACAACATTAATAAGCTCAAGAAACCAACAAAATTAGATATGCCCGCAATCAAGTTCATGTGATTACATTTAATGCTGAAACACTCGATAGACAAAAAAATTAATCAACTAATTTTTGATGATCGATAAGTAATTTACCCAGCAGAAGAGCTGATCATTCACGGTTTCTTCTACTAAAATCTGTGGATGGGATTTGTTGTTGTTTTCTGTCACTGTGGTCAGGCATAACCAGCATTTTGAAAACTATTAAAAACCAACTATTTCTTGACATATTATAAAGTAAACAATAGCTCAGAAAATAAATACATAAATTTAAAAAATGCATTAATAAATTATGAAAATATTCAATTATATCCATGTTTTGTAAAGCTGGTTGAGTATAAGATGAAGTGAAAACAATCGTTAGGCATTTTATTTCTGAAAATATAGAGAAGGAAAACTGATATCCCTTTGAGCGTACAAGACCCACCTCCATCATCTCCAATTTCTCAGGATAGGCCAGATCCCCTGGAGCTGGGTTGTAGCCTGTGATATCAGTCTGGATGTAAATATGAGTCCTGTATACCAGTCTCTCCTGGACATCCTCCAGCATCTGCTTCACTACTGCATCAAAGGCCCCCAACTGAGCAGCTGCATAAAGGCACACAGAAGTCATGTATAGTGATGTTTGATATGGTGGGCTTATGATAAGAAATCAGAACGCGGAGATGAGAACTGAATGAGCGCTTAAAAAAAAAAACAGGGCAGTGGACATGAAAACATCCTAGTCCTCAAGTTTCAAAGAAAACTCTTGTGCTCCTTTGCTTTTCCTGTGTGTACCTTGACTGGAGTTTGTCTTCTCAGATTCCAACCCACTTAAGTGGACGGTAAACTTCATTAAAGACACTCCTGTTTAATTTTGGATAAATTTAAGGACCATGACAATGTGCTTTTTCTTTAAAACTTGGGGACCTAGAACCAAAGTAATTTATGGGTGAACCACTCCACACTGTCTCAGATTTAGAAAAAGTCATGTTTTCTGTTATATTGTTTTCAAAAAAAAAAAAAAAAAGGCAGAATTCTGAATGGTAATTTATGCGGAAAACCTGTTGCTACAATTTCATTAAATTCAGTATTTCTCACTTGGAAAAATAAGGCACTGAGGAGATAAGGGATATCCTTTTAAGGATCTTATATTTCATTTATTTATAGCTCATTAAATTTCGCAAAAATATTTGTCTTCTTTCTTTATTGTTGTAAAAAAAAAAATTTTTTTTTAATGTCAATTTCAGGGAAAAAGTGCAAATAATTTTATTTCAAATATAATTTTGTAGCACAACAAAAGTGAAAGTGAAAGGTTTTCCCAACATATATTTGGTACAGTAGCAAGCCCCGACAACTCCGGCACAGCTGCAACCTGGTGACTCAATTCTAAACACTGCATGTGACATATGAGAAGCTTTCAAGAGAACAAAAGCTGTAACCTACCATTGTTATGAACATGATCTTCTAGCATCTCATTCTTGAGAATGCTGCAGAGCTCAGACAGGGTTTCCAGGTGAAGGATGTGGATGATTAGAGGCCGGAGGACATCGTAGAGAGACAGACATAACTTCTCTAGCAGCTCGCTGTTGAGAGATTAAAAACCATTTCATTTCTTTGTACAGCCGAGAAACGGCTAAAATTACACTTTCTGTTCAGAGTTTCATTCCAGGTAAGGAATAAAAGATTGATGTAATGAATAAAAAAAAAGGCAAAAACACTTTTGCTCTTCAATTATAATACAAATTGTCTACCCGTGCTGCGTAAATCGGTATTTCAAACTCTAAACACATCAAGCTGAAATGGCCATCATGCGTTTTAAAGCGTCACACCTTAAACAAATACATACAAGACAATGGCTTTCTGTGTGCGTTCAGTGATCATGTTACCAGTGAGACAGGTGCTACTCACTCCAGTTTAGGTGTAGGTTTAGAGAAGAACTCATTGTACAGCTGGTGTTCATCCTGGCAAACGTGAACCATAAAGGCACAGCCACTGCGAACCTGTAGAAATACACATCATGATCACCCTCTGCAGTCCCCACTAATACTTTGCTTTGGCTCCATTTCAAACATGCAAACACATCCTCCAACATAAATGAGTTGGGCACCGATTACAACAATCATTAACAAGATGCATTACCTTTCAAGTTTCATTAAAAGAAAAAAGGACAAAATACATCGTCTATCCAACTGCCAAAATTTAATCTGGTTTGTCTGAAGTATTACATTAGAATAAAAGTATTTTTTGATTAATTAGGTCAGTTATGTTTTCTCCACCAGGAGGAACACAGCACAATAAATCCCAGTGTTATAGATGAGGGATTACTGAGGGTGTACGAACAACACTGACTGAGTCTCTACGCAACAATTCACTTGTGAACAAAACAGCCGTAAGTTTTGGATGCCTGCTGTACACAATCTCAGGTTATGCTCATTTATCATGTGCACAGCTTTGTGTCTGTACCAAGCACTCCAGTAAATTTCCCAGAGGATCCATACTGGGCATTCATTGCAAGCGCAAATGTCACTTTACAATATCTAAAGGGCAGTTCCTGCTTTGAACTAGCCATGCATTACCAGAGCACAGTGGTCTTTGCTGTTTTGGTTGGTCAGGTCAGTAATGGTGGATGTAATGCTGGGACTGAGGAGCTGCTCTCTCTGGTCAAGGTAGCACTGGTGGATTTCATCTAGGAGCTGATGATATCTGCTCACATCAGTAAAAGGAGGGATGAGTTAATTTAGCACAAGACCTGTGGATAAAAAAACAACAGGAACGCTGAAATGCCAATACTCACTCTGGAATTTTCTCTGCCCGCTGTTCTATCTGTTCAATTAGAGACTGAAAGAAAAAAAAAATGTCAATGAAAATGTAATTTTATTACAGAGAATTATCTATGCAGATGATGTGCTGCATAATTCCATGGGTCATAAAAAAAAAAAAACACATACTCACTCTAACTTTAGGTGAAGCTGCTCTAAACTTAACGTAGTAAAGTGTAAAAGCATTGTCTGCGTTGGTCAAGCCCATTGGATCCTGGGGGGTACAAAAAAAAAATAAGAAAAAAAATCTAGTACTGAAAATGAACTAGGTACTTACAGTATCTATGCCTCTATACAGAGTTTTTTTTTGCCTGTGAAGGAGGAAATGTGACTTTTTCTTACCCTTTTCGTTAACTGGCTTGTAAGATTCTGCATAGTGTTTACAATGTGGATCTTCATGAAGTGCATAGCTTTAGAAAGACATTGTTTAAATTTGGCCAAATAAACCGGATAGTCCTTGAAATTTGGCTGCAATCAATAGAAATAAGTGTTAGACAGCTTTAATTGTGGTCACACACCATATACTCTCATGCATAGATTATATGACAAGGATAGCACATTCTTGCAGTCATAACAAGTCAACAGTATATTGTCATTCGTCTTGGTCAGAATTTAACACTGAAAAAGATTTACAAAAAAAACACAAAACTCCTTGTAGGAAAGTAGATATAAATATGTAAAATTACGCAGAAGGAATTCAAACACATTTACTGCATAAAAACATGATCTAGCGTAAAATTATTCAAACACTGGTAATAAAATGAGATCTGCACAGACAGAAGTGACATTTTGTAAAGAGTGCAAGCTACTTACATGTGAAGAAACGTACTCAATGCAGTCATCCAGTTTTGACAGCATTGGTATGAAGCCTTCGCTATTTACAGACAAGGTCGGTGAATTCAGTTTCTGCAAAGACAAAGAAAAAGTTAGGTTTGAAGTAATTCCAAACAAAAACATCTATAATGCTCCAGCTCTTGGTCTTTATGATCAAAACTTTTTTTCATTTGGCAAAGTCCCCACTCCAAGAGGTGTGTTGTGTGTAATTTTAGGCCAGGCTGCATTAAAGATTTTGTTTCCATATTTATATTTATATTTATGTGCAGGTGAGGTTAGATAAAATTTTCATGTCCTATTGAGTAGGTAAATTTTTAAAAAGATCCTTAGAAAGAATTACATTAGAAATGTAGCTGACATCAAAGTTGTTTAGAATAATGTTTTAAATCTGGGACATCACCGCTGATTCATAATAATAATTAGGCTTATAAATAATTAAGAAATTAACTGACACATCATTTAAAATGCATAGATGTAGTTAACAAATGTTTCAAGATGTGGACTAAAAAAAAAAAAAAAAATCCAGCCTACCGTGTTGATGTTTTCTAACTCATTAAAATATGACAGTTTCTGCTGTATGCTCTCTGCCAGGTCAACAAGCTCTGACTGCAAAGAGAGAGAACAACAAACCACAGTTGACACAATATGGCATGAAAGTTTAATTTCGGTTCAGTTCAACTTACTCGGATGGTCCAGTCTATATAAATTTGTAAGCATGAGCAAGAGTGGGAAAAAATTCAAGAAAAAACAAAGGATGAAAGCTGCAACGTCAACAAGGTATTATACACGCCACAGAGAGAACAAACAGCAGACCGCAGAATGCTTTGTAGCAATTTTATTTTCAGACAAGTTTTTATTTATGTCATGATGTTCTGAACTAGACAGCGTATGGTTATTTCCAGTCATGTCCAATGACTCCTTTGGCTTTTACCACAGTTGTTTTTATACAATTTCCCAACTCAGAAAAGCTCCTGAGTTTAGGCCATACAGACATTTTAGCAATTTCTACAGTTTCTGGGTTTGGGAGGTGCATTCATGTTTACAAATGCTAAATGCTCTGTCTTTCCTGGACTATAAGAAAAATACATTAGATGACATTACAATTTCCACTGATCAGGTCTCAGCAATCCCCTTATTATAACAATATAGCTGGATTTAAGGAGAGAAAGGACAGCAGTGATCTTACCTGTTCTTTTAGGAGTTGTTCACAAGCTTCATGTAGGGTACCAGTCTTATTGGACACAAATAGGTACTGTTTCTGGAGGGAGTCCAAGTGCTCCAGAGCCAAACTGACATCTTTCAGAATAGCATCACATTGTTCCTGGTAGCAGTTTAGATCATCTCTGGTTTTCCTGGGGGGAAAAGCTGACATATTATCTGTTTACTTTGACAAAATATTGCATTGAAGCTACCTACTGGTTTGCATAGCAGTTTCAGGACATTTTGACACTGAGCAGAAACTTGATGTACTGTTCCCTATGGTCTGGAACTTTCAAGATGAGCTTGAAAGCACTTGTTACTGTATAATAAAAACAGGGTTATCATTGCAGTTGTATTCCATCAGCTGTCAACGACCAAACACCTGCTGTGATGTGATTATTTGAGGGTGTGTTCAAGAAAGAAAGTTTAGCCCATGCAGAGCAGGGAAGCAATGGATTTCTGCCTTATACTTTTAGTTACTTTGATCCTACTCTGTGGAACACTCTGCAAGATGGGCTGAGATCTGTCAAAACTCTGTCGACATCCAAACACAAACCTCAAACTTTTCCATTGTCTCAGGCATATGATAAGTTACTGTATGTGTTCGTCCGTGCAGGTTTGTGTCTGTAGTTTATGTCTAGCTGGCCCGATAATCACAGAACAAATCTGAGATGTGGGCAGCGATTCAGAGGTCTGAATCCAGGCTAATTTCTGTATAATGTGTGGAGTGGGTGTGTGTTTTTACTGTCTATGGGTGAGTGGGGGTTAAATTGTCATGAAATGTTGCTATACGCGGTAAATAACACCTCATTGTCTTGGCTGAGTAGTTTGTTTCTGATTTACCCTTTCAAGAAACCTTACTCTGTTACAAACAGTATGACACCACCACCTAGGATGAAGCACTTTAAAATTTAAGTACCTGTATTTTGCGCTCTCATCCAGGTCCATGTTTGCCTGTAACTTGGCAAACCAGGCAAAAAACTGCAACACAAAACGGCGTTATATCACAACCATGCATCTTATTAAGGCTCAGTAAGTCTGACTGCCTACTGCACTGTTTACTGCTGACAAAGACAAGTCACCTGCTGTGCAGTTTCTATCCTATCATTCTCCATATCAAGCATCTGGAAACCCTTGAGCAGGACGTCCTCTGTTGAGGCGGGCACAGTTGCTGTGAACGGGGACTGCAAGGACCGGGACGAAAGGCTGCACAAGTCCTCAATGGGAAGCTGCAAAACAGAACAGGGCTCCTTGTTTCTAAACAGACTCAGCAAGCCTGCATATGAAGCTAGCTGAATGGCTTGACGTGGCGGTGCACAAGTGCAAGTGCAAGCCCGCTGGTCCTCCTACAAGTAATTATTCCGTTATATATTAACTTTGATATAATGTTAACATAGCAGAGAAGTGAACCGAGTTCGTACCGAGGCAGTCTCAGGGTTTAGCTCAACTCACTTGCGTTTGAAAAGTAAATTAGCAACCCTGTTAGCTAGCTAGCTAACTCCGGAGTCACAGCTCACCTCTGAGGGCACAGAGAGGGTTTCGCCTGCGGCTCGGATCTCCAGGACAGAGTCCATTTGTTTCTCCGTGAGCGGAGCCATGGCATCGGTGCGGCGATCCCATAGCGACAGTTTCTCGCGGGTTTCTTTATCCGTTAGGTCCAGGAGGGACTGATCTGTGGACGCCATCGTCGCTTTGGACAGCGGCTACGTCGGCAGCAACGCGCAGGTACTTCCTGTTCCGGGGGTGTGGGCGGGGCTTGGTGAAGAGGCTGATCCAGATACAGTATTGTTATTGTTAGTAAAATGCACTTAAAGTCTCAAAGGTAAAAGTACTGCTTACATAGAAAAAAAGCCCCTGTGACTTATATATTATTATCTATGACATCATTAGATTGTTAATGCTGATGCACCTGTGCATAATCAGCACGTTACTGTTGTAGCTGCTCCAGGTGGAGTTAGTTTTAACAACTTTATACACTGCTAAGTAGTCCTGCTCAGTGGTTTCCAACCTAGGTGTCAGGCCCCTCCACAGGGTCACAAGATAAATCGGAGGGGTTGTGAGATGATTGATGGGAGACGACAGAAGAAAAAAAAAAACCAGGTACTAATACCCTGTCTATTTTCTCTAATCTTTGTTTTTTGCCAAATGCGGGTGAGTTTTACCTTGAACGGTTATTTGAAGGAAACCATCGGAGACGTTTCGAGGGGAAATGTCACAACTCACATACATTTGAAACACGACAAGGGGCGACAACATGGGTCACAAGCCAAAAATGTTGGGAGCTATTGCTGCAGTCTTTGAAGATGCAGTACATATCATAGTAATATTAGTGTGTACAATAATCAAATGTCCATAACACAAATTTCAAAAGTTATGTTAATTTTAGTGTTCTTATCCTGTGGCATGATGGAATTTAACACCTTGTTTGTGTTAAATGACAGTCAGTTTATTTCATTTCATTCCTTTTTATATGTTTTGTCTCTTCAGGTCTAATGTTGTATTTAATCTGTTTGTTTGTGTTTGTTTTCTTTTTTATTTTATTTTCCCTGTCTTTTTCTTTTATGAGTATTTGGACAAGTGTGTTATGTGTGTGCTGCTTATAAGAGAATGAAATAAAACCGTTCCCTGGTAATAATATTTATTCAGAATTCACCTTGAAATACTCTAAATTCACCTCAGATATCACCTGGATGACAGCTGAAACCAATGATAGCGTCATTATAACGCTAACACCATAAGTAAAATAGATCGGCGTGATGGATGGGATTTCTGGGTGGGACAGACTCTGGCCTCTAGCAGCAAATAAATCTATCACAAAAAATACAAATCCAGCAGGTGGAGCCCTGGGGTGCATTTTTAATAGTCCAAATTTAGATTTTAACTTCTGTTTCATTATGTCAGCAATTTGGTTTTCCTTTCTCCAAATACGCACTAAAGCATTTGCAGTCACACATGCGAAAACAATTTTTCTTTTCCCCCAACATGCAGAGCCTTAATGTTAGTCTTTGCAAACTCTACTATGTCTGTCTTTGTTTAGTCATGTAGAAAATACTGTAAGGAGTGAAGAGCAAAAAATAATGCCTTTCTTTGAATGCGGTCTTTGCCACAATGCCTTTTTTTCTCTCTCACAAGGGAAAGCAAACACTGAACAAATAAGTTTTTTCAGTTGTCTTGTTTGAATATGCCGTCAATTATGAGATTATTGCAAATACCTCATGACCAATGACCCATTGTCATGAGAAAAACATTTATATTTTAAATATTTTCAGCAACATGCTCTGTTTCTGATAAAATGATACTGAAAAGACATGTTGTTTTTCTTTTCATGTTGTCATTCTGTGGTGTTTAGCCATTTTTATCAACTGAGGTATATTTTGACTGTCTCTTCATCTTGTATTACCTTAATATAAGAAAAAAAATGTCTTAATTTTAATACTTTCATGTAATATCTTTTTTTCATTTTGCATTTTTTAGTTTTTACTGTCAACATCGGAACTATGTGTGGGAAGTAATTATATTTACATAAACAGCTCCCAGTGTTTCTTTATACATAAACATGTACACATCTCAGAATCTATTACATGGAGGTGGTAGTGTTCACATTAACAGATCTGTCTGCAGGGTGTCTCATGGGATAGGTCACGCAGAGTTCAGATTTTTTTTTTTTTTTTGCTCGTCTACTTTAGTTAAAAGGAGACGCTGCAGAATTCAAGCCACGTTACTCTAGTACAAAAAGAGATGTCAGAGCAAATCTTGTCAGAAGCTGCATTTTGGCTCAGTGTGGGTCAGAGTGAGTCCTGAAAAAAAAGAGTGACACTTCATACTCCATAGTGGTGATGTTTTCTTTGCACTATGGCGTTGTGGGAGCTTGTTCCAGCTTTAAGAAGAGATAAAGTATAAATGAGTGAAAACAAGTGTACAGTGTATTGAATTATCATCTTACTGAGGCACATTTTCAGCATGCAGTGCATCTTATAAAGAGGATTCACACAGGTCATCAAATTAAGTCACTTTTATTATATCTTGAAATTAAGTGTGGAAAATGTGCTGCTGAGCTCTTTTGAAACGGATACAATGAGAAAATGAACGACCTCTTAATGCGGATCTGCACTAGCGCATTTGCAGATAACAGTTAACTACTGTTATGTGATCTAGTCAAGTGCCTTTTCCTTACAGAACAATGACAAACAAACATATCTGTGTTATGGTACAAGTGGCTTAGAAATGCATTTTATAGTGACAACTTTGTCTTCTCAAAGTGCTATGAATTAAAAAAAAATTTTCAAAAACCTTAGATTTACCTTACAATACAACCTTTCAAAAAAATTACAGTCAAAGAATCTGCTTGTCACTTGCACGTAAAGATTTATCATCACCCTTAACTACACAGGAATGGAATAGTGTGTAATATGAAATTAGAAATTAAAAAAAAAAAAATCTAGACTCTATTTGAAAATATAAACTTAAAAAAAAATTAAAACTGTAAGCAAACCCTTAAAACCATTCAGCTGAGTAATGTACATAAATGTGCAAAGCAAAAAATTACATTTACAGATACTTGTAAATAATTTAAATAATTCCAATTAATTTCAACCTAGGCGGGATTAGGAACGTACACCTGGGCCACTAATTGCATCCCGTTCGGCTACTGTTTTTATTTTGCCAACATGAAGCACGTGGTCAGTCAAAGAGGTGCAGGCAGTCTGTTTTTGTTTTTTTTTTGGGGGGGGGATACACCAAGCAAATCCAGCAAGACAGGTTTTGTCAGTTGTTGTAATCTGTCCCCTCTAGGTGATCTGGGATGGGCAGTCCCGTGAGGACTGTTAAACACCTGTTCCACACATTGAACACAGGGCAAACTGGCTGAGCAAAGGCGATGTCAAACGTATACAAGTGCTGAGAGCCCACGGCATCGTAGAAAGACAGAGATCCAGAATCGTAGTCCAACAATACTCCAAGACGCCGCAGGTGGGGCGAGGGCTCAATAGGCATCTCCTTGCTGTTGTGACGCACCACCCACGAGTTGTTGCAGCGAGACAGTACCCAGGAGGCTGAGTTTTTGCCAATCCACTCATGTTTTGGCGCTGACTTGTACGCAATGCCCACTGCAAACCTGCGTAAGTAATGAAAAGTAAAACGGAAGATTTCATAAATACTGGTACATTTTTAGCATTGTAAATCTGAAACATTATCCATGATGAAATAAATACACCTAAAGGTCTACAGCCATGCTAGTGGCTCTGCGAGGATGTACTTAGGCACAGTGATGCTTGTTTTTGACCCAATGATGATGCTAGAGTAAAAGTCAGGGGATCACCAGAGTTATTACACTTCAATCTGTGGAGAACATGTATGTCTAGGTACCAAATTCCATTGGAATCTAGCCAGTAGTTGCTGAGATATTTCAGTATGGACCAAAATTGTCAACCAACCATCAGACCCACACTGCAATCCTAAGAGCCAAGCCACTAGCGTGGTTGAAAACATGTACACTTTTTTACCATGTGCTTCCTCCTATCAGAGCCTCCCAGTAATGGCGGCCGCTGTCGATGTAGACATTTCCTGTGACGCCATAACTGCTGTGGCTGGAGAAGCGGTCCTGACTGTGGCTTTTCTTGGACGATGTCTCGTCCCTCTCCACTGTCAGGTTGTCATGGGACACCCTCAACTTCCGGTGAGCGGACTTTGGGTCCAACTTAAATGGCTGACCTTAAAAAAAAAAAAGAAAAAAGAAAAAAATAAGTTAGACATTTGAAGTTTTTCGAAATTTTAATTTCTGAAATGCATTACTAGAGTAAATTTTGTATAGTTGCTGAACTTGACATACTGTTTGTCTTGAGTTTCCCTGGTTCACTGCTGCGGTTTCCAGCCTGGTTAATGGCCTTCACTATGAAAATGTACTTTGTACCACACTGGAGTCCGTGCACAGTGTAGTGATTTTGCTTGATGTTTGGTACAATCATCCAGCTATCAGCAGAGTTACATAAACCTGCAGCCCGGACAGAGACAGAGTCACTGACAAAGAACAAACCAATTTATCATGGAAACACTTGAGTTAGTGCCTTTTTCAGTGTTCAGTGAAATTAAGAAGTGGAACAATACAGCTTAATTGCATGCAGCGTTTTGATCTATAGCCGCTATTTTGACTCATCAAATATTTTCGCATTACGACTCATCCAAGGGTCCTTGAGCACTGAGGCAGATGAGAATAAATTGCCCGATCAAGCACACTGTGACCTTGATAGAGTGATCAATTCAAACAGCCTGTTGCTCATTTCAACCCCGAGATAATATCGAGTTTATGATATGCACCTGGATGTAAATCCAGTCTGACTGAGCTGCTATTTTTTTTCCGTAAAGACACTGCAAAAATTGCAGTGTATTTTGGTAACATATCATTACCCATAAGAGTCAGGACAGAGCTCTCTTCTCCTGCTGTGACAATACAATATCATGTTTGGATATTGTAACATAGCCCTAAACAATTTAAAGTCATTCAGTGAAATCCTTTTCAAATCATTCCATCATTTTCATGTTTTCCACAACAAACATGATACTGTCCTCCCACCTGAGACCGGAGATACACTTACTGACAACATTAGATTGGCTGGTGAAGATGGCGTATTGAAGTTCATATGATACAACAGAGAATTCATCATCTGATGTCCAGTGAACTGTGATTGTGTCATATGAAGCTGTACATAATTCCTCGCGGATTACTGGTGGATTTGGTGCTGCAATCGGAAAACAAAAGACATATTGTTCTTCTAAGACACAAATGAAAGCTCAGTAGACGCTATTCTGCACACAATGACATAAAAATAACAAACAGAAAAACTCACAGTATGTTGCGGAGACCCCTGGTGGTAAATAGCACCTTCCGTTTGTGTTTTCTTTTATCCTGACAAGTGTAATTAAGCTAGGTAGCGGTTCGTCTAGCTATTATAGCTACAGTCCCCATGCAGAGTTAAATTCATGCTGCACAACAGGCACTGAGCACAAACAATCAAACCTATTTCATTCAGCAGAAAATAGTTCTTAATTGCAGCCTAGAATTTTTTGGCTTTTTAATCTTTTTGTCACTTGCTAACAGCCACAGTAATAGTTGGAAGTATTTAGTACCTGACAACCCCGCAACCCATACTTACCTGTGAGGTAATCCAAGCTTTCTAGCATTTTCTTCTCCCTCGTGAAGTCCAAAGCAAAACTATCAAAAGTGTCATTCAGATTGATTTCTGGTAACAGGATTTGAGAGGATGCCGTTGCCATTGATACTCTGTAATAAAGAAGTACATACAAGACATTTGAGACAGTTTTGTACACTGTATACTGTATATCTGCTGTTGATGGTCGTGCCTTTCGCTGTTCCCTCACCTCTCACAGATACTTTTAGCTGTCTGAAGGAATCGAGCATGGTCTGTCTCTTTGAGGGTTTGGTCGGCTTGAGAGATGAGGGCGGAGGACCTCTCGATGCACTGTTTGCAGCTGGCTATCTGCTGGGCTAGCTTTCTCAGTCGCACAGACTGGGCAGAAAACAGGACATGTTGATAGATGAGAAGCTTGGTAAATAAACCAAGCAATGTACGGCCTTGACTGTATTAGGCACCAACCCACCAGATGCTTTTACATCGACAGTAAGAGATTCCTTCTGGGGAAAAATCTGATTTTATGTTTTTCAGTTGTGTAATACTGTTGCAAAAGCTACACTACCACAAGAGATGTATTTATTAAACCTCCCTCATAACACTGGCACAGTAACCAGACCCTCCTATTCCCCATCTGTGCCTCCCTGGCTGAAAGCAACCTCACAACTTGACATGAGGCACGGGGTGAGGAAGGAAAGAGTCCTCCTCCAGAGATGGTCATCACAGGAAGCAGGGCTGATCTTACTCTGACACTGAACACAGCACAGCATGCTACCGCCTCTCTAATGGCATCAACAGGGGAAAAGGAAGGGAAACGATTCAAGAGGAACAGCACATTCGCACTAAATGTATGGAACGTGTGCCAGACATACTCAAGAGCCTGGGACTGATACTGGGCACAGGACAAAACAAAGCAATAAATTCTGCAGGCCTGTGAGTGTTTCAGTGTAAGCAGCCTTCAAGTTTGTAGAAACAAGTATACAAGACCAAATAAAATAATTTATCCAAACAGACGTGAGGACATGTCCCCTGCTGCCAGCTGTCTGAGCTACATAGTCGGACAAAGAGAATGAGCTTGAGCTTGTGAATAAGCTGGGATGTCAGAAAGCTTTCTATGAACCGTTAATGCATTGTACATTTTCTCAGGCAACTTGAGCTACCCTGGACTACAAAGGCACAAAACATAACCAGAAAGCATATACGTATACATTTCCAGTTGGGAAGACAGTAGACAATTAGCAAGTCGTCATTGTCGCGTTGTAACTCTCAATTTAGGCAACTTCATGTTGTAATTTGAAAGAACTGCAAACTCCTTTCTGGGTTAAAAAAAAATGTAATAACCATTCAGGTTTATGAAACATATTCAAAACAAATCAAACTCAATAACTTGTAAAGCTAAAAAAAATTAAAATACATTTTAGTTTAGTTTCTTAAAGTGAGACTATGATTTAGATTCTTTAGATTCTCTAAAGTCATTCACTTTAAAGACATAATCATTTGGCAACATGACAGAGTGAATGGAATGGAAACAACATGTCTCCTGATGAGGTATCCTGTTTTTACTTCTTGTGTAGATAAGTTTGGTTGAGTTGATTTTTACTTTTGTAATAAAATAATTAAAATGTAAAGTTTATGACTGGCTCGGTTCGTGCCTCTTATGTATTACCATTTCAGCACAATAAAAAAGATGTTAGCCCATTTCTCAACTATATTTCCTGTTACAGGCAGTTGGAATTAAAATACTATGTCCTGGGTTTTTTGTAAAATGCAAGCAACATATTATTATTTTTTTTTATTTTTTATCACAATACATAACACTGAAAAGAAACAACAATATATGCCAATGTAAGTGATAACACATTTCTTAAAATTTTGGTAAATGTACAAATTGAGCGAGGACATATGTAATTTTTGGAAATCATCTTTTTTTGGAATAAGGAAAGAGAGTCGCAACTTGGGGTATCGGTTAAATATATTTTTAATCATGGACCAGAACATTTAGTCTTTGAAGATTGTGGAAAACACCTTCAGAACAGCAGCAAGTGCTGTTAAAGAACCTCTTGGGTTTCTATTTTCAGGAAAATCAGATCCTTGACAGACATGTGGTGTTAATACATGAGACGCACAAACTGGGGCTAATCTGGGATATGCTAAAATGTAGTGTGAGGGTAGCACAAGTAGGGAAGGGTGATAAAGTTAGTAAACTGACTTCAGTAATGTCAGTCACAAAGGAATACCTACTAAAGTTTGCTAACATTTGCCTCCATAAGCTACTGGCCATACTAGACCGACCAAGACTGTGGCAAACCTCCCTGTGTGTATTTAATTGCACAAGGGTGTGTTTTTATTGCTTATGAATTCCACTGCTCATTTGCAAGAGGAGAAATGTGTTATTGTTTCTTTCAAAAGCTACATACCGTTGCTTTGAAAGGTAACGCTTGAAGAGACAAGGTTTTACCCAACAACGATTTGTTACTACTGAACTGAATAAGAACAGCACACTCAGGGTTTTGAGTTGTAAGCCAGCTTGTCAGCTGTGTGTGTGTGGGGGGAGCTTGTCAGGATGTGCAAGGTGATAAACAAACAAAGGTTATCAAGACACAAAAGGAGATAAACAGTACCTTTCCCTCCTTTATCTTGGTAGCTATGATTTGTCTTCGCTGCTGTATGATATTAATCAGCAGTTCACACTCCTCAAGCAGCTTGTTTTCTTGTCGCGATGCATTTGCCTAGACAAGGCGTACAGTTAGTATAAGACAGTCAATACTGGACGTCTAATTCATTTGCACTGACAAAACGTTGTACTGCACAAATCGAAGTTTGGAATCATTATAACATGCATTACTGACAGCGCGGTCAATTCTATGCAAACCTCATGTGGCAGGAAAACCACATTAGAGTCTAATTCATGTCATTCCATCTCATGTTGGGCACAGGCCACAGTGGCAATCGGCCGACCTCGTTCATTTTGTCTTTTCATTCCAAACACATGCACGATCACAGCCATTGTTGTAAACATGTGGGAACCAGTAATGAGTTGTCTTTAATGAAGTGACACTCAAATTTACCAAAACTAGCATGCTTAATGATCTGTGTTAAGCAGGGTCAGTAACCAATGCATGGTGAGGTGATATAATGAACAAAAGAAAATACAGCATAAATATAAGAATATATCCTGACCATCCTTTATTTGGTATGCTTTTTGAGGACTCACACTTTATATGTTTATTTCGCAGTTTATATTTAAATACTTGGCCCACATTTGTCTGAAAATACTCAATTTGCAGCAAACTGCATGCATATTGTAGATATTATTGATCTATAGACTAATGAGCACTTAATGAAAAGCCAACCTGAGATACAGTAATTCATCAAGTTGTTAATAATTTAGTTTTTTTTAGAGTTGTTGCCCATGAAATGCTACAGAAGCTAACGGTCCCCACCTGAAAGGGAGCAGATTAACAACCTCACCTCCACGTGTTGGCAGGTTTGGATAAGTTTGCCCATCAGACTTTCCAACTCACTGGTCCTCTTGATTAGATTGCTGAGGTTGGAATCCAATGCTTGCTGCAAAACAAAATTGTAAAGGAATATTTCATTACACACTGCCCCCCCCCCCAACATCAAACTGTAAACAGCTGAATAAATCTTGGAGGAGAGTTAGGTGAATGGGAACATAAAGACCATATCTGGCCTGGGTGTAATGAGCACAGGGGAGGATACACAAGGCTGCCACTGGATATGAATGGCCACATTTGGGCTCTGATCAGTGTGGAGCAACCCCCCCCCCCCGGTCCTCCCTGTGTGCCAAAGATCCCATCATACTGCCTGCTGAGGCCACGGAGCTTAGCAGAGCATCTGCCAGTGATTTGGACAACTAAACCCCAGCTGTGTTAATCACTGACTCAGATCAAAGGCTTATGTTTCAAACTTAATCTGTTACTTTAATTGGGCAGCATGATGATTGTGTACTGTGGTGGTACAAAACATCTTCTGATATTGCAAGAGTTATTATTCTTAAATAAAAGATAAATGCAGAGTTACGTTACAGTGTGCCATCAATGATTTAAATTAAAACAAAAGTATAATCCCATCAAAATTCAGAAAAGAGGTGTAGCACATTCTATCTAACTCCAACATTGATTGACAGATGTTTTAATACACACACTAACACCAGAAAACAAAAAAGATCTAAATTATTAGTATTCTGTGATGCTTTAACAAGCCTAGTTTTTTCAACTGGATCAGATAAAAACAGAAAAATGCTTGTTTTAATCTATTATTAAAAGTCTTTAATAAGATATGTGAATTGATTTGTGATTTTAAAGAATTAATGTGTGTTGGAATTTATATTAAATTCCTCTCCAAATGTTCAAAGCACAAACATTAAAAAACCTTTTCCTCCAAAAAACATTTCAAAAATTCCCCCAAAATATAACTCTGAACTTCCTTCAAGATTTCATTTTGTCCAAAGAAAAACTGCAAATAGTTGGGAGACCTTTTTCAGCTCAGATGTTTCACATTGTGATTTTATAAGGTGTGTGCATCACTGTGTACTAAAATAGCAGAGGCCTTGTTTTATGCTCTCACAAATATGATTTATTTATAAGCAAGAGAAGGTGATGAAAGCAATTTCAAATGCTGAGTTGCAGTTAAAGGTGAGGTGGGTTTTAAAATGGACACATGAAACGTAACATATTGATCAAACTGATGTAGAATATAGCCAAATGCATAAGCTTAAAAGTCTACATTATTTTTGTTGTTTGATTATGACAAGTATAACATAAATAAAGCCATACAGACAGAGAGCAAATGGGAAAGACAGAAAGCCTGAGAATTTAAAGCCTAAGTACTGGATTTCTCAATGCACCTAAAATATGGCTTCTCGTGCAACATTAATACTCTCCATGTGTTTAGACAGCTCTCTCTAATGGAAGTCTCTTTCCTAAACTCATTTAAAGCTGATGAGAGGAAAGAATAGCAGCTTCCTTTTGTATGCGAATGCTTCTGGTCCCACACCTTTACTTTGGCCAGTCTCTCTTCCTTCCTCTCACAGTCCTGACAGTGACCTGTCAGGACCTGGAGTTTTATCCTGTGTCAACATTAGAAATTTTATCCATTGTAAAAGGTTGTCACTTTATCCTGTGAACACCACAGGTCCTGAGACACATCTGCGATTTTTACTTTGTTGGAGGGGAGTTTAAGCTTTCATTGAATTTAACAAAATCACATCATATGTGCTGTTCTAGTGCATAAATATACAGCGCGGTGCAGTATCCATTTACTTTATACTCTATAAGCTGTGAACTAAAGGCCCAATCGGTTTTTTTAAACATATACATTACAAGCACACACAAGAGCTGGACTAGTATGGTTTTCTTTTCTGCTTATAATTTTAAGTATCGGTTTGTTGTACAAATGTTTTTTATGTATATACAACTTAATGAGCTGCTAATTTTCATAATACTGTATGTTGTCAAGTGTTATGTATTAAAACACTAGTCAATCAAAGGAAGGGAAACACAGGTTCCAAACCTGTTTTACATTTAGGTTGTGGTTCCTTCACCTTTTGATTATATCCAAATCACAGATTGTGCCTAAATAACCATCATATAATGTGTTTCATATATATATATATACACATATATATATATATATATATATATATATATATATATATTTTTTTTTTTTTTTTTTTTTTTTTTTATGTCACCTTAGAATGAAATTATAGCAGATAATGATTAACCTTTATAGTTCAGGAAGGGCCTGAAGCATAATCTGATATGCTAATCCTGCAGAACAAAACAACAGGTCAGAAAGGTCCTTGCTGCGTTTCAAATATGATGCACTGTAGCCCAGGTGCCTATCATTGCCCGGTACATTCTGCAAGAGTTTTTTCAGGAACATTAATCATGGCATAATTATAATACAAAGTCATATGAAATAAATAGTGGATGTTAAATTAGCTGAACATTTGACTGCTATGAAAGTTTGGGGTCTTAGAGGTGTCACTAATAAAACAGGTGATAAAATACAGTCCTATAAAAATAATATTTAAGCAAGATTATTTTTATGTGACATGACTATAACTATCTATTTTTCGCGAAAAACTAATATTAGATATGTCAGCACTGTGGTTTAGTGATTGGCACTTTTACCTCAATATAGGAAGGTCCTAGGTCTGAATTTCATTACTGGCGCATTCTGTGTTTCTTCCCACAGTTCAAAGCTTTTCGACTCAAATTCAGTTCAAACTTAAAATTGCCTTTGAATGTGAGTGTTTTGTTTGTTTATAAATAAGCCCTGCAACAGACTGGCAACCTGTGGTTTTTCCTGAACATGCAATGGGCAAAATGTTCTTCCCTTTTGCCCACTGCATGTTGGGATATGCTTCAGCCACTCCTCTGTCCCTAAATAGGACTGCATTTACATGATATAAATAATGGATGATGGATAGATAATATGATATATAATGCCAGACCAGGGTCATGTGACATAATGCCAAAACCAGACTGAAGGAATTACTGCATTATACATGCACATACACACAGACACACACCTACGCCTTAACAATGTCACAATATCCCTTCGTGAGAGAGATGAGGCACTCTCTTCAGAGACATGTGAGGCACTGTTACTGTAAACATGAGTTTGGAAAAACCAGCAACTATGAACGAGCTCAGCTGCATGCCACCTGGGTCCTGTCCTGCTGCGTGCCATGGGAAAATTTCCCTCTAAGACGGGAACTGCTCTTTCCTCTGTCACTTGAGGCTTCTAACAATGCAGCTAACTGCAAGTAATATGAGGTCAAGGGGACACAAAAACAAATAAAGATACAGATTATTAAAATAGATCCCATTTGTAAAAATTACATCAAGCAACTGAAGATTTTATACGGCAGGGAAAAAAGATCATAGCTAGTAAGTCTATCAGAAGATAAAGGATTAAGGACTCAACTATTCAACTAAATCCGTGCAGTACTTTACTGTCTTGCACCACTTGGAGAATGTGATTATTAAAAGAGAAAGAACAATACTGTACATAAACCTAAACATCGAATAATGGAATCGCATAGCAGGATACTGTAATTGTCACCTTAATAACCACTGAGACTGCATTACCATGTCCCATTACTATGTCGCTGACCATTTGCATTAGGTGCAGAATGTATTTCGCTCCCATTTCACTCTTTCTGTTGGTTTTCAAAAGATAAATAAACGCATTGAAGCCCTCGAAAAGCAGCATTCAGGTTTAGGTTTTTCCATAACATAAATCTGTCCCTGAATGTGTAATTAAAGAAATGATGCTGATCACCTGGTCTGCCTCCTGGTGTGAATGATCACGCCCCACACAGAGAAAGCGGCCAGAAGATTTCTGCACAATGACAGCATGATCAAACAAAGGAGACAGGTTAAGACTGGTCCACTGATCTATCTTGCCAAAAGATTGTTTGCATCCCAGTTCCACTGTGACCAAGCATTGTGAAACAGAGGAACAGGCACAAAAGGTTTTACTTGTGATACATTAAACCTCCCTTTTGTGAGTCATGCGTGAACACTGTGAGTGTTAATGAGAAAAGGAGGACCCTCGTTTCTATTTTGTGCAGTCTACGCCATGCAATTCTCCGGATAAACTTCAGGATAAACTCGGGCAAACTTTGAAGGAACTGAAAAGCTCGATCCAGCTGAGTTCAAGACTTATTTCCAAATTAAAATAATAAATATTTTGATGAAGTGAGAGAAACTGCCTTGCTTCTGTACAGCTAACTTGCTATTTCAAGGCTTCAAAATAAAGCTCCCCTGCATGATTGCCTTGTTGTGGCTATAAAACAATCCCATCAGGTTGCTGGAGCCACAGTAGAGACCAACTGTCTTGGCAAAATACTGACGTTATAAATCAAAATCTCTTATAAGAGAAGCTCATTCAAGTCTACATTGGAAGGAATGCAAAGCCACCTTTTTATGCTCCAACAAACAGCATCTTCTCGTGTCTTATTGATGTCAGCCCATCTGCTGAAAGGGAGCCGTTCCACTTAGCCTACAAACTGTGAAAGCAGTCTCTTGCATTGGGTGCCATAACATTTAAGACTGGTCAAGTGAGATACAGCTTCCAAGTACCTTAACTGTGTGTCGCATTTCATATGTGTTTAGACATTTCCTAAGATGAATTTGGTCTCAGTGGATAAGGCTGTCGATATTCTGTATTTTTGTTATGGCCAACAAATCCCAAGTAAAGACCAAAACCAAGCCACAAGCCCATTCATTCCTACTGAAGACACAGATCTTTAAAAACAAGTCATGTATGTGTAGTTTCTTTTTTAAAAATAGGCAAAGTAGTTTCTTAAAACGGCTGGTCCATGTAGTTTTTAGCAAACATAACTCAAACAGGAGTAAATTATGTATTTGTTGGCGACTATTTTCAGTCACGGGTTTGGTATGTTAATAAGCATTTACGGTAGATGGACGGTTTATGTGGGATTGACTCAAAATAAACTACGGTGTCCATCTCCATCATAATGAAGGAACACGTCACCCAGTGCAACGGCACAGCTCATTTATGTGTTCTTATGTGTTTCTAGACAACAATGGAGGTCTATGGAACACAGAGGATTAAGCTATCTCAGGCTTTGGCTACACAGATTTGTTGGAAGGATCAACTGGATTTTTTGAAAATAAGAAAAATACAGAATATCACCAGAAATAAACGTTATTGTAAAATCTAATCGGGTGATGAAGTAACTTTTTTAGTTTTAATTCAAATGCCGCTGTAGATTCGCTTAAAGATTATGCCTGCTTCACATCTGATTTACAACAATAAACGATGTTTCACAGAGATACATCTAATTTGCAATAACCTTAGTCAGTATTAACTTATTTGTACTTGTAAGGGAAATTGTATTTTTCAAGTGGTCCATCATTTGCATTATTTGCTTAATGTGCTTTTCACAGAGGGGCCTGATTTACATTTTTGTATAAAAAAGAGACCATGAAGTTTTTGTTACTTGTAAAACTAATTTAGCATCACAGTTAAAAAAGCAAATGATGAGATTTAGTTTTATGCACCAATGTTACACCTATTCAAAACAAAAACATTGATTTCCAATATTTTTTTCTGATTAAAAGAAGTAATTTGTTACAAATTATAGTTGTGGTTTACGTCAGTGTCTGCACTACTTTCTACAAAACTAAAATCAAGCAGCTCAAAAGCACCATTATATCTTTTATAAAATGGAAATGCAACACATCTATTAATAGTTGTGTGCCAGTCATACCGTGATCGTGTATAAGCTGAAAAGAGGTTTTGAACAAATGTTTCTGAGGGACTAAAATTAGAAGGAACAGTTTTTTCAGTGTACCACTGATCCTCTAGCATTCCTCAAACTAAAGATTATTTCTTACCTTAAGTTTGTCATATCGGTCGCTGAGGGCTGCTACTTGGTGGTCTCGGTGTCGGCCAACCAGCTTACACAATGCACAGATCAACTGTTCGTCTGTCACACAGTACATGTTGACCTTCTCGTCCTCATGCTCCAGACACATAAGCCCTCGCAGATGGGAATCCAGCAAGGGCTCGATTAGTCGGTGGCCCGTGAAGGGCTTCTTGTTGGGGTGGGTGGCCTTAAGACACTCGTCGCAGTATGACACCTCGCAGGTGACGCAGGTCTTCACAGCATCCTGTGGAGGGTCCTGCTCACAGAACTGACACTGCACCCGGTCACTGGCGGATGTCATGGCTTTGCTGTCAGGGATGGCTCGCTCACGCCTGGTCTCGTTAGGAGAGTTAGGTCCACTTAGAGAAGCTTTCTGGTAGCGGTCAATGATGTTCTGTAATGTAACGTTGCGTTTGAGTCCTTCTAGGCCCCTCTGGTTGAGGGTGATAACATAGCGACAGGTTGGGCACTGAAAGGCGCTGATAGACTGGATTGGCTCACTGGGGGTGCAGTGGGAGACCAGAATACGATGGGCACAGTTGAAACAAAGGCTGTGAGCACAGGGCAAGAGCAGTGGGTCCTCAAAGAGCTCCAGACAGATTGGGCAGGTCAGCTCCGACTCCAGTGTTTCCATCTTCAGGCAAAACAAAGAGGGGTTGTCTGCGAAATCCAGGGAAGCTGATTAGCTATCTGTAAAGATGACACAGAAATAAATCAGAAAATGGTGATAGCTATATGAAAAGGGTTCAGCTGTGGGAGTTAATATGTTGATTAGCGTCATGTATTTAGAGCTAAAACGATTATCCGATTTATAGTTCATTGAGAGAAAATGAATCAGCCGCTAATATAATAATCAAATATTCTATTTTTCAAGGAAATATACTAAACATTCCTTTGTTTCAGCTTCTCGGTTGTGAGGATTTTCAGCTTTTATTTGTCTTAAGTGATAGTAAATTGAATATCTTTGAATTTTGGACTGTTGGTCGACCAAAACAAGCTATATGAATCACCTTTGACTTACGGAAATTTTAACAGGAACCAACAAATGATCAACTTCACCAATAAAAAATCAACTGCTCAATTAATTGATAGTGAAAAGAGTTTTTATTGCAGCCCTAATTTACCAAGTTTAGACATGAAGCCTCACTGAAAAAAATGCGAACACCACAGACATCGTGCATATTCTGTCTGTATTTTCAAGTTCTTATGAAAATAAAAACTAAATTATTCATAACTATCCTGTTATTTGATTTCCATTGCAAACTGAATATGAAATATTATGTAAATATTTGTTACAGATATCTGATTATGGAAATGAAGCAAAATGGAAAAATAAAACAAGCAGGGCGGAAAATACTCAAAGACACGTGTTCGCATATAATGCGTATATCAGACTTGTGTATGCTCTATTTGGCTGAACTTACAACTTAGAAAATGTGGCTCATTTTAATTTGGCACAGAAATAGTCTAGCCCATCCCCGTGTTTTCCTCTCTATACTGTAGTCCGTAGGCCAGCAGGCCAGTGAGGACTGACAGCTCAGCCAAGCAGAAGTCTATTGGCCTGCTTGCTGATGGCTGGGGCTCCACACTATCACAGACACTAAGCCTTTGTTCCCGGCCAGTCAGACACCCCAGCTGCGAGTGGACACACTGTGCTCATAGCGTCTCTCTACGTGAGCTCTCCACCTCCACTCATTATGTGTGAAGAAGGCAAAAGCTCATTATCAGGACAGTCGGACACAAGTAGCCTTTTGAAGTTGTGAGGATACAGCAATTACCTCTGAGCTACAGACCTGGGTTTGTTCTTTCCACTCTATTCAAATCTTCACAGACATTCAGCTTTCCCACTGTACTGTACAAAACAAGAGGCGATTGTTGTACTTGTCTCTAGTGACTGGGATGCATCTGTGGGCCTTTGTTTCTCGGCTATTTTGTTCTTTAAAGACAAAACAGCAAATGCAAGTGTCTAGAAGTTATCACAGAGAATCACAGACAACCTCTTCACTATGCAAACCCTTCAGTCTTAAACAGAATGTGTTAAACATCAAGCCTTTTGGCACAGATATTATTTTAAAGTTGGTGTTTTTATGATTCATTAACATATCTCTCTTAATACTCTTAATTGTACACTTTTCAATGTCCATTCTAAACTACTGTATGTTTGTGGTGAATAATTCTTAACTGATTCATGTAAGTATAAGTAGCCTAAAATCAAACTGTGGCACATGAAACTTCTGATTCACTTGTCTGACATGCTACCATTTCTTTGACAGGGTTTCACTCCGAAACACAAGACCACATCACATAATTTTTAGCAAAGCTATCAGCTACAACAGAGTGGCTCCTGTATTTACACAAGTCTCGTCAAACAGGATAAGTTGTAGATTCAACCAGGCTGTCCTAAATACACACAGAATTAAGAGCTTTGTAGGTCAAACACAATGCAAATACACTTATCCTCTGATGTCATCACCTGTGGTATACTTGTAGCTTGTAAAATAACACTGTGGCAAAGAGGCACCGAAACTGCGTTAGAGCCCCAAGTAAATTAAGCACTCCTGAAAGCTCTCCCATTCATACACAGTTTACTTTACCCACCGATGGATTTCGCCCCACTTTACACTGCCGAGACATTTCTGCTGAAGGAAAACTTCTGACCTGAATCATGAAAATATATTTATGACAACAAATGCACCGGCTATAAACCCCAGCATGCTGTAGAGAGGGGCATCCAGATGGCACGAGTCTTCACAGCCCCAGTAATCCTGCAGCAGAGCTGTCATTAAGCAAGGGGATTGAGCAAGAGGTAGCAAGCACAACAGGAAAAGTTGCCCGACAATTCCAGGAAAGCCAGCTCCACCTACAGCTGGAGCGCTGGCCAGTACTGGAAGGAGAGAGAGAGAGAGAGAGAGAGAGAGAGAGAGAGAGAGAGAGAGCAGACAACAGCGAGAGAGTGAGAGGCAGAGAGAGAGGCAGAGGGAGAGAGAGAGAGAGAGAGAGAGAGAGAGAGAGAGATTCAAAATCAGCAAACAAGCGGAGGGACCGGTTTGTGCAGAGCCCCAGGCAATGTCCTCACAGGCAGGTTAGTGTCATCTTTGCCCTGCACATTCAGAAATCCAAAGCGTCAGGATCAGTTTCAGGTTTCCTTGTCTGACCGTCCCTCTGCTTCTAGTAGCACAATGCTGTGGACTGGAACTTTTCTTGGCTACGCCACTGGGGATTCAGAGAGAAAGGCTAAAGGCACAAATACAGATGAGAGGCAGCCTTGTGAGGCAGCAGGACTCATCTGTAACGTGGGAGAGAAATCTGCAGTCTCCTCTGCATCCGACAAACAAGGTGAAATGGAAGCAGTGAATTACATCACAGTTTGTTGTCTGTCCCTCCAGAGGCTTATGAAGTGCAATACACATCATGAGTGCCACTGATAAAAAAACATATAGCTCTATAGGCTGTTAAAATATCTGCAACTGTAAAACCATGTCTGTCTGTCTTCCTTCAGCAAAAACTGAAGGACACTGAGCATCCACTCTGACAGACAAGACTACAAACAAAGACAGACAACACGTAACATCATCTGCTACATCCAAGTCTGTCCCAGTTGGCCCTCATGCAAGGAATCACCGAGGTACCATCTGCTTACCATGTGCGCCTATTTCCAGACACACCCCCACTGTGCTCCATATGGATTCCCCTGTCATTCAAAGGAGTCCCCACAGTGACTATCCTCTCCGAGAGACAGATACACACTGTAAATATTAAAGACACTCTGAAGTTCAGACAAAGCGATGGGCGTGAACTACATTGCTCGGGAGATGCACACAGGAATGCGACCGGCATTCCCCAGGTTTCATCTACATAATCTCCGACTGGGGTGAAATTTAGTACCATGAGATCAGTGGGGGGACTTATCGAATTTTTCTAGTTTAATGGAGGAGAACCATGAGAAAAGATTTCCGAATAACATTAAACATCTGCTTCTTCCTCGTGTGTTCAGCTCACTTCTGTCTTTCACATTTAAACGCGAGACAAGTCTACTGCAAAGGGTTTGTGCAGCCGTTTGATGAGACGAAGGCTGCTTTCCTCATGTATGGTGCATATGTCTATGCAGTGCAAAAGTTTACAGGCAAGGCCTAGAAATATCGAGTGGGTACAGGTTTATTGCTTCACATACCTCGGTACTGAGAGAAAGTGCGCTGATGTGTTGTTTCAATAAGCACTGTTCTTGCATTCAGAAGCCACGGAAGTTAAAAATGTTAGATGAGCATTAGATATAAGGACCAAGCAGATTCGGGGTTAGGTTCACGCAGCTACAACAAGCAGCATTTTAGACAAGAAAAATGACAAAAGCTATATGACGGTATATAATAACCAAAATCATATATCAAATCATAGTCTCCTGTCACAAATCGAAGAATATCTCTCTGTATTACTTTAACAGCCATAGTTGATATAGGCAAGCGGTTCATGGGCTTCACAGCCCTGTTGTGATTCAAGATGCTTAATGCTGAGTATCAGCAGATATGACAGGTGTGAGAGATAGGCGCTTAACTGTGAGGCGCTTTGTCAAATGATGAACTGGAGAAGCCTATTAACTTGCCATTTATGAGTTTTATTTGATTAGGAAATAATGGGTTATTTAGAGATGAAACAATTAGAATGTCTCAGATAGGAAGACAATTTCCTGCTCAAGTACTTTCTAATCCTGTTGGTTATGGTCTTTTATCACCCTTAATGATGGCCCTGAACCATGTATTCAGCGACGGAAGGAGCGTGATTGCTCTTTGTCTCCCCTCCCGGGGCAGACACCTAACATATTTATCTGCAATCCCGCCTCGACGGCGTAACTGTGACCAATGCGTGGCCTGTTGCTGCTCCCCGGAGCGGCCGGGCTCCGCGGCGGCGCACTCGGGACTGACGCGCGCCGCAACCGCGGCAGCACACGCCCGGCGGATTGGACGCGACAAACGAGGCCCCCGACCAGCGTCCATTATTATGGTCATTTCATTGATTACGGAGGGAGGGTCGATTGCGAATCGAAACTTTGGGGCCACTGGGTGCAGAGCAGGATTACACGGAAAGGGGTGACAGTGTCAGAAGCTTTTTTTTTTTTTTGCTGTACCCTCATCGGGCAAACTGGTGCCGACACACACTAACCTGTAGTGAAAGCGAGAGACGACTCAAACGAGCCTCCCATTCAGGTGCTTGGGCTTCATTCCCGAGCGAACAGGATGTTTTAAAATGAAGCTCCAGGTGAAGAAGTAGCCCTAAAAATCTACAATGTAGGTAGTGTTTGTAGCCATTGAGTTTCTAACAGACTAAGAACTGGAAACAGAGGGGCCTAAAGGTCAGTTCATTCTTTTGATTTTCTTTATTTCTGATATATATATATTTTTGCCTTTCATTTCTTTGCGCGCTTCCTGTGCGCGCTGTGCAGCCCATCGTGGTTCAGCCTCAGCAGTGGCCCCAAAGTCTCATTTCCGCTTGGCAGGTGGCAGGATCGGGAGAACACTGCATTCCCTCCGCAACCGCCAGAAGGAGCGACACACACACACGCACACACACACACACACACACACACACACACACACACACACACACATACACACACACAAGGCGGTCCCTCGCGTATTTACCCGTCCTGCCTCGTGTGCCGACAGGCAAGTTGCGGACGTCATGCAGGAGGAATGGAGTCTTAGACCCGGGGGGGGAAAAACGAAGACGGAGCGACACCGTGTGGCTGATGTATGAAACACAGGCGAGACCCCTTCTTGCCACGAAAAACGCCAAAAATCAAGAGGTGACATTCGACGGTTAAAACTGACAAAAATAACTATAAGAATGGTGCAAATTTAATTTAGTCCAATTATACCTTGTTTTGAATTCCTCCCAATTCTACGAGTAAACAAATGAAAACAACATTAATAACAATAAAAGTAACAATAACCATTATTATTCACAAACTTGCCCTCTAATTAATCTCACCTCACCCTGAAACCAAATGCAGTGATTCTTTATAAAGACCCCCACATGTGCTCCCGTGGTGACGGCTTAATATCTATTTGTCAGAGAAGTGATCAAAGGCAGAGCACCCGGGTGGGAAGATGTCTAACATTCCTCCTCGCAGGAACAAGATAAGTTACTAATTAATAAGGGCAACCACAGACCCAATGTCCCTGTTTCACTCCTCATTATCTTCGTGTAACCAGACTCCTGTGTGCCTTTGTGTATGCAGGCCTGTCACAAACTGTGTCTACAAGTATTGCCATAACGTATACGGATGTTGCAGGGGAGAAATGCCTGTATCTTTCATCTTATCGGTGAAGAAAATGGTATTTTGCTGTCGGATTATGAATGAAAGGCTGGTTTTATCTCCCTCGGTGCTGCAGTGGCTCTCTCTTAAGTTTGAGTATAGGTGATAAGAAAAACTTTTATGATGAAACAAGGGAAAGGATAGCCCACTGTAACTGTACATTCAGGAATAATGCTGCGAGGTACACTACTGCGATTGCTCTAACAAATTATATTATATCCTTGTAGCCAGAGCCCATGTGGAAGTCTATATTTTAGGAAATTCTACAAAGCGTAGCCTACACCTAAAGCTATTCCTACTCTCTTTGACGCTTTTTTGATCACAAAATTCCCCTTATCCCTCAAGTATTATCCACAGTTGAAAACATGAAGGAATCTGTGAACACTACAAGGCCAAACAAGCTGAGCGTTTGCGCAGAGCACTGTCTGGAAGGTTGGAAATATATGATGACTCAGTGTTTTGGCAGCAAAACATAGAGGCACAGTAACATAAAATACAGACTTGATTATGAAGGACCCTCTGACTTACCCGCCACATGATTACATCCATAAACAGGCAAGAGAGGAGAGAGCCACCTTTAAAGTCAGTCAGTGTTGATATTTGGGGGCTCAGCTGAGCTAATCCACTGCAGTGGTCTGAACTTTGAGCAAAGTGACTTGTCTTTCCTCCTCTGTGAGTTTCTGACCCTCTAACACTGTTCTCTAAGCCTACGGACGACCAGCAGGAGCAGGATCGAAACTTTCCACCCTTTTCTCTCCTCTCACTGAGAACTGTACCTATCCCATCTAGACACAGTGGGCTGCAAATTGTTGCATTAGCCAATCATGTGCAAGGGGCAGGACTTCTGCTGGTTTGGTCTATCACACAGGGCTATCAGAGCATGGAGTCTTGCCATAACTCTCAACAAAGCTTTTTTTTGTCATCCTCCAATGAACATTATTTGTGGAGCGACACACCACAAAAACAACCAGTGCATTTAAAACGCATTCCTTCTTGACATTTGCATAATTGTTATGATGGCATTCATGAGTAATATCAGCCACATTCAGGCAATATCTGAAATGCCTCGTATTTCTCATCGACAAACTTAGTCTTGATTATTGCAGTTGGAAATGTATTTCATGCTTAAGGCAATATTCAGTACAGCCAAATAAAGTAGCGCATAAGCCATCAAAGGAATCAATGATGATTATACTCCCCACAAAGGACAAGAGTGATGGTTTGTCAATGGCCTTGTGCAAATTCTAACGTGGATAGATGGGGTTGCATTCATAGACAATCCACTGTTTTGCCACACAACACCCATGTCTATAGGCAGCTGACATGTTCAGTAGCACAGATGTTGGTCGAGAAAACCACACTGGATATGAAACTTAAGTTAGATTTTATCAAATTCAATTGCAACCTTATTTCTCAAAGCGATCACACCCTTTTGTTTTTCCATATGAACACATTCACTGAAATGGAAACGCACAGGAATGCACTGTGGTTGCGACAGCTGACTTAGATAGTGTTGAAAGTTGTCTCAGATTGTTGGCATCTGTTCGCCACGCTCTGGCTCCATGGGAAATGTTCCCAAACACGTGCTGGCTGACACAACTGGCATCCAAACAGTGATGCTGATCACATAAAATATGATCAATTTCTCAGCTCTGGATCAGAGACCATGCTCACTGTTTAAGTATGAGGTCTGAGGTTTGGAGTTAGAGGCCGTTACCTGACACAACCTTGTCAGCGACGTCAAGTCAGTGTTTTTGATACGGTATTGCTGTGTAAAGCAAATGTTTATGTTATGCGGTAAAACCACAGCACATAAGGCAGGGACTGATTTGGATTAGTAGTGACTCAGAGCCCCTGCCAGGAGTCCTTGTGTTTCAGTTTAGCCTGCAGGGTTCAATAAAGTATAAAAGGAAAGGTGAGAGCAATGAAAATAACTTAGATTCTAAGGTATGTTGAGGCTGAAAATGACTTGAGAAGTAACGAAAACACATTAAGATCTTGGTAATTGCATTACACCCAGTAGAAAATATAGTGGTAATTGCAGTACACACCTAATACGCAGTGTGGAATTGCATGCAATTAAGTCTAAAAAATAATTCAATTCAGTTTCAGAGAAAACTACTGAAAAAAACACAGACCATAGCTGACCATAACATTTCAACTATTTTGGTCCATTGTGATCTTCACTTTTCTGTAAATCCAGGAATAATTTGCTCAATTTCAAACATGTAGACAAAAGAGCATGCAAAATACTGCAAAGCATGTTTATTTTAGTACACTAAAACTTTCTTAAACCCTAACTCACTAAGTCTAAAGTAAAGAGACTTACAGAAGACTTTAAAAGTGTCACCCACTGGAAATACAGATCATCCCTTACCTCACAGTCTGTTAGTCAGTCAATCAAACAGTCCATAGTCTGCGTAACAGATGAATACAGAAATAAAGCACAGGCAGAGATTTTTGTGAAAACACCGGCTTTCCTCAGAAGCTTCTCTTTAGCTCTTACTTTCTGTCTGGGCTCTGCTGCTTCGTCTGTCTCTCCGCTATCTCTGAAATTCTCTTCACACAGCTTCTTCTTCTTTAATCCTCTCTAAAGGAGGCCAAAACTGCTCCAAATGGTTCAACCAGGCGTCGACTTCTCAGGCTTTTCCCTCTTTGTATTATTTTGTTGGCTGGGATCATTAACTTAGTCCCATGAGAAGGAGAAGGAGGTAAATAACCCCCCTCCTTCCTGTGGGAGGCTGTCAATCACATCTGATGATGAGGTGGCGAGGGGGGTTGCTTTTAGCCGCCGAGGAGGGCACTCCTGATTGGTCACCAGGGAACAGAGGTGCCCTGCATGACAAATGGGAGCACTGGGATGGATGGTCCTGTAGAGATGCTCAGCTGAGGTTTAGTGCACATTTATAATAGACTTTTTTGCAGCACACTCATTTCCATGTCATTCAAAAGAAAATAAAGCCATGGAAATGAGCGAGTAATGAAAGCTGAGAGCAAACGTCTATTTCACATAGCTGAATTCAAGAAAATCTCATTTACGTTGTACATGACTAACTAGGTAAATATTACGGTCAATGTAAATAATCAAAAGCTCTCTAAATGTCTCTTTGGTACAAGACACTCGGGGGGTGGACTGGGAGGAAAGCATAAAGCTTCTGTTGCCATGACAGTGTGGCAAAAGCAATGATGCATCTTGGCACTTTAGCCAGATGCCACTCTAATCTTTTCACTGGCAAACCTTCAGCTCTCTCTTCACAGCTTGTTTGTTTCTCAGTCAAGCCTGCTGCTGTCTGTCACTCTCCAGTTCCTTCCAACATCGCATGCCAGTCTAAAGTCTGCTGCATTTTGTAAGGAAAATGAATGTGTAAAGACATTGCTAGCAGGACCTGAGAGGGGTCCGTCTGTTCCCAGCAACCACAACTAAACTCTTAGGCTGACAAGTAAGGAGAGACAATAGACTGGTGTGACTCCTTTGCTGGGCTCATTCTGCACACATTAGCAGCACACTAATGGATTTGTAAACAGCACATTTCAAATCAATTTCCCATGTAAAACACACAGACACACACAGACAGAAATGCTACATTATTCTCACATCACTCCTCAGATTTGTGCCACCGCTTCAGTAATTTACAACAGCAAGGAAATCTACAAGAGAGTGTCACTGGTGCTCCCCAAGGCCATACAGTGTTATATATCCACATAATTGCCTGTGAAATAATGACTTTGCTACATCATACTTTCACACTGAGATTCATTCCACTGCAATAAAATGCCATAAAACTCACGACATTTGCATGGATGGCGGAGCCACACTGACATTTGAGGCCAGTGCTTTTTAGAGGTGAAAATGCTTTGCTACTCCAGGATCAATCCAAACTCACGCCCCTTTCTGAACTGTAAAAAACATTAAGTGGGAGAATGTCTTCTTCTGTTTTATCCTTTCCAAAAAAAAAAAAAAAACTTGTCTGGGCTGTGGTTTTAGCAACTGTCCCCACCTCACCCACTGGAAACTCGATCTGATCCTCGATCCAGGCTAACATGCATAGTGTCTGTTCCTTTTAGTGAGGAAAATGGATGAAATTACAATTTAACGTCCAGCAATCTAAACAAATATCCTATACTGTTTACATCCAAATATTTGACATCTACTATGTCAACTGTATAACATTTGACAAAAGAGAAACTGACTGTTCCATCACAGCAATTTGATAAAATGGGACTCAAAGCCACGATTTAATCCAGTCCAGATGTAGGGAAGCTGACAATAACAATTACATTTTTTGTTTATGTATTTATTTAAGTGAAAATCAAAATGTTGGTGTTCTTGATATAATCTTAGCAAAATTACCTCCAGAAAATATGTTGCGTTATACTGTATATATTATATTCCCTTATCAATAAGTAACAGTACTGTCAAAATAATTATTCAAAACAGATGAATATTCATCCCCACTAAATAGGGCCATTTGATGCCTGAGGCAGTTCTCTTGGTGGCGGTTGGCACATCAAGCTGTATAAATTGGAAAAGGACCTGAAAATGGCCAGAAAAGCCCTCCTGAAGGAGAAGATAAGAAGTGGGAACAAAATAGGCTCTGAAATACGATGTTACATATACTTTGACCATGAAAAAAGAAACAGGATTTGTCTCAGGGATCAGGCTAGCAGACATTTCTAAGCTACGTCATCATGCTCCAAGGTTATGTTCCACCTTGATGCTCAGCCATTAGCAACAGCAAACTGATTTTGCACTGAACAAAGGAATTCTGAAATCTATATGTAATCTAAGGTGTCCAAATCTGCATCATGCAGAAAAAGAAAGTATAAGGAAACATATTTGATCAGCAGAAGGATAGATTGGATATGGTTAAAACAACTTCACCAGAATTGCTCACTAAAGCAAATCATCGCAACTTTTTCATTGGATACAGCAGTCAAAAAATAAGCAGTAAGCCTGACTCACGCGCCACGTGTCCAGGGTGGTCCTCTAAAACACAGCATGAAGATGCAACTCCCACTGACGTCTCAGCTCTCTATTTCAATAGCACATGGATGAGAGACTAAACAGAACAGTAGTATCCTTGCCAGTCTCTTCCCACACTCCCTCCCTCATTTCTAGAGTTCCCCACCCTGCCCCAGCCCAAGCCATATGCTCACACAAGCGTAAAGCATGCCCAGGAAGCGTCACCTCCACTGGGTCATTTCATGGATACTGTCTCCATCAATGCTCGAGTCCTTCAACACCCCCCCCCCCCCAACCCCTCTCCTCTGCGTTTGGGCTCTTGCCCCTGGCTCCCCACCCTCTCAGCAATCAGACAAAGAGGTAACAAATGGAGAGACAAAGGGGGATGCATAAACCTTGGGGACCACATTTTGATGAGTTTCTGACTACACAAGCAGGCCCTGAACAGATGGGATCAGTCTCCAGGGCTGTGCTGCATCATTGCATTTAATACATAGCGCTATACACCCGCAAAATAAGTGTATTCTGCTGCTCACTAAACAGCACTCAGCAGATGATAGACCACATACAAGTGCAAGGCGAAACAAAACAGAATATCTTTCTCATGCTACGTTTTCCATAACGCTCTCAGAAATGGCAGTAATTAAAGTTTGCGCGCTCATGCCTAATTGGGTTAGCACATGCTTTGTCGTCAAGATTGTCTTTTTGAGAGCAAACCCTGATCTAAGCAGCAGTAATTGTTTCCTCAACTGGGACACAGCAAAACAGCCATTCCTCATTTTGCCAATAAACAGTAAGATGAAAGCTTAGCCAGCCGCCATCGTGGCAAAGGTTGAAGATTTTAATTGCTTTCATCCCCAAGGTATACTACCCATTACTAAGCAACACACAATCAATCCAAACACCAACCACATAAATGAACACATTAATAACAAGTCAATTAACACTTACCTCAATTTATCTCTAACTTTCAACAGAGGTGTTATTTGGTGCAGTTGAAGGTACTATCCCAGAGAAATTCTGCCCCTTTTAATCGTTAAAGCTATTTATCACACGCATCCTGGGTGGAGAGTGAAGTGTGCAAAATAGTTCCTGAACACATCACATCAGCCACTGTCTATATGCATTTAGAGCGCTATATGATTAGCCGGCAGAACATATAGGAGGGTTGTGGGCATTGACCTGGAATTGATTCTTTTCCCTTGAGCATGCTGCAGCTTTGTTGGCGCTGTGTTCATGGTTTTGCCAACAACAGGATCAATTCTCAGCCTAGTTCTCCTCTCTTCTAGGGTTCCGGGAAACAAAAAAAAACCTGTGATCCTACCTGGTGTGATGATTTTAGTATAAAAGACAAAGGCAAATTTTGATAGTTCGGGGATTCTCTGGCAAAAAGAAAACTACGTCATTTTAAGGAGCAATACGATTAATACACTTTAGTAATGTTTAAAGTGACGTACCATTATCCTGTGCATATGAAACTGTAAAGTGGTTTACTCCCTGCCCTCATGGAAGGATTAACATGAAGTTACAATATGACAAAAGATCAAAAGGAATAAATGAAGGCCAAAGGAAACCTTCAAACATCACTCACCATGAAAACCAGTTATACTTTGGGGCTGAAAGCAACACGATGAAATATTACACTGTCTTGGATATTCTCATTGAAATGAAACAGTGAAGGAAATTCGGGAAAGTAAGGTCATGTGTTATGTTTAGTCCACACCACAGCCTCATAGTCTGAAAGTCTTGGCTCTTATTTTTTCCTGAAAAAAAAAAGTATCCTTTTGAAAGGGTGCGGTGAACGCCTGCTAAATTCTTTGCTGCTTGGAAAAGTCAGTAATTGCTTCCAGCTTCTGAGGGATCTAACGGAGGAAAGTAGTGTCACATTTTTATCAAGAATCTCCTTTCACTAACACTTACATTATCTCATCAGATACGGTGGCATTGAAGCACTCAGCCACCCTCGCATCTGCTAACTCCACCCCAAAACCCAGCTCCCAAATATATAGTCTTTTTGACAGGCAGCAGTAGCATTTAAAAACACTATCTATTCAACGCAGGCAGGAATGAAAGTCATGCTGTTAACTCTCATGAAGGGGTTTAAGACCTATACTGTTCGTCTATCCTCTAGTCAGAGAAAATGAGACACTGCACCACTACGCTCAAACCTCCTACACTAAGAAATGCTGGAGGAGGTCTGAACATCTGTTGTGGTGAGCTGCGCTCATGTGTCCACGGGGACTGTCAGAGCCAAAGGCAGAATCCCAGCTGTTGGGATCTGGGTTAGCTGCATCCGGGCTGAGGGATGTTTTCAAAACACTCTCTGCTCAGGATGAGCCACTTTTGACAGTGTCGTAACTTTTGCAGTTGGCACAATCGGTAATAACCGTCAGTGTGTAAAGGACGTAGATGTAAGAGAGGCCTCTCTCTGCTGTGTTTCAGATGCTCCTGAAGGTTAAAAGACAGTCAAACTGATCCGTTTTCTGCTTGGCACAGTGTGGCCCAACAAAATATACTCACTTACACTCCATCTACATGTCAACAAAGCATTCCTTCAAGACAGTGTAGGACACATTACTCAGTCTTGGCCTGTGAAGCACATTCTCTGGATGTGTTTAAAACTGATTAAACATTTGCTTTTTCCACAGAGGTATCGCTGATAAAACAATACTCCTCAGCTGCACAGTGTGGTGAGTCCACACACACCAGCACCCCATTCCCATGTACAGTTACTGGCTCTAACAGTGAGAGTGAACCAGCATCAGCTCTCGCCCTGTCACAACAAGCAGGCCCAGAGATTTCACAGCTGCTGATGGAGCTGGCACTGCTGACCTGATGGAGACAGTTTTGTTTATCATTTGGAATGAAGAATGAAGAAACTGAGCTTCGTAATGACAGCAAGAGTGAGTTTTAAAAAATAGATTACAAAAACACCAGACATTCACAGCACTCGGGGAAACAATCATACGTTCAAATGAACCGTCTTCCCTGGCTAGTTAATAATATGAAAAAAGGGTGGTTTGATAAATATAATTCACAAAAGAGTGACACAGAGAAAGGAAACTTATGTTTCAGTCTCTAATAACTGAGGGAATGGGGGCTTTCTGAGCAATAGCAGAACCAGATGTTTGTATGAAGGAAAGTACTAAAAACCAAAATGAATTCACCAGATTTCCCGATCCACAGTTATTTGGCACAATTAGGCATTCAGTTCTCTCTTAGAACAACATAACATTGCCTAAGTTCTCACCAAACCAAATGATGAGAAAGCTGATATCTCAGAAGTGTATTCAACTGTCAGCAGATGTGTTGCATTTGCAAGCAAGACTGAACTTGTTCAGACAACATACATGATTCTCCCTCTAAATTAACTTTCTTACTGAAAAACACGAACAAACAACAAAGCTTTCATGTATTACATATAATGTGAAATCAATGGTTTGCATTACTGTGGAACTACTAAAAATCTTTTTCAAGAAGCCTTCACCTTTGGCAGAAATTTTATCAGGCTTAATGCATAAGCATTATTTTGACTTCAAACAAAAGTGCTAGTCAGAAGTGCCAAGGGATGGTTTGCATTGCCGCTGTGAAACAGAATCAAAATTTAAGACTCAGCACTGATTAAACTCCCTTAACTCAATGCCACTAAATGTTTCTTTATCAGATCTTACCTGCTTCCCCATGGCTGCGGTGTTAAGTGTCTCTCCCTGGCGAATAAATTCAAGACTACTACAGAGTATGAGTGTTAGGCAGCTGGTGCTTCCCCTGAGGTAAAACAGAGAGGAGACAGGAGGTTGAAGGTGTTCTGTCTGCATGTACACTCCCTTTCAACGGGGTGTGTACACACAAATACCTCACTGACACACACTCTGCCTCTCGTCTGCTGTACAGGTTTACACAGGAGCATAGAAAGCTCCTGAAAAGAATACTTCACCCCTTTGGCGAGTTGGCGCCGAATGGAACCATAGAGGAAGACATTCATTAGCTCCACACATCACCATTAAAATCAGCCAAAATGTTGTAGCTCTTCATATCACTGGCAGTGGCGCTGGTGCTATTAATGAGTGGGTTTCCACATTTCATGCAGGTAAAGAGAAAAAAGGATGTGTTAAAGAGTGTGTGTAAGACTGGACCTGTTGGTGATACATCATAAGTCCGCATCAGATAATAGGGATAAAGAGCTTTTCCTCATCGCCACAGGCAGCACCATTAAGCTACCGAGCGCGGAAAAGTGAGGCTCAAGCTTAAGGATCCACAGAAGCCAGCAGGCAGAAAGCAGCAAAGGAAAAAACCTGCTATTAAGCAAGAGAGAATTGGTTTTTCTCTGTCATAAGGAGAATTCGTCCTGTGAGATAGATGAGTGAGTCTGAAAACACAAATTCATACTTGCAATAATGAGCTCATATTTGAAGAATGGGGTGTACATCCGTCAAATTGAAAGAAAAAAAAAAGAGTCAAGGTTACCAAGTATTTCAGCAAAAGCTAGCCTTATCTTAAGGAATTTCCCCTTTTCAACTCCTAAAAAAAATGAAATTTGAATTAGCATATACATGTCAACCAAGGTGTTGACACATATGTGCTGGAGAGAATTTTTCTATTTCTATTTAAATTTCTAGTGGGGCACAAAATCTAAACCTTGTGTTGCCAGGGTCTGGCAAAAGGAATAGCTGGGCCACACACTAAAAACAAAACTGAAAAATGGATTGGAAAGTTCTGGAAATTGAAAAGGCCACCTGGGGGGAACTCAGAACCCTACTCTATAGGCCTACGCAGTTTCTTTTGGATGTGATACAGCAGAGTTTCAAACCACACAGGAGCTCAAATAAATAAAGGTAAAGCCCCTATATTACAAAAATGTTTTAATAGTGAAGGATGTGCATGATTAGATTGTGTATCTTGTGCCCTCTTAGGAAAACTCCCCACAAAAGTTGTTGCCAATTACACTGGATTGACACCATTGTGTAGATGGGGTAAGTTAGTTCCTTAACTTACACAAGTTAAGGAACTTCTCGCAGATGCAGACTTAACACCTGGAGTTCTTCATGAGGTGAAGCCACCAAAGAAAGTTTCGGGTACTTCTGACGACCAGGGGACTATAGTGATACTCCACTCACATTCAGCGTTACCTCAGGGTCAAACACGGACAAGATGTTTGTCTTGAGAAATCTAGGATGTGATGGACAATGCTTCTGCTGAGGTTTCCAATTGTTCAAAGTTTGTTTTGTTTTTTTAAATCTAAATGAATCGAGTCAAAATTTACAGAGATGAAAGAGCAGAGTTGGAAGAACTGGATATATTTAGTTTTCCCCTTTACAGCCTCCACAGTTTGTTCTCTTTAAGTTTGAATTCAGCCGTTTGATTTGATCTATTTCTTCTGAAAAACACTCTCCTATTACTCGCTCTTCCTTTGACAGAGTGGCAGTTATGAAAGGTGGCAATGTTGCTGGGATGGGGTTCATACCCCTGCAGTTCAGACTTGTTTTTGCTGGAGACAAATAAGTCAGAGTCTTTCCAGTTGAAGAGTAGTCATCGGAGCTTCATAACAAAATATTTGACATTGAGTTTGGAGTCTATCCATTGAATTAATCTGATCTGGCTTGAAGGACTGATGGAACATTGGATCACCCACACGTGTTACTGGCTCCAGTAAAAACAATCGACCTGTCTATTAGTTCGGATCAGCACGGACTGAAACGTTCAGTTCATTATTCTAATTCAAGAGGAGCTCGGATTGTATTTTGAGCATGCAGACAGTATAAATTATTGAAGAGAAAGGTGCCATCCACAAGCATTCTGTCTACTTTTTTGTTCAGGGAGAGTTTGCAACAGGTTTCAGATTTCAGGTCTCTGCGTGCAAATGAAGAAACCAGGTAGGAAAGAGGTTTGGGGATAAAAGGGACTTTTCACACACCTGTTAAGGTGGGATGATTACACCTTTATCATTCCTTTGAGCATAATGTAGTTTGATGACTTCAGCAAATTTTCAGCCCAGCCAATCCCCAACGTCAACCTCAGCAGAGGTCTGATCAACATTAACTGAAATGTATGGGTGTGCAAGTGAGGGCCATGACTATCAAAAGTATTATTATCAAGCTGATACAAACAGTTTACAGAAGTGTGCATGTCTACTTTTATTTATTGAGATTTTGTTTTATTTTGTTTCATACAGCATATTGTTCCGAATTGAGGCTGTCATTACTGAGATTGATAAAACAATGGAACATTTGTAGATTATGTACTCTGGAGATCACAACAGATGTGCTGCTGGGACTACTGCACTGGCAGATTGTTGACACTTTGGCCTTCTGGGAACAAAAACAAGGAATTTGCAGAGAGATCCCAGAAGGCCACATCATCATTAACAAGTCACTTACAAATCCTAAGCTTGTGCTCAATTCTGCAAAAAACTACTGTCATACTTTTGGGTATCTGCTTTTTATTAATAAGCTGCCTTCATACTTTGTAACAGCTTGCACTTGATAAAAATTAGGTGCACTCAGACCAAGGCAAGATAGCTTTTAAATCACGTGGTCCTCATTCCTGGAATTAACTTCTGAAATTTTAAAACTGGACAGTCTCATTACATAAGAAATTATACTGTCCAATTTTTTTGTGGTGTAAGTATCAGGACAAAAAAAAAAAGAAAAAAAAAAAGATAAGACTCAATGACAAGCATGAGACAGCACATTACTAGAATCTGCTTAATCAGCACATTTCTTAAAAGAATATCTGAAAATTAAAACCAAGGGGAGCAAAGATCGAGGAAAAATTGGAGGACGCAGTGGGGATAAGGTTCAGAGAGAACTTCTGCTGCTGCTCACTTGTCTTCTTCGGGATAATAGTGTGAAATCTTAAAGGTGTCTATTAAATCCTTTCCTCCCCCACGGGCACACAGCCATGTTGCCAAGTGCTTGTGTGTTTGCATTTTAACTCTTAGTACAAATTCATTTTTTGAAGTCGCTCTATGATAATTACCTGGGTTGATCCTCTGCTTAATTATTAACTGCTGGCACTTTCTTTGATGCATAAAAAAAAAAAAAAAAAGAATGATTATATGTTTGAAGCTTGATTTAGTGCCATGTGTCTTCCTCAGAATCTAAGCAGCAGCTTCTCTAGCAATCAGTGTATGTGGGGGAATTACATGGAATTTTAACAAACCTTATATGCTACAGCGTGCTGAGCACCGTTTCTTTCCAAGAACCGAACGACTTGAATATTTTCTGGTAATGATTGCTTTAATTTTGCTATAAAATTTCGAAACAAAAATGCTGTAGACGCATCGTTGTTTATATCACTGTTTCCTCCACCTTCTTGCATGATTTGTCCTACATATGGAACACATGTCACATGGTAGTTCTGTGTCTTATCAGCTGCAAAATGGACACATTGAGTCAAGTTAAGATATAATCTTATCTCTCAAACACAAACATATTTCACAGATATACTCAGTGACTGGTAAACGACTTGCTGACAGTCTCAACTACATTGTCAGCAAAAAATAAAAATAATGATAGTAATAAGAACAAAATCAGATAGAATCAGTATGTGTGAATAGCTGTCCCATAAAACTAGCTTGATACCAACAAGCTATGGAAGAAAACATCTGGATGCTTTAATTCTTGATGTTGCATTAATTTTCTGTTTATTGCGCAAGTTTGAAGGCTGAGCAAAACTGCCTGTTGCAAACTGCCTTTTGGTGGCTGTCCTGAAGTGGGCTGCTAACGAGGCTTAAACAATGAATCGTGCACTGCCCAGCCTGCCAAAGAATTGACATATTGAGGCTGACCCAAGTTGATCCCCTGTCCCACCCGACACGCAGCCTGCATCCCAACTGAACTGCTGCGTTGAATCATGTGGGCTCAAGCAGGGCAGAGGAAAAGATTGCTGGCAACACGTGCACTAAAAGCTGTGCTGTAGGAATTTGGGAACGCACAGCCACCTGTGCATTCACTAACATGCTGTATATCAGATATGTACACTGATCATTTGAACACAAACATTAAAATGAACAAATTTAACATGTTTTCTACCGTTTTTCTGGGTGAAAGTGGTCCTTGTTTCAAAATGAGAAATATTAATCAAATGTATCCCAACCAGAGCATGAGGCAGAGCAGATGGGGTGAATGATATGAGATTTTGTGGGCTGCATAAACACAGCTCTGGTGTTTCCTCACTGAGATATCCTCAGGAGAGAGGAAAAAAAAGGTTTCTAAGTATACTAGGCTGATCATCTCAGAACAGATATAAATAAATCAATTTGGGGAGCCCTGAAATTAAATTAAAAACTAAAGAAATCTAACTAGAAAGCATTACTTCCAACACCCCCCTCCAAAGAAGAGTGAAGTGTTGCTCGAAATCCAAAGCGTGTCGTAAATTGCACCAAATTGCTTAAACATGTCTTATCAGTGGAACACTTGGTATCTAAAACTTCACATTTTGCTCATGAAGAGTTGAACTGCACTAAGCTGAGAGGCTTAATGCAATCAGCGCTAATCCTTTAATCTTGGAATTTTTTTTTGGAAATAAACTTCATTACCCAGTCTTGACCATGACTCCTGTAAGCCACTCTTATTGACATTGGGGCCCCTTGTCACTCTTGCATTCATTAATAGTCTGCTGAATATTGCATTTCACATTTTTCCATTAGTGAAATGATGGTAATTGAGTTCACTCTTTACCGTCATATAGTTGTTATTGCCGTATAGTGTTCATCCCAAACAAAGGCTACAGAAATACATTTTCAGATACAGTGCAATGGAGGACAAGTGGAATCGTAAATCAAGACAGAATAGCTCGTCTCGATTTTTGAAAATGTAAACGCGTCACATAAATCTAATGCCACGGTGCCTGATGGCAAGAATTGTATTTGCCTTAAAGGTCCACTCCCTGATTTTGCTACAAAGTTAAATTTTAAAATGTCAACAGTAAGCTGGGAGCAAAATTAGGGATTTAGATCCACTTTGGGATGCCGTAACAAAGTCAAGGAGTAAATCCTTGAGTTTAGTAATCACTTAAGATGTATGGCAAGTTGTTGAAAAGCAGTCTTTATACAGTAGCATATTAAGTAGTCCAGGGTCGGTATCTAAAAGGACAGATAATGGACTGAGGCTGAGCTATGTGCCATAGGTAACACCTTAATGAGCTCCACTGTGCTCTATTTTGGCTCTGCAGAGACTTGTATATCAATCTCGACCTTGAAACCCCAGGTCCAAGGCGCTCTTGTTCCTGGACATTCGGCCTCATTTTGGCTGTGACCTTCCTCTGTCACCCTTGCAGCTGCTCCTGATGCCAGTGAGCGGACTCAGACAGGATGTAACCCCTGTTGGGAACAGTTGCAGCTCTCTGCCAAAGGATCATTTTACACCCATTGGCCCCGCAAAAATAAGATGTGAAATTAAATATTTGATTTCAGTTGTTTGCTTTCAGGGGGCAGGTCACAAACGAAGAGAAAAGCCTCTTCAGGCTGTCGACCCCACCCCAACCCCGTGCTACGACTGTAAGTGGTTAGGACATTGGATGGGATATTGTTGAGGCAAACTAGTACATTTGTGGTGCAGATGCAAAAGTGAGGGCAAACGGCAGTGAGGCCGGATTCTCTGTAAAACACATCCAGACATCCTGTTCTGTCTCTTTGGTCTTGTCAGAGTGGGACTGTGTGGTGGCCAAATACAGCTTGGCTCACACAGCTGTGGAGCCAGATATGGCCCAGAAAGTGGAATTACAAATCGCAGTGTTGAGGAAATCCCCTGGTTTCGATTAAGAAGGGAGGCGTTTAATATCAGGGTGAGAAAGTTCACAGTCAAAACATAATCAGATTATTTATTACTATACTTTAAAACACAAAATTATAATGCGGTCTATTAAATTACACAATTCCAGCGAACATAATCATTTCCATCACTTTAAGGTAAGTAATCATTCTGTCTTATCATCAAATACGCATTCCCGGATATTTTGAAACTATCTGTAATCTGTACCAGATTTCAGTGGCAGACATTTCTGCACCATTGCATACTTATTCTGAGTACACCTTCCAGTTACAGTACTTTAAATGTTGAAGTACTTTGCAATACTTTAAACTTATTTATTGCTAAATTTGTACTACACGCTTATTGTCTCAGCTCAGCTCTTATTTTCATTCACATAATGCTAGATTAATGTCGATTGAACAAAATGCACTCTTCAAATGAGTCAATACTGTAAAAAACATATCTTTATAAACAGATAAAACAGCACCCACATCATCAATATCACCTGCAATCTACTCGTCTAATGAGTCCGATACGTAATGCTCATTAGTTACAGTTTGAAGGAGCAAGGAAAACAACAACCAAAGAAAACATTTTCCTGGTCTTATGCTGCGCTCTTGTGGCGAACTCAGATGACTGTTTCATTGACTTTCAGTCTTCTGAACAGGGTAGGTATGCTAGGGAGCAGAATCTGTACTCCCACCACAATTATGTAACAATTTGATTTAAACTGCATGCTCGTTCGTAAATAAAGTCCTTGGTGAAAGGAGTTAAATTGCCCCCAAGAGTATAAATTAATTTGTATGAAATGTGAATAAAAGCATAGAATAAAACCCACCTGCCTTACTTACCTACTGGGATACTCGGAGGCACAGAGAGATCCCACTAATGCTTATGGGTTCCATTTTTCTTTGTATTATATAATTAACTTTGAGTGCTTTAGTTTCCATGGAAAGTTAAATGTATCAGACAGGAAAACGGGAGAAACAAATCACAGTTGGTTTATTGTAAGTGCCAACTGGAAAAAGAATGGATAATTGTCATTAAATTAAAAAAATATTGTAATTTTACAAATATATATATATTCCTGGAAATACTGCTGCTTAACAATCATTTCTGCATATCAAACACGAAAAGTATGGGAGCGTATAAACCGAAAATTAGTGCTGAAATGTGACAGATCATTAAAATCTAGCATATAGTGTAATAACCCATGTTCAAAACATGTCCTCCAGATTCAGGTAATAAAATAAGTCAAGACATGGGTGGTAAAATAGATTTAAGTGCTTCCACGACTAAGAAGAGTACAACTGGAGCCTATAACAAAACTCAGTATTAAAGTATCTTCAGATGACATCAGGGTACTTCAAAGCAACATTACAACACAAACAGGATTTTATTGTTACATTCAGCACTAAAAACTTTCATGGCTTCATTTTAAGTATTAAGAACATTCAAGTCTAGTTATGACATTCAAGTCTAATTATGACATTCAAGTCTAATACAAGTTTTTGATGGTTGTGTTGCAAATAATCTATGTATTTCATGACTACAACACATTAAAATAAACTACAAAATACATACAAAATTACATAAAGCAATAATTTTATATCATGTTTACATATGCAACAAAATTAATATATACAGTTCAAACTCCTGCAAAATAACAGGATCAGTGTATCACAGAGAAACATTAACTGGTACTGCAATTATAGATAAATAGTAGTGTTTCAGCATCTGATGGTGTGACAGGAGACAAACCACCCATCTCTAAAAGTTATCTTCACTGTAGTTCATTAGAGTCAAAGGGCGCATCACACCAAGGTTTCTGGCAGGGCGTCTGCATTTTCTTTTGACAGTATCTGCCATATATGCCACCTCTCTGTCTGCCAGTCTGGTGAACCACGGCCCTTTTCTTGTCCAGGTCCAGAGACGTCTGCCTTATCTACAGTCTGGGGAACAGGGCTCTGCTGGGTCTGTTGTGGAGTTTGGGGGTCAGGCCGATATGTGAAGAGGGAGGGTGTGGAGTGAGAAATATGGGTCTCCCTCAGTGGTCCGGAGTAGTGAAGGGGAGACAAACTATCCAGTCTGACCTTAAATAATGGATACGCAGGGTGTCCTGTCCTTGCTACTAAGTTGTCTGAGCTAAAGGCTCCTGATTGGCCGCTCAATCCTTGATGTAATGATGACTCTGGTTGTCTCTGTCCTCTCTGGTCGTGAGGACCGCTGCTGCTGCGAGTCACCGGAAAGTGCGGCCTGCATTCCAGCACACCCAATGAGGCTTGCATCGGTCTGACGGGCAGCTTGTGGTTACCTTGGTGACTGCTCAGCCCCTCTGATGATCCATACGACTCACATTCAGACACGTCTCCAAGGGAGCCTGGGAGAAACCATTCATTAACACCCAGCGTTCATCGCATATGTCAAAGGCAATCTGCAGCAAGGCGTAAAGAGGATTCTGTTACCAGTGATGCGATGGCCGGTGAAATCTTTGTTTAACAGTTCATGCCAGGTGTCCCAGAAATTGTCATTGTCACAAATTGTTGAGGCCGCTAACAGAAACAAAAGAATTGAGGGGATTATTTATTTTGGTTTAGCAGATTAAATGTTTTTTATGTCGTTAGGACATATATGGAAACAGATTCAAATAGTTCAACATTTTTGGAAATATGTTTACACGGTTCCTTGCAGAGAATTAGATCAGAAGATTGTTACTGCTATCGTATGTGCAGTAAATATGAAACTACAGCCTGCAGCCGGTTAGCTTAGCTTAGCACAAAGACTGGAAACGAGGTAAACAGCTAGCCGGCACTGTCCAAAGGTAATGAAAATGTTTAGAATATATTTGATTTATTATAAATATTTACATATGAATGTACATATGCATTTATAAACATTTGCAGATTTTGTAACCTTTGGACACAGCCGACTAGCTGTTTTCCCCATTTCTAGTCTTTAGGCTAAGTTACATACTTACTATACAGACGTGAGATTGGAATCAATCTCCTCATCAAAATCTCAGCAAAAAAAGTTTAAATGTGTATTTCAGAAAATGTCAAACTAATCTTTTAGACAATACTTTATAATAATATATGCTGCAATGAATTTAGTTCACCTTTGTCGGTAGAAAGCGTAGGAGAGGTGCTGCCAGATCCGTCTTTTGAATGGCCACTGAGTTTGTACTGCGTAGAAAGCCTGGGGACTCTATCTGAGAGTGGACTGCTGTCCTCTGGGTGTTTCCACAGCAGTCCATCTGACAGGACAGGGGAGTTGTTGTCATAGGGTGACACATCTCCACTAGATGCTTTGATGAACTCACTGGACAAGCATCGCTCAGTCAGAGAGAAGGACTCCTCTGCTCTAAGAAGGCCTGGATCTCTGCACAAACAAAGAAGACACAATGAATATTACTATACCTACTGCTTATATATGCACCAGGCATATGGCTAGTTATGTTCTGAGACAAGCACACTGTCTTACAAAAACATATTACCTGGGGGTAATCATGACTTATGATATATAGTATACACTTCCTTTAGATAATTTAGAAGTTTAGACAGGAGAGCAGCACACAAAAAAGGCAGAAACTCACGAGTACTGAGAGGCCTTCCGCCGGAGTAGGTAATCCACAACATCAGGATCAGTTTCTAGCAAACTCATCAGCACCTCATTCTGCAAGTCAGCGGGAACCTTGGAGAACCAAAACTCTTTTTCACTGAAGCTCATAATAAAGGATGACTGTTGTAAAATTGTATTCTCTGTTACATTCAGTAATTAAGCACACTTCAACTGAAGTGAACTAAACAATCACACATTTCTCCTATAATGCAACATTGCACTGTAAAAAAAAAGGTCAGCATGGTATTTGTATGGTATAAGGCGAAAATAATTAACAACAGTTAAAAGTATAAATGACACAGAGAAAATGTCTGATGGGCTTTAACTGCCTTCTGGCTTCCTTAACAGATCATTTTCATATACTCCATTTAATGTAAGTGCAATCTGCACTCAAGTTTCTGGTGAAGAGCAGAAAACATAATGTACATGCTCTTGCTCCCAATCATTGACTATAAACAAAACAGAGGCTGGAATGACACTTATTAACCTCTCTAATGGGGCTTATCATTTGCCGTGCACTAAAAAGAATATTCACTTAAAAAACGTATTTTTACAAGGTTCAGGAGTGGAAAACAAATTGCATGCACCTCTGTGTTTTCCTGGGATACCACTGTATTTTAATAAGTGACTGCAAAAGCTTAGTCCTTCTCAAAACCCATAAAGCTCATAGTTACATATCATTTGGAGGCTCCACTGTATTAAGCTACAGAATTCCCCATAAACACACTTTTTCTGCCCAAATAAAACAAAACAAGACCCACTGTGACCTTGAGATTGTTTGATTAAACCGTGGGCTGTCTTTAACTGTTTATAAATGCATTTTTGTTTGCAGTAAGCATGGCTTACCATAAATAGTATATCATATGTATTGATCATCCTTTGGACCACGCTGATGATGGCTGTACTCTCCTCTGCACGGGCAAAACTCTGCACTGCAAACTCTTTGTCTTTTTTTTGCTTGTGTAAGAGGTTGGGTCCAAAGATAGTAGCTAAATTGAGTGATGTCATCTTGTTTCCTGTTACCTAAACAAAACAGAGGACAGAATTTATTTGTCTGGACAGTCTGAACATACACATGTGCATACACAGACATTTCATCTCACAGAAAGTGAGATTTCTTTGATTAAAATTTCTTCAATTTTTAACCAATAATCTTCAGCTTAAAACAACTTCAGCAGTTTTGTTAGTAAACCTCTACGATCACAACCAAATTATCTGTAATTACCCAAATTTGACCCCCACTATCACAAGAAATGTTTTTGACACTGAAATGATTTATATGGAAAATTCTCACACGCATGGAGCAATCATCTTATTAAGAGTCTGTGTCTTTAGCTGTAGACAGACTCTCCTTGGCACCCAGGACATGTTGGGAATGTGCACCTATCACAGGACTGCTATCATCAATAAGGCGGCCTCTGCCTTCTTTTGTTCAAAGAGACCAACCAGACCTTTCTTTCATCATTACAGAATGTTTGCTTCTAGAGCCAAGGCCAAAAATACACTGGTTTTAAATGTGTGGGAAACCATTAATCGCCAATGTGATGATTAGCAGTCAAAAAGTAAGATCAACACACACAAAAACATAAAAACGTTACAACATAAAAGGCTTTGGGCTCAACTTTAACGGCAGAATCGCAATGGCGAGTGCAAAGTGCAAGGTCGTGTGCATAAGGACAATGAGTTCATATTTAAATGCATGTTCTAAAACGCATCTTGCAATGTGTAAAAAAATATTGAGTAAAATGGAAAATAGAAATGTGCAATTATGATGGTTATGATGATTAATCATTACATTTTCAGTAGTCACATTACTTATCTCAAATCATATTAAAGCTATTCCAAACAAAGTGGTGCATGACAAAAATGGTCCAGCAAATGAAGAGACTGGCTTTATGGAATACGAAAACATTATTATCTGGTAGGTGCCCAGTCAAAAGATGCAAATATGTAGATGGTGAAATAAGCTGTGTTCACAGAATGTATTCTCACAATGTGACAACACATAAACTGGGGGGATAACAAATTATGACCAAACAGTATGATGTTTGCAGAGGCACGTTTGTCATTGTGAGGCTGGGTGATGTTGGTTGTGCATCATTTAATCAAGATACCCATAATGGATCATCATGCATAATGGGCGCTGCACTTTGGAGCAGCACTTTCTTCAAATTAAAAGCTGCAGATGTGACAAACATCTGTGTTACACCCTTCTGTTGGCTGCTGGGATTCATCATAATCACATTAAACTTGTAAAGTTTCAGCATTATTCTGTGATAGCTGCTCATTCCCTGAACATATTTTCTGAGCTTTCTAGTGGAATCTATAAATGTCAAAATGTCTGATGGGCTGCCCGCAGAGCTGGTCTTCAGATGTTTAATCCTGATTCAAGATCAAAGACCAAATTATGACCAAAATATCGGCACCTTGTCTTGTGCTACCTCATGTGTGTATAAATCTCATCTTGTTACAGACCAAAAAAAAGCAGCTGCTGCTTGTCCCGGTCTTTACACTGCCATAAGAACAGCGCATGTCCAGTTTCTTTACCTCTTGTCTCTCATTGCCCAGGCTGTCTTCAGCATGTGCAGCCACAGTGGACAACAAGCAGAGGAGACGCTGCAAGGTGTCGCTGTTACAGGGAGGAAGCAAGAATATCAGGAGCTGGATGGCGCTCTCTTGGTCTGAATAATCCAGCACTGCAAAAAAAAAAAAAAAAGCCCAAAAATTGACATCAGTTTCAAATAAATCAGACGGTAACAAGAGAATTCATCCCAATAACAGCAAGTGAGTCAAGTGAGTTGTTTTTGTGTGTGTATATACAGTATGTGTTTCTTCTCCTCACGCAATGTGTTGATGAAGGCCGTGTAGAGTTCTCTTGTCAGCAGTGGATCAGGCATGTCTCTGAGGAATTCCTTCAGCAGTGCAGCTACATCGTGGACACTATGCTCCTCATCCAAGTGCACCTCCCATCCTTGGTCGAACTCCTCGCGAAGCTGGATGAAATATTGTGATAGTTAATACAGCAAAAATGTTGCTCATAGTTGATGCAGTTTAGTTAAGTTCAGAGATATTTTAAAGCTAAGCAGCTCAAATCTTACCTGTCGTACTCTCTTCTTGGAACTCCCAACACGGAAAATTCCAACCGTCTGTAGGCCTAAGCAAAGACAAAGACGCTCTCTTAGTTCCAATATTGTGGCTAATGTTCAGTCTCACAGAAATTTATATTGAATGATTTAGGTTCTGACCAAACTACAATTGTTACTGAATTGTAAGTTTCCACAGAAATATTCTGTACATTTCTATGCTGCACCATTAGCACTATTCTTAGAGTGTTACTTTTGAACTTTGATAATAAGTACCATATTTTTCCAGGTGCTGGCAACAGAGATCCACTGCCCTGGGCACCTGTCTGTAAATAGGGTTAAGGCTGAGCTTTTTGTCATGACGCTTCTTCCTGTTGCCAGCTACCTCTTCTGGCAGAGACAGCTGGAGGGCCTCCAAGAGCCGAGACTGGTTATCATCAAGGTCAGTGATGCAATCCACAGACACTCCACCCTGTCAGGCAGATGGGTGACAACCATGGATAGAGTGACTGTTGTGAGTAGTAAAATGTGGTGCATTTATTTAATGGCTGCATCATCTGCCCAATGAGTGATTATCCAAAAGGTTTACAAAGTCCCAGAGAATTCTGACGTGCACGGGTAATAAGACAGGGTCCCTGTTGCACTACAACAGCCTGTCAGGTTTACTGACAAACAAGCCTACCCTCCTGCAACTCCGTGGGGCTGCGTCTGGTGTGCTCAGACGAGGCGATTCATTAGGGGTCTCAGATGTGGAGCTAAGAGACGAGGTGCTGCTGGAGAGTTCTTTGTTAAGCCTTTTGAAGCTGGAGGTGAGGTGGAGGAAGGATAACATCAATTCAGTGGGGTCACTGTGCTCCTCCCGCGGGGGATCGTGCCGCTGCTTGTGTGTGCGGTCGTTGGAAATGACCTGCGAGAGTGGTATGCCAAACGCCTG